>NC_139591.1:16822058-17142058 GCF_946808225.1 Silurus aristotelis
AGTCTGGTTTGTCAAGTAAAAAAAAAAAAAAAAAGGGGAATTAAATGAAGAAGAGCGAGTCGTATTGTACCGAATGAACCCGGACCGCAGTTCTGTTGTTAAATGTCAGGCCACCTTTCCAGCGGGTGCAGATGCCTGGGTGGCATTAGAGAAATTAATCTGCCGTTCGGTTCTGAAAGTCTGTGCTGATATTTTGAGACGAGGAGGAAAGGAGGTGTGTGGATTTAATTAAGTAGCAGAAGAAAAAAAAAACGATGAGCAATGAGCATGTGTTTACTCAATATGTGAAACCCCTTAAAGGACAAGGTGGTGAATAATGAAGAAACACGAGGAATAACAAGCGTAATTGATTCGTGGTTTAAAATGGTACAGAGGGCTGAAGGATGAACTGGGAGTCTGGATGAAAAGCTGAGATGATCATTCGAATGTTATGGGATGTTTTATATTTGCAAAGAAATGCTGGTTTTAAACGTTACAAACCCCCTTACCTCCTTGTGACTAAGGACGGTGTTTTGCTTTGTGTCAGGCTTCATTAAGACAATCGGTAAAGAAATGATCACTTATTGACTTGAGATGGTGACTAGACGAGACGTTAATAACCTACGCATCTAATGCGTGTTCCGTTTTTTTTTATTTGTGTCGATTTATACAGTTCTGACAGCACACTGTGCTGCCTAGTGGCCTGTGAGGGAAAAACACATCAACAGCTAAAAAGATTTGACCAAAAAAATATTTATTTTAAACTTTTATGCAACAACCTCTACAAGCGGAACACAGATTCATTACAGAACATGCGGCACACAATAAGCTGCTCGAAAAAAGAAACAAAGCGAAATAAGGCGTTGTCTAGACAGCAAAATGCTGTAACAGCAGCTTTCCGCCAGGTTTAACTGCTTCACCGTCCCCGGTTCGGGTTTAGTCCTTGTTTATAGGACATCAGCCTCAATCCTGCTTAACTCTCGTGTGTAACCTCAGGAAGAAAGTTCGAGTTGCTCTTGCCCTCCGCCCAGGTCCCAAGAGCCTAACCCGTGATTTTGCATTCGCTCAGCTCACAAGTTAGGGTCTCAGGGAACAGGAGAAGTACAGCATGGTCCGAAGAGGTGCAGGAACAGAACCAGGATCCTTTCTCTCTCTCTCTCTCTCTCTCTCTCTCTCTCTCTCCCTCACACACACACATTTACACACACAAACATCTGCACACACTCTTTTCTGTGTGGCTGCTCTTTGTTCAGTGTCCGGCTCTGTTCATCTCGGCGGGCCAAAGCTCTGTCTGGTACCGTACAACAACACCGGCCCTCTGCAGATGGTTTAGGATATAAAAACACACACACACACACACACACACACACACACACACACACACACACACACACACACACACACACACACACAAAATCCCCATCCTCTCCACCCTGATTTCTCCCCAGATAACTTGTCCTGCATTCCTCGCTAGTCACTACAATCAGAACGCTGACCGGACCGGACGAAAAGCGGGCGACACGATGCGACTGATAAAGAGCGAATGAGTTAAAAAAAAAAAAACGCCATTACAGACTTTTTCATTTCTCTGTCAAAAAAAAAGCAGCGGTGAATCGGTGGCACCCTGCTTTGCGCTAACTAGCCTTTGTTGGCTGAGGTATGCCCCCAGTCAGATGGTCAGTCTCTTTCTCTTCCTCTCTCTCTCTCTCTCTCTCGTTCTCTCTCTCTCTTCTTTGTCTTCAGAGCCACAGCATTGGTGTGCATCTCTCACCTTGCTGATCTGCTGCAAGCGGCTCGTATGGAAAGGCAGAGGTGCAGCTCAGACACGAAGAAAAGAGGGAAGGACTGGGGATTCGCGCCTCTCACAAACGATTCGGTATCAGCAAAAAAAAAAATAAAAGTGTGAGACGTTGAACGACGGCGGCGGCTGCAGCTCTCCTCCTTGCGTCCCCCTACTACCCGCACCCCCCCCCACCCTCAACCTGCACTCATTTAACTCAGACACACAGCCACTGCGACACATACGCCCCCCCCTCCCCCCCCTTCCTTACAACAGTGGCACGCTCCACTCTGGACCGAAGTTGTCATTTAGACGTGATCGCCGGATCGATCGGCAGAGATGAGCACCAGCTTTCTCACCGCCTTTTCTCTAGTCCCGACATCAGACCGGCCCAGCATCACTTTCAAAAGCGCACCAGCCGAAATGCCGTTTTTCGCCACGCTTGCACACAAACACACTCACACACACACACACATCACTAACAGACTCCTCCCCCACAAACAATCAGCCAGCTTACTCCTCCTCGAGGGAATAGGGAATGAGCGGACGCTGCCGGAAATGAGAACGGCTCGACACGCGCCTTAAACAACCCCTCCTCCCTGCCTTGCATGCACACAGCCGCGCCGTCAGAGCCGACAAGTATGATTTGTCGTTTCAGAGTAACGGTGAAAGGTAAGAGGAAAGAGAGAGTGTGTGTGTGAGAGAGAAAGAGAGAGACAGAGGGAGAGGAGAAGGTGAACGAGCTATCCCAGACAGAGGCAGGTCACTGAGGTGGGACAGGAGGGTGTGAGGTGAGGAGGTAGTCGTCTACCTCCAACACCCACTCTCACCTCCACCGTCTCCTCTCTCTCCACCCCGCACCCATCATCACACCACAATCAGCACAGTCGCATCTCTCTCCTCTCATATGCACTCTTTCACACACCTCAATACCGGAAACGGTCACCCACCCCCCCATCCCACTCACCCCACAAAAAATACCCTTGTATCCCTCAGCAAACCCCTCCCCTTGCATTTTCTCCTCCTTTCATTTCTCCTCCAGGTCACCGCACCTGTCTGGCAGAGAGTCTCTTCAGAGCTTCGGCGAGTCTGAAATCCAGTCGGTAGCTGCGTGCTGTGCTGTGAGGACCCTCCCTCTCCTCTACGCTTTCTATATCCTTCTGTCCCTCTTTAACTCTCTCCCTTTTTCTCTCTCTCTCTCTCTCTCTCTCTCTCTCTCTCTCTCTCGTCTCACTCACTCCGTCTCGTCTGCTGCAAACCCTTTGTCCTGCACTGATCAATCCTTTCCTTTAGGGGAAAAGCAGCGATCGTAAAACGCATACACAAGACATGCTTCTAGTGGTGCTACTAGCTCCACACACATGTGCACACACAGGGGTGTGTTAAAATAATGCGAAATATATATATATATAAATATAAAAATGGAAATGCAATATAAATATGTTTCATTGTTTCAGGATTACAAATTCATATAACATATAAAGAAATTACTCCAAATTTTTTAAAGCAGGCTTCGGATAAAACCGAAGCATAAACGTTCGAGCGTTTACTAGTGTGGAACAATAAACTGGTCTGCTTCTGGCAAACATAACTTTTTTTCACACACTTAAGCGCAAAGCGGTGCCACGTGACAAATTCACTGCAGTTCATCAAACAACACTTAAAAAAAACGCTTTTAGAATCCTTAGGTCAAAGCAGCCACCAGTGTCTTTTTTTTTTGGGGGGGGGGGGGGGGGGGGGGGCAGTAGGGGGAAATATAGAAGCAAAGCCCCGTCAGTCGAGAAGTCTGAATCAATTCTCGGAGGAGCAGACACATTTGATGAGATGGGATGATGGCTGATTTATCTGTCTGGGAGCGCTCCAGGGCCGCCCCGTCTTAATCTTGCAACCTGTGACCTTCTCTCGCGGTTCCCTGCGGCGTGGATGGGGGTCGCGACCCTTACGCTGACAGCCGGTCATTGATTATGTGCTTAATGCAAACGCCGCTGATGTTGGCTTCACTGCAATGCAGAGCTCGCCGCACACACACACACACACACACACACACACACACACACACACACACACACACACACACACACACGTCACACACGCACACAATGGTCTCGCTGAAGGGCTGTGGTTTAACTGAAGAGTCAACTTTGCCAATATGACAGCACACTATGCTGAATCCAGCCTCAGGATGAACAAGTGTGGTGGAGTTGTGTGTGTGTGTGTGTGTGTGTGTGTGTGTGTGTGTGTGTGTGTGTGTGTGTGTGTGTGTGTGTGTGTGGTGTGTGTGTGTGTGTGTGGTGTGTACCAGCAAGGGCTGGTGAAATCAGCAGGGAAACTTTGAAGGAGTGATGGTGATCAATCAACTCTATTACTGCTGTGGCAGTGTCTGGGCCAGTGGCCAAGCTTATGCACACACGGACCGTCAGCAGAGGGCCGCCATCACACACATAATCCCGACAATAAAACACAGCCAAGTCCACACACACACAAGGCAAAAATTAACCCAAGAGCAAAGGTGTAAACACACACACACACACGAAACCCATAGACTCAAAGTGCTCAGCTCACCGCCATTTTGTCGAGAAAAGAGCATTCTTGATGGTGCCAGAGTCAACACTCACATTTCTGCACTGTGCGAGCTTTTACAACACGAGCACATGAGGTTGTTACTATGAAGGATTGAGAGAAAAAAAAAAACGTTTAGCGCTAATTTCCCACACTCTCTGAAGTGAGAAACTCCAGACTGTTTACTCGCTGAAACGTTCAAAACGTATCAAGATTTGAAGCTTAACACAGCCAAAAGTAGGCTGGGATGATATCAATAATGCCATACATTATGACATTCGAATTCACATCTACATCAACGTTAAACTCTACTTTTTTGTATGTTCTCTCCTTTCCCATTGTGCTTTTATGAATATTAACCTCAGGGTGTCTCGCTTTATCCCAGAAACTCCATTTTGCATTGTGAACATACAAGCAAATACTCGCTTTAAATACAAAATGAAGAGATTTGTCAAATGATTTCGTCAAATGAAAACCTTAGTTTTGCATTGATTATTGAAAATAAAGCTCATAAAAGCGCATCATTTTTCACTGAAAGTGTTTTGGCAAACAAAAAATTTCAGGAAAATATCATAAACAATTGTTTTTACAGAGCGGTTCTCATTACGAGTTTATTCTTAAGCAAAACATTCTACCTCTTTCTAGACATTGTACTCGTTTCAGGAAAATCTGTTCCTATTACAACAAAACTAGATGTATTTATAAACTGATATATTCCTTATTTGTTTCACTTACATCTTTCATAGTAGATACTAAATAAGTTAAGACGAGCATCTTTCCTTCGAATCACAAAGTTAGCTCTTATTCCTTGTCTAAGTGAATTGTAAAATATACAATCGATGAGTAAACAGAAATGAGAGCTCAGCTTAAAAAGCCGAGACCTGACAGGAAACGTTTCTTGATTTGTGCAGGGAAAAAAAGCCATTAAATCCAAACAAGAGCGTAAAGAAAATCTGGAGCGATCTGTGTGGAATCGGCGTAGTGTTTGTTTAATAAAGGCTATAAGAATGTTTAATAATAAACGAAAAGAAAATAGCTGATGAATGAATGAATGAATGTACACACGAGAAAATCGTGACATATAGTAGGGGGTTGGTGCGAGTCTCTTTATATATACACACACACACACACACACACACACACACACACACACACACACACACGGGACAGCACTAATGACCATCGTGTCTGGTCTCTGTAGATGACAGTCCAGTCTGCAGCCACTGATCAATCGCATCGATTTGTCCCAGGGTCAAAGGTCACGAATGTATTGATGGGAGAAAGTGCTTTATGCAGCAAGGCCAGTCAAGTCTCCAGACAGATCGATAATGCCTCAGTCACGTACATCACATGTGTATTTATTTGCCATCAAATAATAGGATTGGGCCATTTTAGGACCTGGTTCGTCTTCACACAAAAGTCAGAGCAATGTATCGAGCACCTCAAGCTAAAACCCACACTTCCCCCGCTGCAGAAATTTTCAGCACCGGTGATGCTCAGGTCATGTTCACTGGGGTTCTGGACTTGGATGGGTGAAGGGCAGAAGGCTAAGCGTTCAATTACACACACACACACACACACACACACACACACACACACACACACACACAAACAATCAATTCCAGAAGAGTGTACAACTGTTACAATTAATCCATGCACGCATTGAAGTATGTTAAAACACGCTGATGTATACGAGGAAAATGAAGATTATTGATACAGCATTAAAGCTCATGTTCTGCAGTGTTTTGGATTGGATTTTGAATGGATTTCCACTAGTTATGAGACACAGATGCAATCGATTCCTTACACTTTTTCCAACCAAAGATATTGTTAGAAATGTGATGATTTTCTTTTCTTTCTCTCTAGATTCTTTCTTTGTTTGGATTTTTTCAAATTCAAAAGCCATAAACTGTAACAGGGAAAAAGGAAAACATAGAATTTCATGTATAATGAGACAAATTTACATCCTTACTATGTTGCAACAGTATTACATTCACAACAGGAAAAAAAACAAAAAACAAATATATTGTCCAGGAGAATTGCAGTTAGAAATGTTGAAATAAGAGGAAATAAAATAATACAATTTATAGACAAAGTCTTGGGACACCTTCTCCAAACTGATACCAGAAATTTGGAGGCACACAGTTAGGATGTCTTTGGATGTGGTACCATTTAGTTTTCCCTTCACTTGAATTAGGAGACAGACCTGTTACAGCATGACAATTACCGTGTGCACAAAGCCAGCTTCATGAAGATATGGTTTACATGGGTTAAATGGCCTGCTATAGAGCTCTGACCTCAACTCTATTGAACACTTTTGGGATGAATTGGAAGGCAATTGACTGCACCCCAGGCCTCCTCACCTCACCTACATCACTACCTGACTTTACTAAAAACCTTGTGGATGTAAGAGCACAAAGCTTTACAAGCACACTTCAAAATCAAGTGGAACATCTTCCTAGAAGAGTGGAGGTCATTATAACAGTTATAACAGGATCTTATGGTCAGGTGTCCACAAACTTTTTTTTCATTTCTATTTCTTCTTAAATTTCTACACTTCAGAAACTTCAATTCTACAAAATGTTATAATTTAACATCGAAAGAAAATATTGTTTAAAATAGATTTTTTTACAATTTGAATTTCAAAGTTTATATTAGCTAAAAAAAATTTTTACTTTAAAAAAAAGTTTTTAAAAGATTTTCCAACACAACAAAAACTTGCATATTGTCATGTATCACAATATTGATATAACATTGTTATATTCCCAAAGTCTAGACTTTATAAAATAATTTTTTTTAACAAAACTGGTCACACGTACAGTAAACGAAGAAGAAGAAAATCTTTTGAATATATATCTAATTCTCAAATTCTAAATGTTCTTAAATAGTCGACTTTTGCACCAGCAATATTGTATTCTTGTACCTAGTTCTTACTAGTTCTTAGTAAAAATATAAAAAAAAAAAATTTTATAATTAAGAGTTTTGCAACATAAACACAAATAAACCAACATTTTTATTAAGTCCAGACCATAGTAAAATATTTATGATTTTTGTCTTTTCCCCAAATCAATTAAGAATAAACAAAAACTCTGGAATGGTTTTAAATATCCATCTGAGGCCATTTGTTTGCATGCACTTGAGAGGTGCGAATCCGCAGAGGCCGACGGTGGAGCGAAACAAAAGTGTCTTCTTTCCAGCCCTATCTAATCCCGTAATTTATTTGTTCAGCTATCAAATAAATCGAAGCCCAGCTGTAACCAATGAGTTGTAGCTCGGCCGGTCGCGCCAGCTGGAGCTGATTCTGCTGAGGCGGCGGGATTTTTTTGACACGCTTCGCTCTGCTACATCTGGAGGAACCATCGGGGTTCAGGGGGTAAGGACAAAAACTGCCTCTTAAAACAAACTCCTGTGAGTTCGCTTTGCTGTGTCTGTCTAGTTTTAAACAATCGAATTTGCAAAGTAAAAAAAAAAATACTTCTCTCATGGGTTTAACAACAAAAGAAATCTGTTACGATGAAAATTTAGTGTTTTGTCAGTGTTTCCACAGAAAAAGGTCAGCTCTACTGACTAAGAAAAACAACGAAAAACATAGAAACTTTCCTAACATAAGATTTAAGGTGAGAAAGATCCATGATGATAGACGGAACAGCTGAGCTAAGTTAGAATTCAGAGGGAGTTAGACGTAGAGCCAGGGTTTTGGTATTACTTCTGTTACATGGCACATCTGCAGTGTCATCAGTGTCACAAGTTGGAAAATGACAAGAATGTGAACACAAGC
The DNA here is from genome assembly GCF_946808225.1 of Silurus aristotelis. Classification (NCBI taxonomy): domain Eukaryota; kingdom Metazoa; phylum Chordata; class Actinopteri; order Siluriformes; family Siluridae; genus Silurus; species Silurus aristotelis. Next base: position 16,830,155 of record NC_139591.1, read on the forward strand.
CAAATATACAAAAGGAAAAAGGAAATGTTTGTTAATGCTGGTAATTTTTGAAAAAAAAAGTTATTTTCTGAACATGAAAAAAAATAACCGCTAAAAAACTTTTAAAGTTGGAAAATTAAAAAAGGGAAAATGGCAAAAATTAATTCTAGCAAGGACCATGACAGATCCAATTTTTTTTTTTTACTAAAAGCAGAGAGAAAATAGGTATATTTTTTTACTGACCAGTCATTTCCATTTCAAATTCTAACAAATTTATAATTAAAGCACTGACACTGGACATGATAAAAGGCCCAGCTGTATCTTTATGGGAAAATAATACAAAATATAAAAATATAACAAAAAATATAATTATACAAAATCCGACAAAATTTATATTACTTGTTAGAATTTCTACCCATCTCAGACAATATATCAGTGATATAAGAGCATATCTAATCCTATCTGTATTAATGAATGATTCAGATCTACAATGATACCACAGGCTATTTGTTTGTGCTTTAATTAAAAAGTGGTTAACTCCAATTCCATGGGCTCCAATCCTCTGGGTACTTTAGAACTAAACAGTAACATAAAGTTAAATAAAAATACAAGTCAAGTGAATCTGTAGCAGAAGACATAAAAATCAGTGAATGTAAAATCTCCAAAAGGCTTTTACTGAGCTTGTTCCAGGAGAAACCTGGTCACTGAGCTTCTGAGAATCCCAGCAATGTAAAAGAAATAAATAAATCACAAGGTTGTTATTTATGTAATGGATCAACACATGAATTCCATTTAATTTTCAACAATCTCCCATCAGCTTCGAGTCATATTCATAACCGCATTCCTGCCACCCAGGTTTTTCAAGTCAAAACGTTTATTACTGAGGTCTCACCGTATCGATGAACAATTCCCAGCGACTCGTGTTGTTAAATCAATTTCCTTGATATCGACAGGCCTTCCTTCATGACGGTGAAACGACACGCCAGGTTTAAGAACCTCTTCCATATTTTCTCTCCTCTCAGGTCCTAGTAGAATGTGCTTCACAAGCAGTGGCATGCAGCCAAAGCAACCCAGTGTCCTCGTTCTGCAGAGACAGCGCCCATGTCACGCTGAGCAGGAGAGGGAGGAATGGAGGTTTGGGGCGAGTCATTCTGTATGCCTGAGCGCATGCTATAGCTGATACTTCATGTTTGCCTGCGAGTGACGTGAGGCCGTATATCAAAGACGCAATGCGCTGCAGAGGCCGTAACACTGAGACCTTTCCCATATGGTACGGTTCCAGCGTTACGTTTCGTATGTCCTGTTTAGGTCTGGATTGTGTCTGTAAATCACTGAGTTGGAGTGCTGGGTAAAATGTCAGGGCCTGGTGGGATGGAGAAAGCCTTCACTGAGGCTAAGCAAACACATGAGGCAGTGAAGGATGAAAACGGCTCCCTCATGATTGGTGTGTGCTGAGGTCCAAATGTTAATAAAAAAATAAATCGTTAATTTATTATGATTTGCCAAATTATGATTATTACAGATGTGTGGTTTGGTGAATGGACAAACGGAAAAGCGTGGTCTTTATATTTGGACGCAAATACGGAATTTCGAGAAACAGTTGAAGTGTAGTGATCACTGAAAAATATATAATACATGAACACACACATATACATATATACATACACTGTGTGTGTTTGTGCGACTTACAGTTATGGCAATTAAATAGGTTGTGCCTAATAACATGGGGATAAAGGAACACACACACACACACACACACACACACACACACACACACACACACACACAAAGAGTCACTAAAAGACAGACTGCATTTGTGTGTCCAAATTTAACAAGTGTCTGTCAAACAGTCAACATTTTAAACACAAAAGCAGCTGATGCACTGGACCTTTCGTTCAAACTATAAAAAAAAAACTACACAGATCTGTTCAATTACTGTGCAATTTGTACTTTGATTACACAATCTCCACTAAGCTGATTACCTTTTACTTGTTCATAATACCTGCAACTGTATATCACATGATTCTTATCGATCAGTCTTGGTAGCATGTTGGGGGTTTTACAGCAAAATGGGCTTAGAAGTAACCAAAGCGGGTCAGAACAGCAGGTCAACGGAGCTGCCCGGTTACTAAACATGCAAAAATGTTTTTTTTTCTTGGTTCAGTTTCTTTTACTTGCATTTTAGTTTTGTCTGGAACAATATACACTCTCACCAGCCACTTTAGGAGGATATTAAATGATCAATTATTACCTGCACATTCATTTAATTACTCAATCAACCAATGACATGGCACCAGCACAATGTGGAAATCTAAAGTTTTTCTAGGGTGATGTTTCAGCATCATATTCCTGTTCTTATCTGACAAAAGTGGAACCCAAAGTTGTTTTCACCAGTTGTCACTTTTCAACCTAAAGGTTTGATCTCGGGTGCCTTCTGACATGCTTTTCTGCTCAGCATGGTTGTAAAGAGTGCTTATTTGAGTTACTATAGACTTCCTGTCATCTCAAAGCATTTTGCTCGAACCTCTCTCCTCAGCAAGGAGTTTGCAGTTGCACTAAACTACAGTTCAGTGGATGTTTTTTGTTTTTCTATGCCATTCTGGGTAATCTTTAGAGACTGCTGTGTCAGCAGTTTCTGAAATACAACCATGGCACAATAAAATTCACTGAGACCGCATTATTTTCCCACTCTGATGCTTGATGTGAACATAAACTGAAGCTCTTGTTACGAACTGTGCTGCTTCCACATGAATGTGCAGGTGTAGGAGAAAACGCACCTTTTTTTTTGTATTTGCTGTTCGTTTAGTATTTGAAACTGTGCATGCATAAGGTCATGTGGTACATCTATGCTCACCAATAACAGTGCTATCTATTTTCTACTTATATTTTATAGAATATTTCAGTACAAATGCTGCAGAATTAATACTGTCCTTGCGGCAAATCACATTGAGAAACGAATCAATAGTGAGATTTTAATAATATATTTGTGTAGCCCTATCTCCGATATGGTTAGTTTGACAAAGAGCTAGTCGATTTAATACCCATGAGCCAGTCATAGTATACCTATACATTGGTACATGTGTAGGTATACTTTACTTACATGTGCATGAGTAAAACTGAGAACTAACCAGAGAATGCCGACCTTGAGCGCCTGATGCGAGAGAACATTTTTGATTTGATGCCTCTCACAGCTTTTGAAGTATACTACAACCTCTGAAGGCGTGTGAACTTGGAGAAAATTATATGCCTTCAGTCTAAATGCAGGAACTGCATAGATCGAGACATGATACTACTATTTATCATCAATAATATCTTACAAAGTTTAAGATTGATGTGCGAAGAGTATACGGAATGCAAACCACACCACGATGGATTTTCGCTGCTGCACTGCGTGTTTATATTGTAGGTGAAATATTATATTACAGCCTGTGTGTGCTGTGCACTGTACATAAACACAGAAGCGGACAAAAAATATATAACCCTGCCAAATATCACTAATTGAGAGCATAGGCTCCCCCTCGAGAAGGGGAAAAGTTAATTAACCCGCCACATTGGAGGAAACCGTAATGCGAATTCCGATGTCACGTTGTATTAAGCGGGTAAGAGACTTGTGTTCTCAAACTTTTTTTCCCCTGCATGTTTTAAAGTGTATTTTACTAAACCATATGTGTCCCCCAATTACTTGCATAATACTTTATAAAATATTTCAAGGAATGCAATGAACACTTTATTGAGTTCAAGCGATGGTGCAAAAGCATTTAGTATGCTTAATTAAACGTCGCCGGTAACGCGGAAAGCCGCCGTTGGGTTAATTTATTTGGCACAGTGAAGTCATTTGTCCAAAATACGAGCCGCTCGAATGATTCAGGGCCACAGGTTTCCACCAGCGTTTAGACTGGCGTGCTCATTGGGTAAATTATGAATCCACATCACGCCAATGTATAAATAATGCTGAAGAACGAGATGTGAACCTTTAAAAGCGCATTAGAAATACAGAGTCTGTCGATCTTTTCGATTATACACATGTCCTTCAGTTTCGAATAATTTTTATGTAGAACAGGTAAGACAAAAAAAAAACACCATGAGCTTCTCTTGTGATCATTTTCAAACCCTCAAGTAGATTATTTCCCAATGACAGCATGACTTTAAGTGGTTTTTCATCTTATTTACATTTTTATCTTATCAATGAATAAAATGTCACACTTTGACTATTTATCGTTACACTTTTATACTTTTATTCTTCTTTATACTTTTATTCTATATTACATTTTTATACTTTTATTCTTTTATATTTATTTTGTTTTTTTATTTTCATGTGAAACTGAAAGCTTCTGCCACCAAAACAAATTCCTTGTAAGTGCAAACATACTTGGCAATGAAGCTCTTTCTGATTCTGATTCCGATTTAATATAAAAGAACATTCATGAAAACTCTCTAGCTTTTTCTCTCTTGAAATGAATGACTGAAAAAAAGAGCGAATTTGCAAGACTTTCTGGTGTCAAATAACTTTTAAAAAAAGCAGTATAACTAGATAATCCTTCCATGAATTTAAAATAATTACCTTTTAACATAAAGCATAACAATTTATATAATATTTGTTGCTTTTTGCTAAATACCAACGTTTTTTATACAATTCTCAATAACCTTAGATAATTGCGACTGGCCACTTTACAAGTCCTCGTTCATGAGCAGTTACTACAGAAATGTATTAGAATGAGTGCATTCTACAGTAATAAGCCCTGGAAAATGACTTCTAAACAGTCAGATTCAAGAACTTGACAATGCTGTTATAAATACAGATCACAATTTTAAAAGCTTACTCTTTTGTTACTACTGAAACAGTTTCACACGTAATCGAAGATCACAATCGTTCTGAACAATATAATGTTAGTATAAAGTAGTTCGTTTGCAACAACATCTCACTGAAAAAGCACGATGGCGTCTGATTAGACCCTTATCAGTTCAGTATACGATCAGAATGTGAACAAACAGGAGGTAAAATTGAGAGAAAATGCAAAACATCTGGTCAAAACCAAACCTCAGGAAAAGGCAAAGCTTTCTACAAATGAAAACTCATTAAAAGACTAATCACACACATGGCTTGAAAGTGAGACACTTCCGCCACCTGACATTCAAATGCTATTTGACCGGGATTTGCTGGAAATAGATGTATATCACACACTCGGACTATCGGGTTCCCTAAAAAATGTTTTAACTCTGTTTTAACAAACCCTATTTTCTGAACAAAGTAAACTTAAATAAAGGAAAGAAAATAAGTCTTTACAGTTCTTTGATCAAGCAATGATGAGATCTTGCTGGATGACATGAGTGTACTCCAAGGAAAGCTAGAAGGTTGTACAGTTAACTCCCATGGTGTAATTCTAAACCATACAACCTACTACCTCAACCTGGATGCACACGGTTTCCTCTCGTCTCCATAGACCGCTCCATAGTCTGGGGCTTCAGGTCTGAAGCTTGAAATGGAAAAAAAAGCTCTATGATGTAGCACCAAACTCTCTAAAAGATTTACCAGGGATTTTAGGATGATTAAGGAGATGGTGTGTGCTGTTCCACCAAGCTTTTCTCATGACGGGTATTAAATTTAAATGAAAAGAGAGAGAACAAAATGAAGAAACATAAACAATCTACTGCTATAAAAACTGTGTAATAATAAAAGTTGACTGCACCACAGTGACAGAGACCCACAGAAGCGAGCTTGGGTTACGAGATTTGCCACAAGATCGGATCTACGGGTTTATGACAAGTGGTTCATCCTCAAAAGAAAAAAAAAAAACCCCACAAATTGCCAATGATGTTCAAGACAGAACATTTTATTCTTTTGAAAGACAGAATAATAAGCTGCACTTATAATAAGCCACACTACTGCACATTGTCAGACTTTTCACACAATTATGACTCTATTCTAAGAAGATCTTGTAAGATCTCTGTAATGACGCACTCAGTATAAGAGATCAAGGTGGGAAGCTCACCTGACGTGGCACAACATCCTGATGTGTATCGTTTGTGTGCAGTTCATCGCACTGAAAAAAAAAAAAAGCAACACAAACAAAGATCAAAATCAACCATCAGTCAAAACATTGTATACATCAACTTGTTGGCTATATCTTTGTACTTACATAGTTATTACTATGATATTTCTGATATGTTATTATACATTTTTATCAAAGGTTTCTAAAGCTTGCATGCATCAGGAAAAAGTCTATTAATAATATAACGTATGTTTTTCAAGGATTACAAATTGGAACTTGAAAACAGAAAGCAATGCAGGATACAATCAGATGTTCAGTTTAACTGGTTAGTAATTCCATACAAAAACAGTAAAGTTCAACAGAATTCTGCTCTGACAGCCATTTGCTGGTGTGTACCATGCTTTAATATGGTAACACTGCACACACAGTGGTTTTACCAGAGCGCAAAGAAGCTGCCTGGGGAGGAAACCTGCCAAACAGTTTAGTCATGAAAACAGCGAATGTTCGGACACTCCCGAAGAGAGACATTCGGATTAATTCGAGACGACTGATGCCAGGGATTTTTCACGCTGTGCCAGCTTACCAACACTTCACATATTCATCTGGACTTAAATTAGTTTTGTTTTAATATGTTAAAAGCGTTCGCCACCTCTAACATGTTTCCTTCCCATTCAGAGAAAAATCGCAAGACTTGGTGAGAGCAAGAAAAGAAAAAAAAAGAATAAAGATGAATACGAGTGCCGGGCCAATCAGTCTGGTAAAGGATCCGGAGATCTTGGCAAATTCAGGTAAAGGTCTGCACTGTGCTGCGTTGTCCGCCATTTTCTCAGGCATTGAAAGGCAGAAAAAAAGGGAAAGAATTCTCTCTGTTCGCCAAGTTTCCCCTCTGTCTCTCTTTCTCTCTCTCTCACTCTCTTTTCCTCTGTCCCTCTCTGTCTCTGTCCTGGCACCACAACAAAACCTCAGGCAAAAGGTCAAACAGTTCTCCGGTTCGGGATCGAAAAAGCATTCCACTGAACCATTCGGCTGACAGTGTGAAGACATCTTTTGTCTAAATCAAAACCCTTAGCCCTGCCTACCCCAAAAATTCGGCAACCTCCGGGGGAGAAACAGAGGGGAGGGAGCGGGTAGGAGTGGTGTTGGGAGTCATGGCAACCTCCACCTGGCATGCTGCCCGTCATCGGTGCACGGAGTGTGAGCGTCCGCTTGCGTGACGGAGAACAGGAATGCTCCGCTCTGTCCAAAGCCAGTCTGATATTTTCACGGCCGGCGGTTCGGTTTCACGCACAAGTGCCAGAAAGAAAGTCTTGTAAATGAGATGGTGTCCTGGATCAACGCCGCACGAACGTCTCACAAACTTGTCAAACTCTTCATTTTGTTGGAACTCCTAAGAACTGTGTCAGCTCTCGTGACGTGATGCTGATTGCTGGCCAGACTCTCACAAGACCCAGACAAAGACACGTAAACACGCACTCGGAACCTGGGCGTGTAAATCTGCTGTTTTGGTTGCAGACGGTGGCAGAGGAGGCAGACGCTCAGACCCCGAGATGTGTCCTGAATCTTAACTTGTCCCAGGAATGCACGAGCAGTGTGTCACTGCAGGATTACTACCTTTTCCCGAGCGACTGCGTGCAGCAGCAGCAGCAACATATTTTAAAGCCTCATTAAAGCACTTCGGTTCTCTGTTTTCAAAATTGAAATACGTTCAAATGGAATATGCATTACAAAAAATAATGCTCCATTCTCTCTAGGCACGCTATTGTGCTTCTGAAATAATTCGCTTCCTGTGCGGTTTGAAGCAGCGAAATCTAATTGAGTGATTGGCTAATTATCAGCCGATTAACCAAATGCCGATGTGAAATTATTGTAAAAAAAAAATCGTAATGACTTTTTGCAGTTCATTCAAGTAACAACATCGATTCAGTGTCACATTATATAGACCAGGCGTGTCGGATTGCAATCCAGTACAGCCACTGAAGAGCTTCTACCTCGTCTCATCTCACATCGCTGATTCAACTCGCCAGATGTTTATTTGAGTAAAAGTAGATTTACATTTAGTTTTTGAAGATGGAAAATAGATCTGGGGCATAAGAGAAAAGATGCAAAATAGGTCAGTATATACAGCATGCAAGTAAGTTTCCTTTCGACTTTCCAGATAAACTGTCCTGGGATCTATTTTTAGTTTTAAAACCTTTTAATAAATAACACTGATGACATTAGTGAGTGATGTTAGACTGGAAAACGTCACATCTTAAACTGATTATGAGGATTCTTTCTGAAATACTTGCAGTGATGAAAAGCTTATATAGAAAAATGGTTGTTTTTTCACGATGCCCCACTCAGGCTCGGGATTCCATTCAATAACCTTAAATCACCTTGGTTTTGAACTCATTACCCTCCTCTACTGGCAACAAACAACTCTAATCGTACACTGGAGGGTTTTTGAATATGGCCTGAGACGTGCAGCCTTTTTATTTCCCCCTAACTGACAGATGAGCATCTAAAACGTCTCTCCAGAAGCGAACATTTTGTGGAGTATTTTGTGGGCGAACGGGGGAAGAATCAGCGGCAATGCTTTCAGGCCAACATTCCACAGAGAGATGCGTGCCAGGCCTTGGCCCTGTGGAATCCAGCCCGCAAAACTCGATATGTGGATTCAATTACCCTGAGCCCGTCTGCTTTGTGCCTGCATCGGCAGATAGCATCGGAGCGGACACTCTTATGCTCCTGCTGTCTGTAGACCAGCACGAGGGATTATAGGAATGCACTTGATTTAAGGGGAAATATCTCGGCTGTGGACGGAAAAGGACAAGGAGCATTTAGTTTATTTCTCTGACCTAGTCACAGCAAAGCGGCCAGTATAAGACACATACTTGTCCGAATAAAAGAAAATGTGCTCTGTATTTTGTGAATGCGATTTTTTCTTTGTTGTATCGAGGACTGGGAAGGGGTCGAGCTAAAGCAAGACAAAATTGGTAGGTATTTCTTGTTAACAAATCAAAGCAGATTCATTTCTGCATAAAAAAAAAAACAATACAACAACAACAACTGTCATTAATGGGCTTGTGAGAATTTCAACAATTTGAAAACATAAGAATAACTTTTTATTTCCATCTCAGCGAGTTCTTGTAGAGAAATTAGTTTTACTGTAGTTACTAAATAATTCACAGTTAATGTTAGCCAAAGAGCATGCTTTTAGATTAATCAATGGAAAAAAAAAAGCTAAATATTTTGAGTGAAAAAGAGCAAAAGAAAGGGCAGTACAGCAAATATCACCAGAAATAACAGTCCTATAAGAAGGACCAGGTATTGAGACCTGGTTTGGGTTTGCGGTGAAGAAACTTGCCAAAAGGTGCAGACGTGTTCACGATCTTCAGAAGTTTTTCCTTTATGTTTCCTGTTTGGCTGCAAAGCTCAACTCTGTACCATGCAGAAGTCAAGAGGTTCATTCTGATAACTCATCTGTTTGACAGGTCTCATGACTCACTCAAGGCCATTCACCAGGGAACAGGATCTAATTTAAGTGCAAAAAAACATTTCCACGTGTGTTTTCCTCAGATACAGATGGGTGACAATGTAAAGGAAATAACTGTGGCTCTGTCTGCATCACATAGAATGACTATGATAAAAGATTTCTATTCGATGGTTGTTTGGTCTTCAAGGATGTGGTTTGATGAGGCTATAGAATCTGATCTATAAATGTTTTAGAAGAACAACTTTTAATGTATCAGTACAGTTTCAGAAAATCAGCCAATGTACATTAAGGAGGTTCATTGCGGCCCAAAACCTAATAAACGCACTTCATGTTTTTTGGAATATCAGAACGTTTGAGACACTTTGTGAATGCCAGCCAGTGTTTTCTGTCAGAAGACAAATTCCGATTCAATAATAAAATTGAAAGTGGAATTCAACGATAAAGGACAAAAAATAAGTGTTAAATTAAAAAATCTTCAGGCCATCCTGTACGCACATTTATTGCGTTTATAATTATTCATAAATTATGCATTATGTGAGCCACTTCCAGTGTTCCATTGTACAAAATTATTCTTTTGACCACTGCAAAAAAGACAAACAATAACCATAAGTGAACCCCTTTTCTCCTTAAGGTATATTTCACTCTGCATAACAGTTCATCTACATCTTTGTGCTGTTGTCCTCCCCCAGCTTTTATGTCTAAAAAAAATATAAAAGGACAATTTCATATCCAGAAAAGCAGTCAGCTTAGGGTCAAAGTTCAACAGAGACCAGCGAAAGGGGGGAGAAAAAAAAAAAGAAAAAAGAAAAGAAAAAAGGTTTTCCCACAGGACAGGATAAACCATTAGAAACCAGACAGGGGGGAATATCAGACAGACATTCCTGTAATGCGAAACAGCCATAATGCAGTGCCACCATCGGGAAGAACCAAGCGCGTGATGCACAGGGGGTGGCAGAGGCAGAGAAAAATACAGTAAATCGATACTCATTGCATTTACTTAACTGTGGTTATTTATTGACATAATCCAACAATGTCAGCAAATATGATGGATTGTCATCTCATAAAATATTTAATTTGCCTTATTACTTATATGCACACAAAACAACAGGCATTTCTACATTTTACTGCAGTTAAGTGCACAGATCCAGCATGTCTGAGCTGGATCACTCCTGGTGAAAATGAAATGTCAAACATTATTTTTACATGCCTTGTTAATCTTCAGTGAAAGCCTCCATGACCGGATATAAGCTCTTGAGGAACATTATATCCGCATCTTATTCTAGAGGGCTCATGAGGGAGGAAGTGTTATTTTGGTCTCCGAACCTCCGAGCTTCATCACCGCTAATTTAATATTGCCTCAAGCAAGGTAAGAGCAATGCACAGGTTAAAAAAAGTAGAGTTTTTGCATTGCGACACTTATTCCTTATTCTGACTTTTCCGGCTGCCTCGAACACGATCTGCTTCAGTGGCTCTAACAAAATGGAAGAAAAAAAGGAAGAGTTGCTGAAGGAGTTGCTACAATGTGTACAAATTTCTTTTGTAGCTGAAATCAAAATGAAGAAACTCAAACATGCAGGTCTTGAAAAGTAATTTAGTAAAAACAAAACAAACTAGCAAACAAAAAAAATTCACCCTAATTTTCTAGGTTAAACCTCTGTGGGGAGAGAAGACAGAGAGGTGGAGGGCAAGGTACGTCTTAGAAAAAGAGCTCTTCAGTTCCCAGTGGAAAGAGGCCAAGCCTTCTACCTTTTCTTAAATGCTTGCAGAGGTTTGCCAGGCAACGAGCCAAGAAAATGACTTTGTTTGACCCGACTGCCAATCAATTTGGGGAGCGCGGGCCCAGACTAAACATGCACTTTTTGAGCAAGCCCCATTGGCTGCAGCTGCCTCCTGTGGGTGGGGACGAGCACAGAAACTGGGCTGTTGACAAGGGAAAAGGGAAGGACAGAGTTGGTACACGACGCAGATTGAAAACACGTGGCCAATCGCAGCGCAGGTGATTAGTTGGCCAAATTACCCCATTAAATGCATCGTTAAAACAACAGTCGACGTCAGAAGTTAATCAGATGCCAGAGGAAGAAGCTGCTGCCACTTCATAGCATTCCTGTCATTTCCATACAAAGAAACCTTCACCTCACTGTGTGTTGCTAGGCAGACTAAGTTTCCTAGTCATAAGTGCAGAATTAGAAAAAAATTAATACTTTTTAACAGCTGTACTGTATGTTTAACCTTAAAATTCCCTGTCAGTGGACAACCGGGATTAGTCAAGGCTACATTAGTGGTGAGAGATCAGTCCATTAAAAGGGAAGTCCCTGATAACAATGTCACAGCATGAGTAGTGCTAATTTAATTAATGCAGACTTTGAGAAAGGAAAGCATCTCTTTGAGGGGCTCAGCCAACCTCAAGGTCTCTCTTAAGCCCTGTTCAATAGAACAAGACATGACTTTGAGTCTTTCTCTCTGTTTTTTTTTTTTTTTTTTTTTTTAGCAGGGTCAGGAATATAAAACACATTCAATTAAAACTGGAGGCTTAATCAGTTTTTGAATAAGATGCATTGATTAGCTGGACCAAATACTGCTCAGCTCCAGCCGCTTGTTCTCTTAACAGTAGAAAACCAATCGATGCATTATGAATTTCAAGCATCTAAGTTTAGAGAGCATAAATGTAACCTCTTTCATATGACTCCATAAACACTCTTGAAATCAATAAAAATGGCATTCACCCTGGACTGTAAGAGCATTGCCCTAATTGACCTGGGCATTTAAAATTCATTTGATTGATGGTGTGGTTTAATTATTGTTGCCTTATACAGGATGCTATACTGCAAAACATTGCAAAGGGCATATTGTCTCACTAGCACTCATATTAAGAAAAATTTTGACAGATTAAAAATAGAAGAATTTAAGTAATGATCGAATGCAGCAGTGCTGAAAACAAATTCTTGTTTTTAAGCTCTTAAAACTATTTCTATTGATTTAGTTAACTAATTTCACTACAACTCTCCATGCCTGATTTTGATTATGCAAAAAAATTTACACAATATAAAAAAAAAAAGATTCCCTTGTCATCATAAAACTGTATTTTGTTATGCATGTTTAAAGACCATTCTTTAGCAGCTTGTGAGCAAGTAAACAATCATCATGCTCCATAATTATGTTTTCTTAAGTAATCCTCAGCACATCATCTTCAGACAATTGAAAAGAAAATGAAACAAAAACGCAACTTAATTCAAATAGAACCATTCAACAAACAAAATTCATGAACTCGTGAAGATACGGACACCCAAGAAGTTTCTGTATAAAACATCAGTAGGTTTCGTGTGGTAAATCTTAGCCATTGTAAAGTACAGTCCCAGGTGAGGTGATTGAAATATTTCTTTAAATACAAGCCGTATAAAATGATAAGCTTAACGAGCAAGTCATATAAACACATAACCCACTGACTATTTGTTATTTACATCTCGCTTCATGGCCTGTTTTTTTTTTTTTTTTTTTTTCACTGCCCATTAAAGTACCCTAATTTAAATTCCCCATGCCTAAACCGCATCCCTCTAATCCATGACAAACAGAATGGAGTATATAAAAAAAAACCTTTGGCATTTTCCACTGCCTGAGATGTTGTCGACTCAGCACAACGCTCGGAGAACCACGGCAGGAATGATCCACAAAGGTGTAATTATAATTCTTCTGCGCTATGTAGGAAATTTGTGAAACCAAAATCTCTTCGCATTTATAGAACAGGAAAACAATGGCCTTCTCTCAGCCTGAGGAAGACGTAAACAGTCTAGGTAGCTATTATACGCACAAATTAGTGTTTTATAAAGACAAAAAACCCAGGTGAAAGGACACTGTTGATCACTGAGCAACAGTCAGAAAATTTTAGGACAAATGGATGACAAAAAGAACAAACGATTCGCAATAACACTTATTGATCCACTCAAATTACACCCTTAGTGTTGTATATAGTTCTGGTAAATGATGGTGAACGTAGCACTTTGTCATGGATTTTGGATATTTGGATATATGATCGAGTCACGTACAGGTTTTGTTATTCCCCAAGTGTAACCTACTCTGGATTTGCTGCCATTTAAAAATACCATGGAAATATAAGCAGTGAAGCTGTTGCATGGTGTGGAACTGCTAAAAAGGCCAAATGAAAAAAAAAAAGAAGCACTTAATTCCTGTTTTGTTCTCAAAACCACAATGAAAACATTTGCTTTTCAGGATCCGTCATGCTCATTTTAGGGTGAAATCAAAACTATATGCATATGGTAAAATGTTTTTCAGTTCCAACATGTGGTTCTTTCACCCGAACGCTTTATCGTAAGTAAGCAGGAACTGATTGGTTTGAAAATCGTGACTGCATGGCATTACCAGTGGATCCCCCTGCTGTGTTACATGTTCTCAGTCTCTTTTGTTTGGTGTTAACCCATTAAATCCCACATAAGAGGCCATTGAGACAAGTATCATGTACCCTGGGGGGTACTTTGTTTGGAACAAAGACGTTAAATGGGTTACACACCACTGCAACTGATCCTTCCTGGTTGTTTCTTTGGGTTTGTATAATTCTTATAGCATGCTTCTACACAAAACATTAATGGTGAACTATATAATGTCAAGTGACATCATTCAACTTCACCAAAATTCCTACTGGTAGCAAGAGTTAAACCTTGGAACTTTTCAAAAGTTTTCAGTGTATTACCATTGCCAAAGTTTAAAAAATTGTTTACAAGAACATTTGGTTTTTTTTTGCTTGATTGTTTTATTTACTTTAGTCTGTTAGCAAAATGTATACATTTGTCAAATTTCTCAAACCATGCCAGAAATCTCTGCTCTTGCAATTTCAAAGACAAATGATACCATATTTTTAAATCTGAACTAAATGTGAAACTCTGGCATTTGTCTCTACAGGTTTGAAAAACTAAACATTTCCTGCCAAGAGGTACCTTGACATTGAATCGACCTCAGTAATCCAGTAACAGACAGCATTTTTAGCAATGAACACTGTCAAATAGAACTAGACCTAAACAGATGGAAGATACCAGTCATTATGGGAATGGCTCTACAACCTATGTAAGGTAAACACCACACTGGTGTAATTACTACACTTCTGTCCTCGATGATGAATGATGGCTGGCCTTGAGACTTTGAGGCCAATGGCAAATTACCATTTTAAAAATAGCCTATGTCATAAACAGGCCAGCAAAGCCATGACTCGAACAGTATATTTATGTAGGAACGGACACGCCAAGGGTTAATGAGGCCCAGTAACCCAATTAGCACACTGTCTTGATCCTGCTCCAAACCTAACCCCAATCTCCAGCGACTGGAGTCGATTCCCAAAGGTGGTGCAGAGCTCAACCCCTCCTGGCTGCAAAAATACACGAATATCTAAACACACACATTTTGGCTTACTGATCGACTCCAAGTTAATAAGAATAGACCTAGATTGATGTGTTTTACAAAAACATTACAATTACTATATTAGTTGTGCAAACAATTCCAGTGGCTTAAACACGGGTGAAACGTAACTAGCAATATCATAGCCGGCTTCCAAGCACAACTCTGGGAAGCTTTGTGGACATTACTGAAATACATCAAATTCACACAGCAAGTCAAGCACTATATCATTAAACGCCATTGTATGTGCAGGGTAATGTTTGTGTTTGATCTTGCGGCCCAGTTGGAGTGCTCTTGACTCTAACCAGTGGCACTCTTAAACAGACATCAGCCTCTGCTTTTCAGATAGTTTATGAAACATGAGGGACTCTGACAGAACACACAAAGACAAGTTTCCTCTCGTGGTTCCGCTAACAAAGTCCTCTCTGTCCTCACCTTAAATCCCTTTTGGCACAAATTCCTGATCCTTTGCCAGGATCGTCTTTTCACATAAGAGAAAAAAGAGTAGAGCCAAAGGCATGTCGTTTCAGTCTATGAGCTCCTGTTTTACAGACTCTTCACTGAAAGACACCAAAGTCAGACGACACACGGTGAATTCAACAGATGCCTTTTTCAGCCCCATTACCCAGGACCACAACAAACACCTAATGACACTGGCACTGGTGATAGAGGTATGGTTATCACTTACACTTAGCTGGATTTACTCATGTTTTTAAATATTTAAAATGTTTTGGTAATTAAATATTAATGGACACTTTCCTTATAATCGTTTATCTGTTTAGCATGACAACCCGAGCGTGAATATATCATAAGCTCAAAGCAGGACAGAAATGTCATTATAATGAAATATAATGTACGTCATTAATTATTTTAATGATGAAAAAAAAAAAAAAGATTCACAAGGCATATTTAGCCATTTTAAAATGTTATTTAAATTATGTGAATTTAATTTACAGTAAAATAATTTACTTTATTACTATATTTTTGGTTTTAACGTCCTTTTCCTGTGCTTTGAGAAAAATATCATTTGGTAAACAAATAATCTAATTAATCTCAATTGCCTCTTATTACCATTAAAAAGGAAATCTTCTGTTATCTCTCTTTTTTCTTCTTCTTTTTTTTAAGTAAATATTGATAAAAAATGGTCTTGGATTGTTTTATTTTCTGCAGAATTCATAAAGAAAAAAGGAGGTTTTATTGTTTTTTTTTATTCTTAACTTTTACAACACAACACAATTCTTTGTAGTGCTGGTGATTAATTATTATAATAATTATATGTGTAGGTGATACAGAAAAAAAGCCAGGAATATATAACAATAAAAAAAGCACAATCTAGAATTTTTAAATATACAACATTTAAAATGCAGCTGGATGTTGGATTTAGGTTAATTAGCATGTTTTTAAATCTAAAGTATTTTGCAATGAATATATATATATATATATATATATATATATATATATATATATATATATATATATATATATATATATATATATATATATGTGAAACTATGTGGGGAAAGGGGCTTGTCAGAATTCTCAAGGACATAGCAAACAGTTTTTTTGGATAACAAGATCAATATAATCAAGACAAATCCAAAAATGATTTAAACCATTGTTTTCCTGTCCTCCAGTTTTTAAGCTCCACATTCAAAAACCCACCATTTCAGCCCCATGAGCTAAATGCGAGTAATGTCCTGAGATCTGCCCTGTGTTGCGGCTCTTTTCCTCTTTGTGCACTGCACGGAGGCTCATTTTAGCTCCATATTAATCCTGCCGCTGTTTGGCGAGCAGGTGAACTCAGCCGAAGACTTTCCCACGATACGAGCGCAAATCCGCTGCCCTGAGCCCATCCTAGAAGACGGCCATCTGTCCGCTCTGCTTTCACTCTGGGAGGGCAAGCGTCAGCTGCATGACCAAATTCAACGTTCCAACACTTCCCCCACAGTCACAACCCCCGGACCCTAAACGCACGCCGTCCACCAGCCACGAGAAGCCAGACGTTAAATCCTTCCTTAATTATCATTTTCTTTTAAGAAAGACTTAAAACAAGAAACCTTAAAAAGTGTCGCAGCAACAAACAAGTGGATAAAAAGTGTGGCAAACTAACCAGCTATCATCATAGAATAAAAAAAGTATACCACATTATAAAACAAACAACAGTACAATCAATATTCTATCAATTATAATGGTCTTTACAAAAAACAAAAAAATAGGCAAGCAATCTCTGCCATCCAAAACACGGAACCCCAAAACCATACAAAAAAAAAAGCCCTCTCAGAGACAGGCAAATATCCCTCCACGAATAAGATCTTCTTCCAAAATAAGAAACCGGTATCACTGAGATCATGTGACGCATTCTACCTCTGTACCTCCTCCCTCTTTTTACCCCCTCCAAAACTGCCATGTGCTATCATTTTTGTTTTTGCTCTTAAAAAGCTGCCATGCTGTTTTTGCCGAGTCTGTCCTGGACCGTCCTCGTCCGCTTAAAATGCGTGACATTGCCTCGGCGGGAGCATGAGAACCAGAGGCTCCTCAATAGCGAGGTCTCTATGCCCCGGCCCGTAACCATGGAAGCAGATGCCTCCTCTTACCTCCCGGTGACTACGGGGCTGCACCCCGATTAAAAAAGCGGGTCCCGCCTTGATTTCTCTTCATCCCCTAGCGAACTTGTCTGCTCTTCAATGGGGCAGTCATTGAGCAGGTCATTGGTCTAGACTTCGTTTGCACGGTCCAGGGAGCAGCCTTGATGTAACCCTTGCTCTCCGGCTGCAGGCGTGAGACTGCGGACTGCGGGACGTCAGAGACGCCGATTTGAAAAGGAGCCCTGTCTGATTTCGCCATTGTGCCTTTTCATTCATCGATCGAATGAATATCGAACCTTCTGTCGGTGCATGTGTGAAACAGATAGCTTAGCAAGCATTTTTTCCTCCCTCCTCCTTTTCCTACTCCGGTAAGGACCGGCCAAGTGGCCTGCTCCTGTTCCTATTCCCCTTTAATTAATTGCATATATTTTATATTAATATATCTGTTTAAGATTTTCCTGTGACACTTAATCAAATGTTTCATTTTAAAACATGTATTGACTGTAGCTAGTCATTTTTAAAAACATTTTTTGGAACTTCAACCATCCAGATTTTAATAAAGTCTAATGTTGAAGTCAAAATGACCACATTAGTGAATACTTTGACAGTTTTTTGCCATTATAAAAATTTTTAATTTTAAATTATAAATCAGAATGATTTTATAGAATGATACCTGATATTGTTCAGATTGTTTTTTTTTCTAACATCCATTTTTTTTATTTCTATTTTTAGGGAGAAAAGAAATCAACCAAATTCTAATTCATTTAAAAAAATTTAAATCAACATATATAAGCATAACAATTTAATATATATATATATATATATATATATATATATATATATATATATATATATATATATATATATATATATATAGCTTATATATATATTATAAATTATATATACACACACACACACACACACACACACACACACACACTTACAGAAACTAAGTTTAATATATTAAAACTATTTAAAAATTGTAGATTAATCTTTACAGTTAAAGCTGATTATCTAAAATCCAGAGTTTTAGCATTATTACAATTGTTTTTATTTATTTTTCAACATTATTAAAATATTCAGGATAGTTTTCCTAATTATTACCATTCAGGAAAAGCTGTTTAAAAAATGTACACTCCCCTAAATGAATTAAGAGAAGGGAAATCCTGATGACAACATCTGCACTACATATAAAGCGTGTTTTGAAGGAGGCGTCTCGGACAGGGTACCGCGGAGTTCGGGAACAAGGGAGCGCAGGAGGAGGATAAAAACCCCCGGCTGAAAGTGAGCAAATTCAAAGGCAAGGGAAGGAAAAGGAGCAGTGAAGTGAGAAGACAATGTTATTGTTCCCAGGAAGCAGAAAATGAGCGGAGCAATGGTCTTTAAGCTGCTCGACTTTGAAGCATAACGTAGTGAAAACCGTGCTCGTAAAAAGATGGCGAGGATTTCAGACCTCATCGGCAGTATGGCAATGTCCAAGAACAATTTAATAATTATAATCGTTTTAATTTGATTTGTATTTTTTATAGCTGCAAGATACATTAAAGCTTAAAATGACTTTGTAAAAGCTATTAATTAATGCTATAAAAAAAGGTTTTACAATAATTTGAAAGACTATAATAATAGAAGAAAACCTTCATGAATTAATTTAAAACCAATTAAAGATAAAAACTAAGCAAAAATATATTACTTTAATATGTACAATAAATTTCTTTAAAAACAATTAAATGATAGATAGATAGATAGATAGATAGATAGATAGATAGATAGATAGATAGATAGATAGATAGATAGATAGATAGATAGATAGATAGATAGATAGATTTTAATTTAGATAGATAAATTTTTTTTAATATATTTTTGCATAGTTCCATTTAAAATTTTATATATACATATATATATATATATATATATATATATATATATATATATATATATATATATATATATATATATATATATACACACATTATGGTTCTTAATACTATGCTTTTTTTTTTTCACAATTCAACCAACACATCCAGTATTACTACAATATTAATCCAGTGATGCACCGAATTTTTACAAACGACATTACTTTGCAGGGAAAATACTAAGAAATGTTCAAATATTGAATTGGATATAAAAAGATGGACGCACTTTCTCTTTGTGCTCACAAAATAAGAATGCACATTTTTTGAGCCGATAAAGACCAGCAGACATTTCAAGCCGGGCTAGGAGACAGAAGCAGAAAAAAGCAGTCAGAGAGCATGAAAGCTAAGTCTAAGCATGTCTAAGCCGTTCCAGTGTGCCCCGCATCACTGCCGCACTTTAGAAACATGCCGGTAGTCAGCCATCGCTAAACGCATTAACTCAAGTTTCCACACATCCATCACATTAGCTCCATTAAAAGAAAGGTCTGAATGACCACGGAATAAATCAAAACTAGACTGCACTCTAAATACATTTAAGACCAACCCGCTACATAGCAGTACACTTGTTATTACATCCACATAGAAGTCTTAAATATGTACATTGCGGGTTTTTCACCAAAACTAAACAAGCCACAATTAATAAATAATCAGGCTGGATAGTCCTAATATTACAAGTAGATTATTCATTACATTATGTTAATTAGAGGAAGCCTGAATAACCGCAAGCAATCCCCAAAACCATAATGTTAGTATTTCCTTAGTCATTTCTTTTTTTTTTCCCCAATAACCAAGTATGAAAAACGTCAAAGCATCCCTTGTGCATTACTGAAGCTGACAGATGCAAACCAGCTATAAAATGTAGAGTAAAATAAAACAACCTGCAAATGAATAAATGAGATTTTAAAGACTTAAGCCATAAATCAAATTTGCATCAGTTTTCACATGGAAAATCTTGCTGTAATGCACACAACCTAATTTGTCTTCACCAAGATCCATCACATAACAATAAGAAAAGCGATTCCGCGGTATGCGAGACAGCTCTGAATTTCTTTTTAATTATGATGTTTTATGAAGTTATATTTAGCCCTGACCTTGGCCTGTATTGTGATCTTGAAGGAAAATAAGCATGTGTGATAACTGCATGTGATGATCCAGAAGAAGACCAGAAAATGATCAACAACTATATAGTTATAATTATTCTACGGTTGTGAATTTTAAACAGAATAAACTAGTTTATGAGGCAAAAAATGAGAGAAAACAAGTTTCTATGTGTTGTTATAAAGCCAAATCATTGCAAGAAGGTGACTCAGGTCAAAAATATTAATTCAAGCTAACAACCAGAGGTAGATATATGAGGGATACGAAGCTAATAAATAAAAATAAGCTAAATTAATTTGAAATTGCAAAGCAGGTACCCTGATATATTAAACACCATAATATTATGATTTTATCACACTATTCCAGTGAACGAATTATCCACAGCCTCCTGGCACACAGCCACAGGCTCGAGCAGACAGACAAACATTATGAAATGCTCAAGGATAAACAGACCTGCTTGAGCACCTAAGGATGCCATTACTAATAATAGGAAGGGGAAAAAACCTATGAATGCGAGTCCTCCCCAAGGGTTTATAATGTCTTGAGGCACTACTCAAGGTGTCATATTCAGTCGGGCAAACACTGCCCTCCCCTCCAGCAATGGATTGTGGATCCATAATGACGGTGTCACTTGGAATGGCCCTCCCACTTTTCCCCTTCACGTCCCACATCCCACACACATTCATGTGCACGGAGCACCCACGGAGACGCACGCATTACAACGAGTCACACCGTTACACGAGCGCCAATGTCAACATTACCTCACTAACTTAGTGCATAGGCGACTAATGGGCTATTGTCGTTCGTAAAAGGCTCCAATGGTAACAAAATAAACAGCTGGAATTTTCCTTGTTTAGAAAGGAATTGTGTTACGGGTTAAGAGAGCAGGCAGGACCCAACAGTGCCATTTTCATATGTAAATCCACACCGACGTTTCAGTCCATTCAGGCTAAATGACGCTGGGCAAGACGTAAACCAAACTAATTACATGTCCCTAACAAATGTGCCATTCACATCTGATGACCAAATGCACTCCATTACACACCAGGGATACGGAGGCCACAGTGATCCTCTTCAAGTATTCATGTAATTTTACAATAAAGTAGGTTTATAAAGGAACTTCCATTATTTCATTCTAACATACCAGTGAACATAAAAAGACTTTACATGGTTTTAAGTCCTTAAAATATCAAAGATCCTCGATATTGTCCTCAATTTTTACTCAATTATGCTAATGCACATGATTTACCTAATAAAGGCTAAAGAAGTGTATGAATCTGGTATGTCTATTTTCAGAGCCATCAAAATGTTTTATAAAAAGAAGGATGCATCAATTTTATGAATTATTATTATTTTATTTTTTTTATTACAGCCAAAGTAATTAATTCTAATGTATTATTCCATATAAACTGCCTTTTTCTTTTAATAATTTAAATCAATTTGTAGTAAATTAACAGTTAATCAAGCCTAAATTAACATCCTATTATGGTCTTGTTACTAAACATATACATTTTTAGTTTTTTGTGCCAAAATGTGTATTTATTGTTCTTATGTATTCAAACCTCTTTTAAATGTTTTTATATTAATATTGTGCTTTATTTTTATTTATACAAATTTAACACATGAGGTTAATTTAATGGAAACTAAACAAGGAGTTTGAGAATGGAAGGCATTTTTCAAATGTAAATGAATGAATTATCAGCTTCGTTTAGAAAGAAGGTTATGTCATTATGTCATTTGTCTATTTAACATTTTATTTCATTAACCTTTTTTTTCCCTTTTTTGTTCCTAGTCATGTGTGTTTAAAATAAACTATATAAAAGGCTTTGCATTCTTAATGGTCATAATGGTCCTTAATCTTGACAATTCTATTTATTTCTTAATAACTGAATATTCGTGAATGGGTTAATCAGAGTGAAAGAAGCATCAGAATGTAAGAATGGGTGTCACAAAAGTGCTTCAGGTTTAATGAAGCGGTAAAAGGAGCTTTTGACAACAACTAATTCAAAAGTGTTTTTTTTAAATATGATCTTTTTTCACTAAAATGTATGTTGGTTTTATTAGACACGTCTTATATATTACCTACATTGTTAGATGTTAATTGAAATGAATGGAAAATTAGACATTTAGCTGCCATTTGGTCTGTTAGTGAACCTCTTTTTGCCAAATTTTCTTACTAAAATCCTTAGATAAAAGACAATTTACACAAATAAATTTCCATACAATCTTTTACTAAACGTAAAATTGTATGTGTATATGCAGTAATATTTATTTATATGCAAATTTTATAAACAGATTATTTGGTTGTTATTGATTATTTTTTATTTTTTTAAAGCTTATTTTCATTTTCTGACTTTGTGTGTGTGTGTGTGTGTGTGTGTGTGTGTGTGTGTGTGTGTGTGTGTGTGTGTGTGTGTGTGTGTACTGGAAGCAAAAAGAAAAAATACTTTGACCACACAAAGGCTCCACTGTTTATAAAGGAACAAAACATTCCCGAAGACACCCAGGTTCATAAACGAGTGAGTAAACGAGTGTCCCATCTGCTTTTCCATTGCAATGTTTCTCTTTTAAATGAGGCTAATGGAGAAACAACAGTGTCCTCATTCGAAAATGACTGTAAGGCAAAACCCATTTACCTCATTCTGCCTAATAGACCACAATATTACTGTCACTCATCACATGGTGCATAAAAAAAAAAAGCATAAATAAAGATAAATAAACTCACAGCAGAATATTGATATCTGGTATATTGTTTTCATTAAAATGTAAAATTATACAAAAGCACCACAGATTTTATTCAACAATTGATAAAACTGGTTATTTAAAGTAGCCTAAAATTTTTCTTTTTTTCGCCCTTAATAGCAAATTCAAATCCATATCTCCTTAAAAGTGATGATATTAATCAACAAAGTAAAGCCCATAAAAAAAAAATCAGGTGCTAAACATAAGCAGCTATGTATTAGTTTATTAAAAATAAATTTAAACTCTGTCATTTCAACTGTGATTAACACAATCATAAAGTATAATGCAATGTGGCAGAGCATTGATAATACAGCCTCTATATCCAGCAGGACAAATCTTATTTGGTGCAAGTCGTGCGTTTGGGCCGGCAGGAGCCCAGCACCCTGAGGCGAGATTATGAAGAAGGCATGCATGACAGCCAAAAAAAAAAAAGAAAAGAAAAAGAAAAAAAAGCTTAGGACGATTTTTTTTTTATCCCAGCGGCTGAACCACTCATAAACTGACAGATTTTATTTTTTAAAGCGTGTGGATATGAATGGAATCAGTATTAAAATCACACACTTACAATGCGGAGATAATTTGTTTCAGGAAGCGGAAAATCAACAGAAAAAAGAGATGCAGAAATGGAGAGAATGGGTGAAAATAATGATCACAATGTATTGTGTTACATTAAGCCTACTTAATTACTGCTTTTTTCATGATAACAACTAATAGGGAAAATCAAAGGCATGGACATATTCTGATTAAAACAGTAAAAAAAAAACTGAATTTAACACACTGAGGAATTTCTACATGGCCATTAAAATAAGAGAAGCTAAAAACTCAAATCAAATCAAAAAATAGAAGAAAAAAGGAAGGTTATAAAAATGAGTAAAATGAAGTGATGGTCAGTCTTTGGGTCTGCTTTGTTGTTGTTGAGAGAGACAAAGTGTGTATTTGTGTGTGTGTGTGTGTGTGTGTGTGTGTGTGTGTGTGTGTGTGTGAGAGAGAGAGAGAGAGAGAGAGAGAGAGAGAGAGAGAGAGAGAGAGAGAGACAGTAGCCATGGAATGTGCTTGCTTTTCATTAGTCCTCAGCACTCAGGCCCGGGTGGTCAGGGGTCAAGCCAAGCAGGCCGCTATTCATGGCCAGATCAAGTTTATGTGAGAATCTGCTCCTCCTTTGCCCCCCATTAACATATCAATGCTTAATAAAATCGCTGCATGAACGTGTGAGATCCCGTCACCCAGGAAGTCATGCTGAGAGACTTTGGCTTGGGAAAAAAAAATCCCCCTTCGCTTTGTGTTCAGAATTAAACCCCCCCAAAACCCTCCCCAGCCCAAACCCACCCACCCAAATCAGCCCTCCCTTTCTCTAACACCACAACTGCTTCTGCCATATGCACAATCAAAATGGTATACACACACACATATAACCTCTACTTCACACACCCCCTCCTGAGCACTCTAAGCTCTTGCACATGCACACCCGCAGGTCAATCCCAATGTCAGCAGAGCAGCTTGTCATACACATATGCATGTGTGTGCAGAAAAACGAGCACGAGCTGGATAACACATAGTTTTTTAGGGTGTGGACAGACAATGACACATGGGGAATGCCTCGCCGAATACCTCGCCACATGCAACCCCACTTCCTCTAGCAGTCTCAGTTTTTTATTTATTTATTTTGTATAATTCTATTCAAGAGTAGTGACCGATAACGTGAGCGAACCACCAAACTGTCACCACCTCTTTCTATTCAACACCATTATACTGCAGTCCAGAGAGACCATTCCTGCCTCAGAGGCAGGAGAAACATTTCTCCTTCCGTTAAAACACGCTTGCAGATGTGAAGCTGTCACTTGCAGGAAGGAAGAAGGGGGTGCAGTGCGATTATTTCATTTATTATTATGAAACACACAGGAGAAAGATAAGGAGATTGATAAGGGAGTGGACTGAAAGGGACACACGCTTTTGTCTCGCAGACGGAAAACAGACACAAAGATGGCATAGATGTTCATGGGCCAACCAAGCTTACCAGAATACAAAACATAGAAGCTAAAGGACAAGTGTGTGTGTGTGTGTGTGTGTGTGTGTGTATGTGTGTGTGTGTGTTCACGCTTCATCCATTGCAATTTCTTTTTTTTTTATCTGAATATCAATATTAATACTTAAATATCACTGTAGCCCAAGTGTACCTTTATATCACACTAAGGACCTCAGTTAAAAAATTAAAAAATGAACGCTTGATTGAGTGTTATGCATTCCTATTCATGTGATTTAAAATGCCAGTAACAGCATGATAATTATTATAATCTAAATATAATAAAGATAGAATTCTGATTGACACTTTGACGGTAGTGTATAAAACCTGGTACTCAAAAATCCTACATGTTTTCATAATTTATGGTTTGGTGTAAAAGTTTACTTTGTCTCAAGGGCAAAATTACACAGACACAAAAGTAGCAAGTTTCACAGATGCTCCTTAATATATATATATATATATATATATATATATATATATATATATATATATATATATATATATATATATATAGTTTTTATACTTATCTATATCACTTAACTTTTATAACGCCTGCTGTTTCGTTTGCTTTTCATTAATATCCACTGAGCTCAGGAGACAAATTATACTATTTATACATGGTTAATTTTACCTTCGGTTGAGCACGGTTTGATTTCACAGGATATGACAAGGTTTCGCATTTGACCTTGGAATAAATAGCATGGGGGTGCACAAACTATTCTACCTGAATTTACAGCATATCAATTTGCAAAAAACATTCAGATTGTCCTAACTGTTCTATTCCATCGCTGCACTGAAAGACTGTATATTCTGCAGATCATCGTGAGCCCAGTGCAGGCTATAACATGACACATTAAAAATGGGTTTGATTTGGCGTCCTGTTAAGAGGTGTGGTTTTGGCGTGCTGTCGTTGCGATATCCAATCGAATCGGTGCAGATCCGAATGATGCAGTGACGTTTTCATCACAACACACCATGAGGTCTTGGGTGCAGATTGTATATATCAACTCTTAGCGGTAGAAATGAGCAGCTGGCTGTCAGAATGCACAGCAAAATTATTTTCCTATCACAGTTCGAAATGCCCAATTAATTTTAAAACATACAACTGCTCAAAAAAAAAAAAAAAAAAAAAAAAAAAAAAAAGCCAAAATCTACATTATATAAACAGTATATCAGCTGCTTGTAACATTTCATTCTAAAAAAGATTTTTGTAGTAGATATGAACGCTCTTTTTTACACTAATTAGCATCTGAGTTATGATTTGAAAAACCACAATCTAAAAAAATTGGTAAAAATTAACTTACTTTTGGAGCTGGAAATGTTTACATATAATGAATTGGTTTTATTTGGTTAGGATTGATTTTTATTATATTTACACTTCCTTATATTTATAATGAAAGTGCTTTTTTCATGTGAAAGAATTTAACTGTGAAGTGTATTTGTTAAAAAAAGAAATAAATAAAACAAAATTAACGCTAATAATAATAATAATAATAATAATAATAATAATTTTCAAAAGGAATCTGAAGGAGTGTGAAGTGTCTCAGTTTTGGAACAGAAAAGTAATTAAAGTCAGTAATTGTTTAACATGTTGAGAGAGGTGGTTTTCTCCAGCAACCAGGAGAGCCCTATAAAGCCCTGCATCTATATAACCAGGTTTGCACCAGCTCCTGAAACAAACTACATTTTCCCTTCACCTACACACCAGCATTAAATCTGCTTAAGCTGTTACTGCTCTTTCTTTTGTGTTTGTTTTGTTGTTTGTGGATTTATGAGTTATTTGTGTGAATCTGTGTCTGTGTTGTGGAGGACTGACAAAACATCTACAAAACCGGGTTGAAGAAATGCACCTCGGAAATCAGAAAGAGTCGGTCTTAGACAATGATGCATGCACATTTTTGGATTAAAAACATCTGAAAATCCTTGGATTGGATTTGCCTTGGATTTTAGATCTCATACCCCCTTTTCGTGTTGCTCCTCCCTCTTCAGCACAGCACATTAATTTCTTTACATAAAAACAGCAACATGACACAGTGGCTTGCAACCAACCAAAATAGCAGCATGCCTCAATTTTGGTTGGTCAAAACCAGCACGTTTAACTTGTGTTGGAATAAAAATAGAGCCATGACGATTATTTTTCTTTGGCTGGTCATTCGAGTTTTTATCGGATATAGCACTGACCCTGTGTGCCTCCACGGAGCAGCGTCTGCATGGCACATGAACACAGAATAGTGGCATGACATCAGCGCCCTATCATATCAGAAGAAGGCCCACAAACGCTGCCACAGGCCCAGATGACGCTGTCAGAGTGAAACTCTAGCTAACCAATATGCACTGCTTTTCATCGTAGCTGGGGCCAGGGGGCTCAAATAGACCCCGACAGCCATTAAGAGCCGATCTGATTACCGCACAGTCTGGGGACTCAGACCAACAACCTCCCCCCAAGCACGGTGATCCCTAAACAGCGGGGCACTGAGTTCATCACACTCACGTCAGACAGCAGACATTTCCAGCTTGAGATCTTTCAGTTCGACTGTCGGCTCTTCCAGTGCGAGCATATGTGCGCTTCTCTGGCCAAGCGTAAGTGAAACCAATCGCGGACGTTGTAAACAGAGACACAAATCTTAACCGTTCCCACTCCCCACCCCCGAGGAAGGTCCAGGTCTCTGATTTAATTTCCTTTCACAGAGAAGACTTTTGCATCACTCTATTTCTAATTATACAGCAGTATTTTTTTCATAGTGCTTTTGTTATTTGTTTAGCATATGAACCGCATCTGAGTTTATAGTCCACAAACAACACCAGACAAAACTTACCAAATATTTCGAAATGACAAACAGCTTTGTTCTTTGAGACGCATTTCGTAGCTGAACCACCGCAACACCTTGAGATGCAATCTCCTTTTTATTTTGTCCACCAAGAGGAAAACATTCATCTGATTAGCAGGTATGCTGAGAGGTAAGAGGCCTCATCTTCTTCCCCTATCTATTCATTGCCACCATTTAATTTATTTTGCCTGCATAATCCTTTCACTCTCAATAGCAAATTTAATAGGCCCCATGACCACAGCAACAGACCAGTCAATATGAAAACCAGACAACTCATTACTTCACACGCTGCTATCTCCTGCAGCTGGAGACTTCATGTATACAATAGCAGCAGCAGGCTGTATTAAGTTTCCACTTGCCAGATCCCCCTTTATTGCCTCTAAATCTGTCTCACAAGAGCCCTTTAGCTGTGTGCACACAACACACAAACACACAAACACACACAAACTCCCTTAGGAGGAGACTCCCCAGTGTCTGGTCTGGCAGGGTCATATGAGACTCAGCCTTATCTGCTCGCAAATGCATGCGGAAATTTGGCCACATATTCAGATTTTGATTTCCTGCTCACGATTCAACTCGAGAGGTTGACTCGTTTTAATTTAATCAAATTGGTTTTTAATTAATGTTTTTTTAAAACTGTCTCTGTGCCTTAAACAGAAGTGTGTGAGTTTTTAAAGGAGAAAAATGTGAGCATTGAATAAAAAAAGAATTTGTAATGATTAGAGTCATAAAGTAAAAAAAAAAATAGATATATAGACATTTCTTTAATAGACTGCATCGATTAATAAAATATGATCACACAAAACAATATTTTTTTGCCTACTCATGAACAAATGTAATGTATGTAGCGGCTGTTCAGAAAGAAGCGACTGAAACGAAATACTTTACATTAAATATATTAAATCGTATATAATTTTATATAACCGCCTTTATTTTAAAATTAAGCATCATAAATTCATATTTTAAATTAGTTTTTACAGTCCAGTTGCGCTGAAAGTATTACACAAATAAATGTAAAAATAAAAGTAGCAAATAAACTAAAAGAGTTTTGTCTGTCAAATTACTAGTTTGGCTTTCTGCATTTCCTACACTGTGATATTATTCTCCCCAGTTACTGAGACCAAATTAAGATCAGCATGATGACAATGTGATGAGACAAATTTACAGCTCCCCAAAGTCAGTCCAACTTCCAAAGCCTGGATTACTAACAGCACTGACTGGTGACTTTCTCCTTGTGCCGCTCCTCCAATTACGAGCAGACAATAGGACAAGTTAACCCCATGGTGCCTTGCCTTTGTCTCACACTAAATATTTGCTTTTGCCTTTTGTGTCTGGCATACTTTCCTTTCCTCATATACTCTCTCTACCACCAGCCTCTGCCCCCTCCACTCTCCCACCCTCCTGGAAGATGTCCTAATGAAAACCGCTTCCCCGCCCGTCAGCCTGGCCATCAAAGGGACAGCACTGAGATGCCTGGTCATTCTGAGTGGACCGTGGCTCTAAGACAAGGAGACATGTCGCGCCCTTCCAATGAGCCCCTGCTGTGGGCTTAGTAATGAGGAGGAAGTAATACCACTGTGCCAGTCTTCTGCCATCTCTGGCACTGCCGTTACCCAATGACAGAACATGCACTCCTCTGAAACGAACGGCTAAAATAACAATTTTTGGACTAAAAATTAAATCTTGCTTTTTTCAGACGTTATTAATGTTTTCTTTGCTCGATTATTAACCTTCAATTCACACCTGTCCAGCATCTTAGTACTGATAAGAGTGTGCGCTGAACTTGTTTGGGGGGGATGCTATCCTTCTCACAATCCCTTTTCACTCAGCTTTGTGCCATTCAAGTGCACTGAATAAGAAATGGATCACTGTGAACGGCCACAGTCTCCGGCTCAGACATGACATCATCGCTTTTATGGCTCACCCGGTGAGGGACTGTGTGGGGGAGAAAGCTCCTTAGTGCCATTTCACTGATAACAAACCCTGTGTGTGTGTGTGTGTGTGTGTGTGTGAGAGAGAGAGGGAGAGAGAGAGTGGGAGAGAAACAGACAAAATGAGAGAAAATGAAAGAGAGAGGCAAAAATAAATACAGAAAGAGCACGTCAATGTCGGACAATGGACAAGTGGAGGAAATCTGTCATTGAAACAGTGTCATATTGTGCCGGAGACACAGTAATGGGATGATATATATATTTTTTTCAAATTGAAATACATACGAAGGTAATTTTTTCTATATAAGATTTAAAATTGTTCTAATATCACTTCATAGGAAAAAACAAGAAGCATAATAATAATAATAATAATAATAATAATAATAATAATAATTAAAGAAGAAGAATGAAAAAATGTGAACCATTAAAATTAAGGTGTATAATCTATCTGAACATTGATTTTCTTAACTTTAACAATAGCGGCCCGCCAGACTGCTGTGGGTGAGACAGCAGTGTCTGTAGACCCTTGAACACAAACAGCATTTTTGGCTGATGGTGTGACAAAACTTTCAAAAGAACTTTACAGGCTACCATTTACTTAACAATTTCACCTACTGATTCGAATCAGAAGTAAAACTGATTTTCAGATCAAATAAATCTCTAATTACTAAAAAAGTAATAAATGTACATTCGCGTATTTTACGAGAAAAAAAAAACCTTTTAACCTAAACTAAAAGAGGCCACCATGCTACTATGTCCACTTTTCAGCTCTTTAAACGTTCTCACACATAAAACACTTAATCGTTTCAAGCCGAGAAACAATCCTGCTTTTAAAACTGTCAATATAATTTCCTTGTGAGTAAAAGTAATACCTGGAGAAATACGTTCTGTGGGGTGTAGGGTGGGGCTGGTGGGGGCAGGGGTGTGGGGTCTGTTCCTCGATGTGCCACCAGACACCTGGAAACTAACAGATCATAAAACACTGTGGCTAATTGTGGTTTTCCTCTTTTTCCCTGCAAATGGCAACACGACATTTACGGCCTGAGAGACAGTTAGAAACACTGTGCACCTTGCGTTATGCCTGCTAGGATGGAGGGGGGGGGGGGGTGTTGTATTTTGTCCATACAACAAAAACATAGCCCCTTTCCTCCAAAGATCTCAAAACATCTTAACTAGAGCAGTCCTCATTAGGGTCGGCGTGGAGAACACGGCACA
Source organism: Silurus aristotelis (assembly GCF_946808225.1). Taxonomy (NCBI): domain Eukaryota; kingdom Metazoa; phylum Chordata; class Actinopteri; order Siluriformes; family Siluridae; genus Silurus; species Silurus aristotelis. The sequence goes on from NC_139591.1 coordinate 16,861,331, forward strand.
TTTCAAAGGAAGGAAGCTGTGTGAAAAGCTCGTGAAAATGCGTGTGTGTGTGTGTGCCTATGTGTGCTTACAGTAAACAGTGAGAGAGGGAAGGGCTTAGTAGCCATGTTTCAGAAAAGTCTGGCCAACTTATGCCCGGAGACACTTTAGTAGGGAACAGCAGAGACCTCGGCCAAAAATAAACCTTCGCCACAATGACTTCATACGCCCTCGATAAGAAGCTGTGCAATTCTGCTACTTCAGAAGATAGTGCCCTACATACCTAAAATAGGAAGATAGATTCACTGGAGTGTACAAAGTGAGAGCTAGAGAGAGAGAGAGATCGGCGTATCCCAGTTTAACTGCAAAAGGTACATTCTGGAAAACATTTGCATGTCAGAAAAGCTTAATAAAACATTTTTTTTTGTTGTTTTATATCCAATAACAACCCCCCAACCCCCACCCGCATGTTCTGGAAAGGCACATAAAAATTATAAGCAGCTTGAAAAAGATAAATCGCAATCCTTTGTAAAAAAAAAAAAAAAAACTAATAAAAAAACCTACCAAAAAAACTAACAACCAAACAAATAAATGATTAGTTCTTTAATTTGAAAATCATGTCCAAAATAAAGTAAATCAGAATTTGCAAGGAATGGGACAAATAAAACATCTTATTTGAAATAAATCTATTGACAATTCAAATTTTAAACTCCATCAAAAATTATAATGCCAAAGTAAAAAGTTAGGAAAACTGATACTGTAAGGTATATATTTGAGAAAAAAAATAAATAAATGAGCTGCAAAAGTAGTACAGTAAATTTAATTATTAATTACTAAGATTTCAACTTCTCGAAGTAAAACCTCATTTATTATTTGTTAAACCGATTTTTTATTTTTTTTCTTACAAAACAGGTAAATAATTATTAGCTAATAAATATATATATATTTTTTTAATGTGATGAAGATCTTACAGGCCAGTTTACTGCCCCTACTTACCTTACTTGAAAGAAAATTAAAAATAAAAAAGCATCCGTAGGCGGTATATTAGGCCTTAATATTTTGCCTGTCGAATTTCTAATACTCAAAGATGGCACATTATAGAAATTCCTACTTTTTTGTGCTGAAACAACTTCAGAATTATCCAGAGCACAAATGCAAGTGAACTGAATTTAGAGCAACACTGCGAACCTTACCGTAAGTACCGCCAAGTCGAACCACATTTCCTATTACAAAGAAAACCTGTGTCCAAGTCTCTGCAGGAGCAAGGAAACCACTTAGTTGTGCAACTGCTCAGGCAGTGCAATGTTTCTGAAAAAAGTCCCCCTTATCCATTGCCAAGTTCAAATCATGTGCATATTTGAGTTCAGTTGTGAAATGCAGGAAAGAATGTATGTGAAAGGTATTACAGCAGGAAAAGTACAAAAAGCACGCAATGGAGGCCTCGGGCAGATTTATGATCAGTCGCTATCTGATTGGATTCTCCATTTCACTATGTAAAAACACACACATCCTTTTAGGGCCGTGAGCCGCGGAGCACAGGAGGCATTCGAACAGCACAAAGCCCTTGCTGCACCAAAACCCTGCCAGAAATGATAAGGTAGACTGAGGAAGAAGAAAAAAACACTCATGTACAACTCGACACTCGTTCTCTGCAAGTACACTGCAAGCAAGTGTAAACAAAAGCACACACACTTTTGCAAGACACTCCTGGGCATCGGTGTGAGGATTTTTTTTTCCAGCTTGAAACAGAACAGCCCTTTGTGTGCGTGAGAGCGAGTGTGTGTAAGTGTGTGTGTTTGTGTGTGTGCGCGGTGCATCCAGGCAACTTTAGCCGAGCGAGGGACAGAGCGGGAGAGTGGTACTTACTGTAGTGGATAAAAGTAGCCAGTCACGGAGAAGGAAAAATAATCCTCTTTCTCGTCCTCATCCGTTCTGTATTTCAGAGTGTATATTTTTTTTAAAAAGAATGAAAGAACGACATTTTCTCTACTGGACAGAGCTGCTGAAGCGAGGCCCCTTGTTCACTCGCTCCCTTGCTGTCAGGGTTGGGAAACCGGCTTCTGTGTGCCGTGCAGCTGTGTGCTTCTCCAGCACCCTCCTCCTCTTCCTCCTCCTCCTCCCTCGCTCCCTCCTTCCTTACTCGGGTCCCAATACAATGCACTTCTGTACAACGGTGCTGTGAATATAGCTGAAACGTCGGTTGTTTCCTACTGAAAATTTACAGAAATGACTCCAAAATATAATTTATTTTTCCAAATAAATAGAAAAAAAAAGGTCAAAAAACGCTGGCCAGTGCCCAGGTTGGTGAGCAAAGCCCTTGTGACGAGAAGAGCAGGTTTAAGTTTGTGGCGCTTTGCTTTTCCCTCCTGCTCATTTTGTGGAATCGCTGCTATTTCGATGGTGGGAGGGGACAAGGCCGAAACCTCCCTGGTTGAGGAAACTACGCATAATCCCTACCGGCAGAAACTTCCTCCCCGGCGCTGATAATAAGCGCTGCATGGCCCGTTGGAGTGAACAGGAATGCAAGGGCTGCTCTCAAAGAGGCCCAGTTAGACAAGGCTCAAAGTCACTTCACCATGACCTCGAGGTCACACACAGCAAGTGTGTGTTTGGAAAGAGAGAGGGGGAATAAGTTACAGTGGGGGAAGGGGTCGTGTTTAGCCAGGCAAAATCTCTTGACAAGACATGCTTTTTGAATCTACTTTAACAAAAAACACGGGAGAAAAAAAAATCCTTTAAAGGACCCCCCACCCTTTTTTTTTTTTTTCCCCTTTGAATTGAAATCCTATTTAAGTAGTAATATGCACAATGTGATGATATGACCATGTAACAATTGAACACAATAAAGTGTAATAAAGAAATAATTTGGTGTTGATTATGAATGACAGTGTAAAAGAACAATTCCAATGAAATGCACAGCAGGATCCTTTATGAGAACATTTGCTGTAAAAAAAAAAAAAAAAAAGAAAAAGACAAAAAAAAAAGAGAAATCTAAAGCAGAGTGAATTTCTGCTACACTGTTCGGAGTCCCTGCTCTGCCACTACAGTGTTACATGACATTTAAAATCATTCTCTTGTAAATGTGAAGTTTAAAATAAAAAAAGCACAAAAAAACCAAACAAAGCATGACACGCATAAAACCGAGGTATCGGACTGTACATTTATCACAGCAACTTATTTTAAATACTATCACAGCCCTAAATCTATCAGAATGATGAATTTACTCAGGACGAGTGAAATACAAAGTTCAGCTCCCGGAGATTTTCTAGATTCTTACTCAAATTTAGCACAGGGAAGTAAAAACCTGATCAAAATCAAATGTGATATGAATGCTCCAACACAGTAACCATCTCTCTGATTTTAAGTTACATAACATCCCGGATAACGTGGAAATTTCGCAAAACCCTCACAAACTATTAAGAATTGAATGCCCCATGTGTTGATTTGAAAGAAATCGTTAAACAGAAAAAGTCCTTGGAAGTATTTCATACTTCTTTGCTTACTGAGGTTTTAATTTTTGGAAAAAATGGTAATGGTATAAATGTTATTTACATGCCAATGAGACATGAATATACACAGTGCTGTGCAAAAGACTAAGGGCACCATTAGATTAGCTGTTTCAGTTCATTCAATGGTATAATGACCATACATAATTATTTCTCAGCCTTTAGTAGAATATAACCAGAAAATTTGTTTGCAGTATTAAAAACAGCTTCTATAGGCTAAAGAGGCAACAGCAGGAACATGGCTCTAGTAAACCTAAATGAAACCCTAATTAATGTATTTGCCAACACCAGTATTTATCCTACTATTCCATGTTAAAATTACCTCTGTGATAAAGGTCTATAACACCGGGTTTGTGAAAGACATGCTTGAGCATCACATACAAATGCCAGATTTTGTCAGACATAGAATTATACTATTGCATTAGCAAACAAACTGGATCCTCATGATGTTTTCAAGCTGTATTTGGTATTAAAGCTGTTATGAAGAAAATTAAAGAATCAGAAGAGGTCAGGGAAAAAAGAATAGAAGGATAAGAAGACGTTTTTAATCTGATGAGAAGTTTCTCAGTGTTTCTCTTCTTTGAGAGACTGGAAGAAGTCCAGCAAGGACCTGGCTCAGCATCAGGCAGCTTCATCGGGATTCCAAGTTGACTCTTTTACAGTCCAAAGGAGCGTAATCAGGGATTATTTTTGTGGGGGCTCTTTCCTGGTTTGGGGCTGCATTTCTGCCAGTGGTTTTGGCGATATTGTCCGATATTGATGGGACTAAAAAGTACAGGCAGGTTTTTATTTATCACGCCATTCCTTCTGGAAAGCAGAAAAACTGCATGATGATGATTCCAAGCACACTGCTAATGTAGTGAAATCATATTTGGAGAGAAAAACAGATGATAAAACACTGACAGCCATGGACTGGTCCCCACAGAGTCCAGACCTGATTATTATAGAGGGTATATAATGGGATCAGCTGGACAGAGAAAGAACTAAAAGACAATGTAAATCTAAAACAAAAAAAAACAAACAAAAAAACCTCTTAAGTAAATATAAGAAGTGCTGAAAGAAACCTTGCATAATATACCAAATTAGTTCAGGAAACTTCAGGACAAATATGCTAAATACTGATTTTTGACTGTAGAAGCCATTTTGTTCATTTTTTTTTTTTTTTTACATAATTGTGTACATATGTCCTGTATTTCTATTAAATAAACTGAAAATAATAAATAAAAAGAATTTAAATAAATATGGACACATTAAAACGTGATGAACTAAGACTTTATGAGGTGCCAAATCATTGAAGCTTAATATATTTTTTTTTAAAGAGAGAGAGAGAGAGAGAGAGAGAATGACTAGAAACTTATAATTAATGTTTCTAATAATATTTTATGCTTATAAATGTGAACAGTTTTTGTTACAGATATTTCCTACAATTTAAATTTACAAACATACAATTGTAAAACAATAGTAGAGTGAAATTCTTTATCAGATCCTTCAGGCACTGTGAGATTTCCAGCTTGGGTCAAATTCTTTTTTAATGCTGCACACACAAGTAAAGTCCAATGGGACATTTCTAAATATAAAATCAATAGTTTGGTAATGAATTATAAATGAAGTATAAGCATATTTTAGGGGGGGGGGGGGGGCATGAGCATGCCAATGAATATATTAGATTTAGTTTTACATGAAAATACTGCTTTACATATGATTTTGAAAATTTGAAAATGGCTTTCTAGGTTTACAAAATAATTAAATAGAAATGTATTTAAAAAAAAAAACAAACAAAAAAAAACACAAGAACACAACTTCACGTGTGTGCAGAAAGCAGAAAGAATTCTGCAAACGATGTCTCATCGTAGGATATACAGTGAGGAAAATAAGTATTTGAACACCCTGCTATTTTGCAAGTTCTCCCACTTAGAAATCATGCAGGGGTCTGAAATTGTCATCGTAGGTGCATGTCCACTGTGAGAGACATAATCTAAAAAAAAAAATCCAGAAATCACAATATATGATTTTTAAACTATTTATTTGTATGATACAGCTGCAAATAAGTATTTGAACACCTGTCTATCAGCTAGAATTCTGACCCTCAAAGACCTGTTAGTCTGCCTTTAAAATGTCCACCTCCACTACATTTATTATCCTAAATTAGATGCATTTGTTTGAGGTCGTTAGCTGCATAAAGACACCTGTCCACCCCATACAATCAGTAAGAATCCAACTACTAACATGGCCAAGACCAAAGAGCTGCCCAAAGACACTAGAGACAAAATTGTACACCTCCACAAGGCTGGAAAGGGCTACGGGGAAATTGCCAAGCAGCTTGGTGAAAAAAGGTTTACTGTTGGAGCAATCATTAGAAAATGGAAGAAGCTAAACATGACTGTCAATCTCCCTTGGACTGGGGCTTCATGCAAGATCTCACCTCGTGGGGTCTCAATGATCCTAAGGAAGGTGAGAAATCAGCCCAGGACTACACGGGAGGAGCTGGTCAATGACCTAAAAAAGAGCTGGGACCACCGTTTCCAAGGTTACTGTTGGTAATACACTAAGACATCATGGTTTGAAATCATGCATGGCAGGGAAGGTTCCCCTGCTTAAACCAGCACATGTCGAGGCACGTCTTAAGTTTGCTAATGACCATTTGGATGATCCAGAGGAGTCATAGGAGAAAGTCATGTGGTCAGATGAGACCAAAATAAAACTTTTGGGTCATAATTCCACTAAACGAGTTTGGAGGAAGAAGAATGATGAGTACCATCCCAAGAACACCATCCCTACTGTGAAGCATGGGGGTGGTAGCATCATGCTTTGGGGGTGTTTTTCTGCACATGGGACAGGGCGACTGCACTGTATTAAGGAGAGGATAACTGGGGCCATGTATTGCGAGATTTTGGGGAACAACCTCCTTCCCTCAGTTAGAGCATTGAAGATGGGTCGAGGCTGGGTCTTCCAACATGACAATGACCCAAAGCACACAGCCAGGATAACCAAGGAGTGGCTCTGTAAGAAGCATATCGAGGTTCTGGCATGGCCTAGCCAGTCTCCTGACCTAAACCCAATAGAGAATCTATGGAGGGAGCTCAAACTCTGTGTTTCTCAGCGATAGGCCAGAAACCTGACTGATCTAGAGAAGATCTGTGTGGAGGAGTGAGCCAAAATACCTCCTGCAGTGTGTCCTGTCCTACAGGAAACGTTTGACCTCTGTAATTGCAAACAAAGGCTACTGTACCAAATATAAACATTGACTTTCTCAGGTGTTCAAATACTTATTTGCAGCTGTATCATACAAATAAATAGTCAAAAAATCATACATTGTGATTTCTGGATTTTTTTTTTTTAGATTATGTCTCTCACAGTGGACATGCACCTACGATGACAATTTCAGACCCCTCCATGATTTCTAAGTGGGAGAACTTGCAAAATAGCAGGGTGTTCAAATACTTATTTTCCTCACTGTATGTGCCGTATTGTTTAATGATTGTTTTGCCTTTAATTGACAGGAATACCATAAAAAACTAGAGCTAAGACACAAAACTGTGGAGATGGCCAGAAATAAGCGTGTGAAAACACTGATAATTAACACGTTCTCTGTGGTGATTTGGCAAGAGAGAGCGGCTCATAACTCACGAGGACAACTTCGTAAAAACTGTCTCCAAGTTGAAGATTTGTCATATACCTCACTCGATGTGCTCATATAAAAGAAACAGCCACTGAAAATAAATAGCCTGCCGGTTGTATGAAGCAAAAGTGTGTGAAGTAAACTGGCAATGTAAACAACAGGTTTTACATGACCATCGATCTGAGAGAGACGAGAGAAAATGTCAGAGTGAAGTTGCAGGAACAAGAGGTTAAGGGCTTCATGAGGTTCATAAATGAATATTTCTTCGTGTGTTACATGTTTTCCCAGTCTCTTTAAACTAGGGCCTATTTGACTAAATAACCAACTGGCTCTGGTTAAGTAGTTAATGTTATAGGTTTGAGGTTTAAAGCTAGAATCTGAAGCTAGAGATTTATACTTTAAGTTTCTTGATTTCTCCTTGATAGCACTTCAAGCACACTGCTTTTAGCAGGCTGTAATTGATTGTGCCACTTAATGCTCCTGTTCGATGATTAACCAAAATCACTATAAAAATTATATTCATGTCAGAATTAGTTTGATAAAAATTTCTGTTCTGCTTTCATGAACTCACATTTGCAAAAATTGCCAAAAAATGTTATTAATGATAAAAAATAAAACAATTGCTTTACTTAATTCATCTGTATGACACCCACTGAACTCTATACTTTTCTTTTTAGGTTGGTATCATCAAGAAATGTTAATTTTTTTGTTCCTATTTTATTCCAAGTTTAAAAGAAAAAAAAGCTGGCGTATGAAACACATGTGCCTGCTAGGGCTTAAACCTTTTTTCACTGAAACGTACAATGAAATTTGGAGAAAGAGCTAGTTTTCAGATGTTTGTAAAATAATAACATCCTGTTATCACTGCAAAACACCTACTAAGATAGAAGGGGAAAAAACCCCACTAAAGTAAAGATGGCCTTAGGGATTCATGTGATCACAAATGCTGGGAATAAACTAAATGAACAACTTTGATTTATTACAAACTGTCTAAACAAACAATCTGAAAAGATACAATACAATTTTCTTGCTTTTACTTCAGGAGTGATTGTATTATATTGGAGAAAGGCCAGGGTTTGGCTTCTCCCTGTTCCTGCTTCCCTCTGTTTAAAGAGATGGCCAAACTACCCTAAATGCAATTTCTCTTTTTTAAAACAAGCACTCAATGTTCAAATCCCATAACCTTAGTTCTCTAGGTACATATGCACAACATACATATGCATGAAATATACACAGATTACAAGGCACAACTGTCCCTGTCGAAAGCCCACAAGTTTTATTTTGACCAGTTTGTGAAACTCTGATTCGTGATCCGCATATTTGATTTGGCACGTTTTACGCTGGATGCCCATCCTAACGCAACCCCCCCCATTTATCCGGGCTTGGGAACGGCACTAAGAGTGCACTGGTTTGTGCAAGTTTGTAATCTAAATGTAATTTTTAAATCGAAAATAGTATAGTTTTAACCCGCAATTAAATAAAATTTATATTATTGTTGTTTTTACTCTTTACTTACATTTTATTACTATATAACTGTCACATTGTTTTTCAGTCAGATATCATTAAGATCATTCTTATTTTTTGCAATGGAAATAAAAGATCACCGACACCTTTATCTTTAAGAATGTTTCTTATATTAAGCAGAAATGAACGGATATGCATGAATGCATTAAGTGGCATTGGAAGGGGAAAAGAAATCAACCTTAAGCAACTCCCTTCAACCAGGAAAGCAGTCCAGAACAGGTGTGTGGCATGTGTGACCCTGAAAGTGTTGTATGCTACACCAGCCACCTCAAATGATGACATACAGCCAGGAAACTATTGGAATTAAAAAGGTGAAAATGTAGATTTATACCACTGTATAATACATAAGGGATTTTTTTCTTATTCTCATCAATCAGTAGAGAATGGAGATACTGGCTGTCCACACAAAATGTATGTGTAGTAGTAGTATTTGGTCACTCCATTTTTTTCAGTCTTCAAAAAGGTTTTTGTAGTAAATCTGGACAAATGTATTACTCGTACAAAAAAATTAAACATGGAAGAATGTTTATGAAACAGAGCAGAGACTGAGAGAAAAATAAACAATAAAAAACATGAAAAAGCTGCTTGAAGGGATCACCAGCAATGGCATGTTTGCTTTTCTGGTGAAATTACATGACATTCTCCGAGTCTAATTGCAAACAGCGCTGTCTGGAGCTAAATTCATTAGTGTATAATTGTAAGAAAACGGCTTCTTATCAACAGAGTTGATGATTAACGAAAAGTGAGATGGCTAAAAAGGGACTTGAGGCTGACACCAGCTTGCTTCTCTTGTTTGTCCACTGATGAGAATCTTGTTCAGGCCAGCTGTGTCTCCATGGAAGTGACACCTCGAGAGCCTCTCCTCGACCAGTGACCCCCACTCCAACCCCCCTATTGGGTTTCAACCTGATCCCCTAGTTCTCCCCCTTCCTGTTCAGGTTGGAACAAGCAACCTTAGCTTCCCTCAGTGTCCTCAGTGTTCCTGTGAAAAAACAGACTCTGGCATTCTGCCTGGACACCTTTTTTCCCCCTCCTCATATCAACTTTTATCCGACTATAAAACAAGCCCCAAGTAGAGCAGCCTTCAGAAAGCGTTGTTAAGCTCTAAGTGAGCTGACAGCAATTTGAGCTGATTTTTTTTCTATAAGAGGAGGCACAGTGGGGAAGTTCTATTCCCAAGGTTTGCCTGTTTGACCAATAACACACATTGACCAAAAGTGTAAAAAAAAAAAAAAAAAAAAAAAAAAAAAAAATGCCTGTGGAGACCTTATTTTTCTTGCGGATTGCCCAAGGCAAACACAAGGGAATGGGATAAATGATAAATTATCATCCAGAGAAGGGTAATGACTTTGCTGTAGATGGTATTATAAACTATTTTAGGGACACAATTTGTTGGAAACCATGCTGAATCTACAGAGGTTTAAAACACACACACAAAATCTTACAGCACCTTCAATCACATGGTGCTTAAAAAAACAGCAATCATAGCAACTGAGCTTATTCGGCAAAACCAGGATTATTTATTTTTTAAACGGTTGATCTAAAAATTGGTTCCAGTCGTTAATACACAAGCACCAGTAACCCTTTAAAAAGAAGGAAAAGAAATGAATAGCGATTTATTTTTCTGCAATATACACGATGGTTCAGGATCAGCAAATTTGCAGGCACAAGTAAGCACACAAGTAAACAGTTTTTTTTTCTTTTTGCCAATCAGATCATATTTAGAATTGCTCTTAAAAAAAAAAAAGATGGGAGACTGATCGATCTTCACATAAGGTGATGATGTTTAACAATGTTCTTAAAATAAAAGCTGATCACAGTGGGTACAAGGTTAAGTTAGAAATAAAAGGTCTTGCAATAATAATGTTCCAAAAAAAACAACAACAACAACAACAACCCATAGAGCTTGATAGACATTGATTTTTGATGTCCTCAACCTACCTCTGCCCAGTGGGATGCGGTGTCAGGTGTCATCCGCCGTCTAGACGCTGTGACGACCGAGTGTCGTCATGGCAACGGCAGGCCCGGTAGCGGCGGAGAGACTGGGATGAGTCGTGTTTAACAAACAGCATCCGACTGTGAGGTCTAACTCCAAATGAGGCGAGGAACGATTCGTTGAAGCTGAGAATGACGAAGCTTTGTCCAGTGACTGGGATGTCAGAAGCAGTTAAGACACCAAGTGTAGGATCTGTTTAACACTTGGTTCTAAGGATTCGAATCTGCACACTATAGCTGTTTACTCGGATTAGGTACACGTAGCTTACTTTAAATGAAAAAAGTCTACCTTAGTTTTTACTTATACGCTTTTTTAGTCTAAATGTGGCTACAAAACACAGATAAATCATGTCATCCTCATCCTCACACTGACTGTAGTGATCTCTTGCTGATAGTGGAAAGTACCTGGCCTAAAAACAAAAAGCAGATATAAAGGAAAAGTTGACGAGGAGGACGTACACGGCTCAAGTGTTTCCATTTAGTCAAATTTCCCCAAATACAAAAGAAAAAGTTCCCCCTTTTTTTTTTTAAACACAAGATGTGAGGCTGATTTCCCTTCCACATCAATACCACTCACTCAGGGCATGAATAAAATTTGCCAGGTAGATAAAAGCCACTTCAGTTGCATGATTTAATGCATGAGCACAAGAAAGTTTACTTTATAAATAAGGAAACTTACAAGCAATTACACTTATTATCATAAACCACCTTCAACTGGATTTTGTGGAGTCTCATTATAACCAGCATCAAAGACAATTATCACTGTTTTATGATGAGCTTTTAGGTGTGAGAGGTTAATTAAGGTAATCTTGTCGTTTAAAGAATGACAAAGATTCTATTTTAAATGTGTTAAGACTTGAAAAACGTTAACTGCTTCGTGACCTGTGACATTAAACTGTCTTCCAACCTCACCTAAGTAGCAGTTTGGCTGTTGCTCACCCAGTTTTAAGCCTCCTACACAGCTGTTTCTGTTTCAGTTAAATAATCTGTGTATATATATATATATATACATACATACACACACACACAAAAAGGAAAACAAATCAAGAAATAAAAGACAACCTAAATCTAAACCTAAATAACATAGGAAGTACTGAAAGTACTGGTATAACCAAAGGACAGTTTTCCACTGATCTAATGTCCATTTCTTGTGTTTCTAGGCCTAAGCAACTCTCTTCTGTTGGTGTTCTTCCAAAGCAATGGTTTCTTTTCTGCAATGATCTCAACCATGAAGATCTTACGTAGTCTTCTTTGAAAAGTGGATGATGAAATATGGCTGCCACAGAAGCTTTTATGTAAATCACTGGTTTCTGAGGCTGGTAATTCTAATAAACTTATCCTCTGCAGCAGAGGTAGCTCTTGGTCTGTCTTTCCTGGGACGAGCCTAATGGGAACCTGTTCCATCATGGTGTTTGATGGATTTGGAGACTGCACTTGGCAATTTAAAATTTGTGAGGATTTCAGATTGGATGACCTTTATTTCTTGAAGTAATAATGTCTTTTCTTGGCATACGTTGGATTTGCACAGGAGTTGTGGCAGCACTCATAGGGCTACTGGCTCTGTACTCACCCTTTCCTCTGCACAAGACAACTGATGGTCTAAAACAGTGGTCCCCAACCCCCGGGCCACAGACCGGCACCGGTCCATGGGTCAATTGGTATCGCGCCGCACAGAAAGAATACATGGCTTACATTATTTCCGTTTTATTTATTATCTGATTCTGAATTGTTTTATTTTGGAAAATTCCCAGATTCTCTCCTCCACATCTGTCTATGACTCACTCTTGATGCAGGTTATGTTGCCTCGGTCACGTCTTACCTCCATCCGCTACCTTCTGAAAGGGGCTCCGGCTGCTAACACTGCTAAATACCAACCCCCAAGCGAGCAAAACAGTGGATCCACATTTATTATTAGATTTAAAAAAATACCAGTTTTTATGGTCGTATCATTTTATTTTGTTGTATTTATCCGCCACACCTCAAAGGCCGGTCCGTTAAAATATTGTCCGACAATAAACCAGTCCGTGGCGCAAAAGAAGGTTGGGGGCCGCTGATCTAAAGCACTTTTTAAGAAGGCAATAAATGTCACTAAAGTACTTGTGTGCCACGAGTTTGCCAAACTGCCAATAAAGCTAAATGGAGGTACTTTGAACAATGTAGATGTTTTACACCTTTTTTTTTCTAGTACATAATTTCATACATGTTCTTTCATAGTTTTGATGTGTTCAATATTAATGTACTATGTAGAAAAATATAGGTGTATCCAAACTTTTGACTGGTAATTTTATATATCATCAAGAAGTGAACAATTTTCTTATCATTACCTCAGGAAGAACTGAGGCTAAACCACAACACCTAGCACGACTTTAGCGTCATTTTGGACAAAATAATTCAAAATGTAAATGTTTTTTCCGATGGAACATACCTTTAAATTACTATAATAACTTACATTAACATCTTTTTTCTCGTTTCACCCACTTTTGTCCTCCTCTGTGTTTCTTCCAAGGAATTAAAACTTCTCTGAATGTGACCGTTTTCTTCTCCGTTTGTTTTCCAATTTAATAACGGCTGTGTTCCAAACGCCACAATGTTATACTAAATACCGCACAAGTGTATACTTTATTAAAAAACAAACGCAGTGAGAATTGTTATTTGGAATACGGCGCGGTCACGTGACGACCTGACCTGTCACTCAAACTCACTTACCTCAGAATGACTTCGGACTGTTTTCTTTTTTTAACACAAACAAATCTCACCGAAATAAGTTCATATTTGTTATTAAAAACCAAAATGTTGTAACCAAGCCACGAGAAAGGCTTTTAGGCTGTCAAAAAAAAGTTGCAGCCAAAATCTTAATGCTGAAATGTAGTACAAAAACGAATGGATCATTTCCGGTTTTGTAAATACGCCAATACATGTAGTAAATATGTGTGTGTCTGATAATAAACTCGAACTTTTTTCTTTCTTTCTTTTTTTTCTTTTTTTTTTACAAGCAGCTATAAATCTTATACAAATTGTTGTTGTTCCTTCCTGAAGGTTTTCCCACAGTGGAAAATTTATAGAGGGTTACAGAGTTCTGACACTGGAGACTCCTTCCAAAACATCTGCTTACAAAAAAGTTCAATGTATCACTCACACACACACACACACACATATATATATATATACACACACACATATACACATATATATATATATACACACACACACACACACATATATATATATACACACACACACACACACACACACACATATATATATATATATATATATATATATATATATATATATATATACATACATACATACATATATATACACACACATACATATATACACATACATATATATAAACACACTAATATATATATATATATATATATATATATATATATATATATATATATATATATATATATATATATATATATATATTAGTGTGTTTATATATATATGTATGTGTGTATATATGTGTGTATGTATATATATATATATATATATATATATATATATATATATATATAATTTTTTTTTTTTCCCTCCCTCTGACAAATAACTTGTGACCGATCCGGATTGAGAATCCAATATGAAGAACTGGCACAAACATGATCAAATGCAATACTATTTTCCATACATGACTTCTCTTCCACTTTTACACTTACCAGGCTGCCAGAGGGTCACCGTGTGCACCATCCGTCCATCGAGTGCGCTTTTAGCTAATTATCACTTCTTATCATTTACAAGAATGGGTTTCATTTCCAGTACACACAACAGATTCAATGCCAATAGTTCTTTCACAGGTTATATTTGTTCTCAATAAAAGCTCTATTGTACTGTTTTACCATTTGTTCTGATTTGCTTTGTTTCCTTTGTCTACACATGTTGTACAAGTTGCTTTATGATAAACCAACATTATGAAACGGTGAAACGTGATTGGTTGCCGCCCACAGACTTTTCTTTTTAGACTCTAGTGGAATATGTGCAAGCGTGTAAACCTTGAGTGTAACATTTATAGACAGGAAGGATGTTTTAGCAGGTAGCACAGCTGCCTGACAGTTACAAGGTCTCAGGCTTATTTCAGCTTTGCATTTGTGTCTGTGTGGAGATTACTGTTACATCTGTGTCCATACACTCTTACACCTGTGTCCTTATAGGTTTCTTAGGTTTTTCAGGTTTTCTCTCAGCTTTCAAAAAACATGGTGGTAGTGGCTCGGTGATGTTTCATGACCACTGTTTCCAGGATGGACTCTGCATCCACTGACATTCTGACCTAGATGAAGTAAATGAGCAACACTGTCCATTCAATTGCATTTAAAAAGCTCTAAACCAAGCGATATGCTATCTTTTAATGGCATTATCACTCTCAAACCGAGACTGTATGGAGGTTTCTAGGAAGGAGATATACACAGCAATTTTCTTGAGCGGCTGTAAATAGAGGCTTAATATAATATCATAGTCAGCATAGTGTTTAGAATCAAAACACGACTGTGTCACATCTCATGAGGCCAAAGCTCTGTCTGGCAGGAAATGTGGCCCCTTCTTTCCCTGCAGGAAATGTTTTCAGGAATGCACGAACGCAGCACCCACTCCTGTTGGCTATATGGTAAAGTAACACGTAGCGCACGTTTTTAGATAATTAGTACAGCTGTGAAAGCTTATCTGGGCATAGAACCGAAGTTCTTATAAACAGCCTAATGGATTGCTAAACACTAATATTATGTTTTTGCAAGAAATGTCCCCACCCAATCCCCCCGTAACCTCCAAGAAATATGGGACACTTTCCATTGAAGCCCACTTAATTCAAAATAACAAGCTTTAATTGAGCAAAACAGATATCTGGCCTAAAAGCGCCATAAATAAAACTTTATTCTCTCAATTTATAAACAAGCCGTGCGGCGTGACCGCGACTGCCTAGCACAGCGCTGAAAACTTTGAGAGTTGCAGTCCTAAGGTCAAAGACCTATACACACATATCTCTATACATCTCAAGCCATCTCTGACTCTCCTGATCTTTACGTTCAGTCCCGACCTTTAGGAAAAAGAACAAAGAAAACGAGTGCGGTAATGCTGTAATAAAGGGGTGGCTGAGCAGCAGGTCTTTCCTTTTAACTCCAGAAAGGGTCGACTCATGAAAAAATAATTGATTGTTGAAGGAAAAAAAAAGAAGAAGCAAATAAAAACAACAATAAAATAACCAAATACATTTTCAACCTCGCTTGATAAAGCCAGAGCAGCATGCTGCGAATTCTAAGCTGTGAAGTTTATAATCCCATTTTGTTAACGCTCATTTTCCTTCTCCTCTGTGCCATGTTAGCTTTAAAAGATGAGCGAAATCTCCAACTGCTAGTGATAATGATAGGGATAATGATGATAAAAAGAAATATATATGAAAACAGCTCAAGCAGCCCTGCTTTGAAAGGAGGCTTTGGGGGGAGAAGTTAAGAGAGGTCCTTGAAAGGGCTCATCTGCCATCGGCGGGCGTCCGGCTGACTGTAAGGGAGGCCATGATGCGGCCGAAGCGCTCGCACAGTTTCAGGGT
The DNA here is from genome assembly GCF_946808225.1 of Silurus aristotelis. NCBI lineage: Eukaryota > Metazoa > Chordata > Actinopteri > Siluriformes > Siluridae > Silurus > Silurus aristotelis. Next base: position 16,877,496 of record NC_139591.1, read on the forward strand.
GGAGTATGAAGGAAGTTTGGGTGGCTCAGAGAAGCTCCTGATCTCTGTAGAGCAGTCGAGTAACTTTGGGAGGAAATCTGTCAGTTTCTCCTGAAGATTAGCTGCGAAGACAAAAGACGAATGTGTGTCAATTCGAAATAAAAAACAAGTAAGAGTAGCAAATCCTGTGCTGATGTGGGCAGAATGGTCGGTGAGCAAAAGACCGCTTTCTAATAAAAAAATCTGATCAGATCAGACAATGTTTATTAATTTGGTAGTTCGTTAATTTGATAAACCGGTAGTAAAGCATAGTAATAAAATATTCATTAAAAAAAATGTCAAAAAAATCTAATCTCAATATAATCAATATGTTGTATTTCAGCTATAAGAGATAATTTACATCACTTACACTCCATCTCCTGGCCCAAATATGAGCACCAGCGGTTCCTCATGTCCTCCACGGCCACCATGTCCTTTTCCTCCATCTCGTCCAGCAACAGCAGAGGGATGCACGGCACCACCAGCTCGTTCATGATGGTCAGGCCATTGTTGACCTCCGGCTCCTCGCCGCTCTCGAACAAGGCTGTTGCTTGCTCGTTCAGCTTCTGCGGAAATCATACGTGTACACAAATGCACATTATGTATCTCGTACTGTTCGACGTAAAGCTCTCGGCTTGTGCGCATCTCTCATCCGGCGAGGAACAATTTGGAGCAATTTTTTTTTTTTTACGTTACTGACGCAGATGCGGACATGCCTGCCAATGCGCTCGCGGCCGCTCTCAAGGGCCCTGCGGCACAAATAACCTTGCAGACCTTCACGAGTCAACTGCGGAATTAGCGAATAGGCGTGCGGCGCATTAAAGAGAAAAAAAAAGGCAGCACAGTATATTAACTATGTCAATGTTAGCAGTATTTCCAATTAAAGCACAACAGCGGGGGAAAATAGCCAGGGCTTGACTGTGAGCCAGAGCCCCTGCGCAGCTCCAAAATGGTGGAGGTGAAACGAGGACAACGGCACGGTAATGTGTTTACACTCGCAGCAGCGGCTGCTTCCTAGTCACAGCCCGATGATTACATTAGAGCACAACAGCCGTTTAGGGTTACTGGGTGCGCAAGAACACACACACACTCACAGGTCCCAAAGTTCTTAGAAGGAGCATTCACTAAAAGAAAGCCACACTGATTATTCGATGACGCTAACAAAATGGACAGGAAACCCAAACGCACCAACTCCCAATGTGCTTTGAAGTGCGACAGTAAACGCAGTAAACTTATAAAGATCGCTTCAGATATACAGCCGTTCCAAACGCAAAAGCACTATAGTCATTAAAGTGAAACACTTTTAATGAGCTCAGAGAGGGAGAGGAAAAGGCCAGAGGGATCGTCTACGGTTCCCACGGGTCAGGCGTATGATGAGAAAAACACAAATTGAAACGGTATGACGTGTTTCGATAGAGGCTTTCTGTCTTTCCTCTAATCAGATAGCGGAGTCTCGCGGTGTAAAACTAAAACAGAGCGTTTGACACTTTTGTGTCCATTTCACAGAGATGCCATAAAACCTTAACACATTTTTCAAATTGGTTAGTCATTTAAACAGTGTTCTCTCCCTCTTGCTTTTTTTCTCACTTTCTCTCTCCCTCTCTTGGACACGGACACGGACACGGACACGGACACACACACACACACACACACACACACACACACACACACACACATTAAAATAACATACTTGACTCTTAAGGATCTAATCAAGCATATCTCATATTCCAGACAGGTTGGATTACACTTTTGGCTTTTAAATTCAAATGAATTGCATCATCCTTCAATTATTTGGGGTAATATAAAATAGGGCAGTGGGTGTGTTAGATCTCCGTGTGTATGTGTGTATGTGTGTGTGTGTGTGTTAGTACTGATTAATGGCGATGGCAGGATTTCAACATTGTCTCTGCACCAATAAAATCAGATGATTAATGGATTAATAAATTCCAGACTATTTTTAATAGTGACACAGTAAGTTTTGAGCAAAGTTTTACTAAAACTACACTAAAGTATCTGGCGCTCCGTGTGTAAAACGCTGTTGAAGCAGGTACTCCATACAGCAGTTTAGTGTTATGTTCGCATAAACGTGTCCAAATTAATTGTAACCTACAAGTGTAAGCTTGTCTGCACACTCGGTTTGACTTCATATCTAACCAGTTGTATTTCTGATGGAAAATGCTGCTCCACACAGCTGAGACACACATATGGGAGGGGTGATCTGGTTCTGACCCCGGGGCTAAAGGCCATGCTAGAGCTGACGCACCCACGCTCAAAAACGAACACACACTCACACACTCACCAGCAGGCACTCTCTGCGATAATGGCCTATGAGCTCTTCGTCATGCCCTCGGTAGGGTCCTTTGGACAGCAGCTCTTTGTTGTACTGATACGAGTACACCAGGTACATCAGCGCCTCCACATAACTGCAACAGAAAAACAGAAGAGCACGGCACCGTGAAAATCGACACGTGCGCAGATATTTTACAGTAAACTAGGCCCCGGCGTACTACTCAAGCCGACACAATATTATTATTAAAACGTTTCTTACTCGTCTGCATTTAATTGTCACTGTTGCAAATAATCTATAATTAAACATACTAATGAAAAGATTTACATTTCTCACTAGGCCCTGACCCTGCACTTGACAAGACAAGTACAAAAACCTAGAGATTACACTGCCCCCTAGTGGAGATTTCGAAAGAAGATGAATTTTTTCTTTTTATTATTTAAAAAAAGCAACACTACATCTTAAGAAAAGACGTGTTTCTCAGATGTATTTACCTTTTCTTCTGAAACAGCTCGAGGCCAATCATTAGCAAGATCGTGGTCTCACGGAAATTTCTGTAGTCCTGATGCCACATCTATTCACACAAATCTCCAATCAGACCACACGAGTAACAATATGCAAAAACAATAGATGACATTACTCTTAAAACAATTGAGTGTTTGAACTAATCTACAGTATGGTGCAAAAATCTAAGACCACCATAACATTAGGTGTTTCAGCAAATGTTATAATGACCATACAGAATTAGTGCTCAGGTGCTTTGTAAATTTGTATGCAGTATTTAAATAATAAATAATAATAATAATAATAATAATAATAATAATAATAATAAAAAACAGTTTCTTAAGTGGCAAGTATTTAGCGTGACCTTGAGCAACAGTAGGAACCTGGCTCACGTAAACAGAAGTGGAATGGAACCCTAATTAATCTCATTGCTTTCACCTGTACATGTCTTACTATTTATTGTCAAACAACCTGCTGTAAAAAAAAGTTCTTATACACCAGGCTCGTGCATGACATGTTTAAGCATTACAAACACATGCTAGATGAGTTTCATTTATTGAAACTTCCTAATAAGAACAACTCTCAATCACATCCTTTTATTTAAAATGCTAAAGATCACAGAAATTGTCCGACATGAAACCATACTTTTGCATCAGCACGGTCACTCTCAAAGGGAAATTAGCAAACAAACTGGCTCTTCTGGATGAAGGATAATAAAGATGTATTGGAGCTGTTTGATGGAGAGGTCAGAGATAAAATAATAATAATAATTAAAATAAAAAATGAAAAAAAGGACAGGAAAGCCAATGAAAACTTTCCAGAAAATCTGATGAAGCTTCTCAAAGTTTCATTTTGAGAGACAGGAAGTCCAGAAAGAACCTGGCTCAGCATCTGGCAGTTTTATCTGGATGCCAAGTTGACCCTTCTGAATAAGCTTGATTAGGAATGGTATTTAAACAGGCTGTATTATACTCTACTTAATTTCAACAGTCTGCTACAATGGCTCAGGACCACAGGTTGCATTTCATCATCATCACTGCACACCTCAAAAACATTTAACTGTAATAAATGGACATTTAGTGCCACCCAGATGAGTCTGGTTCTTCTCAAGGTTTCTTTCTTATGCCATCTCAGGGAGTTTTTTCCTTTCCACAGTCACCACTGGGTTGTTCATTAGGGGAAAACTTACACTTATAAAGAACAAACGTATTCATTCTTTATTACTACATTGTCTGTGTAAAGCTACTTTGACACAATGAATAATAACTTAATAACTTGAATAATTTGGATGCAAAAAAAAAAAACGAGGCAAATCATGTGCCTTGATGCGTTTAGTCAATTTAACTACACACGGAGCATTGTTTTTCCCAACGGACCATTATTACTGATGCACCACTTGCTAAACTTTTAAGGCACAGCGTGATAAAAAATGGATGAGCGCGGAAAAAAAACAGCGAAGGGCGAGGAGAAGATTCTGGCCAAAGAAAACGTACGAGATCATTTCAAACTAAAATCACCGTACAGTGTGTTTACCTTTTTAAAATTTTTAAGTAATTTGAAATTTATTTTTAGATTTATGATTTTTTTTTTATGTATATATTTGTATTCGCATTTTGATGTAATATAAAAATGTAATGCTCTAAATGGGTTTAATTTTCACAGATATTCTTGTATGCAATTTCAGCAATATGAATGTACATTTTTATTAAAAAGAAAATGTATTGTATATTTAGTATTGCTCTTTAATTAAGAACATTTACTTCCTATACGATTACTTGATTAAATGATCGGCCCTTGAAGAGAGATGAAGTATGAGTGCTGATGGTCTTAAATGAAACATGGTGGAGTCTCTGTCCTGGTTTGACAGTAACAGAAAGTACAGACAGGTTTTAATTCATCGTGCCGTTCCTTCTGGAAAGCAGGGTAAGAGCATGATAATGATCTCAAGCTCACTGCTAATGCAGTGAAATCATATTTGGAGAGAAAAACAACTGATAAAACACTGCCAGTCATGAATCTAAACAGAGAGTTCAGACTCAAACAAAGGAAGTATGGGATCACCTGGACAAAATAAAATTGAAATCTAAAGAAGAACTTCAGAAAGTGCTAAACGAAGCCTGGTATAATATACCAGAAAAGTACTTCAGAAAACTTTAGGACAGTCGACCCAACAGATGTGCTTAGTGCAGTTTTGTTTTGTGTACATATTTCTTGTATTTCTGTTTGTATCGTAAAAGCCCAAAATATATGAATGCTCACGAATAAACCGTGCCAAAACACCAAAGCTTTTTTTGGTGACAGTACTGACTTCTGCACAGCACTGTATATAATTCCTTCTTTCTGAAATAAACAAGGAAATGTATACTGCTCCAGTGTTTGTGAAAAACCCTGGAAAACACAATAAGATAGGCTCTCTCAATTCCTTTAACTTTCACACTTCACAGAGCATCGATGGTGACAGCAGCTAGTGTTTCAGACCCACGTGTGCTCAGAATAAGAAGTATTCTGTAAATAAGAGCCTTTAGATTACAGCAGTAGTCTTCATTTTTTCGGGTGAGATTAGACAAGGAAGTAATTGGAGACTAACATTAGATCATGTTTTGGGATTTCACAGTTTATTTACTTCAAATGGCACTTTCAACAAAAAAAACAAAACAAAATCTGTGTACCTTTTAAAGCTGAAAAAAAAAAGAATTATTATATAAAAAAAATTTGTAAACCTTTTTTTATTCAGCTTTTTATCTTTACAAGTTTAAAGCCAATAGCTTGTTCATTTTGTTCACAATGTAACCCTTTTTTTCCCCGAACTGTTGTACAATGTTTTGGATGTGGTAGCATTTTCCCTTCACATGAATTAAGAGATACAAAACTGCTCCAGCATGATAATGCCCCTGTGCACAAAACCAGCTCCCTGAAGATCTACTGTACCTGGGTTGGATTGGAAGATCTCCTGCTTTAGACCTCTGACCTTAACACTAATGAACACCACTGGGGTGAGTTAGAACACTGACTGCACCCCAATCCTCCTCACCCTACATCAGTCTCAGACTTTACTAACACCCTTATTGCTGAATGTGCACAAATCTCCACAAGCACACACCAAAATTGTGGAATATCTTCCCAGAAGAGTGGAGGATATTATGACAAATATGGACTAATTGTGAAATGGAACTTTAAAAAAGCACATACCAATCTTATGGTCAAACTTTTGTGCATACTGAATATTTTGCACTGTGTAGTTTTGAAAGGATGCTAATTAGAATATGAAGTTGATGGTGATGATCCTTTTCTAGGAGAAACCATATACACAGGCTAAGCTGTTGAAACAGCTAAGTCACATCAGCTGAGCTCAAAACAAGTTTGGAATTAGTGAAAAACAAAAAAATAAATGCATTACATACACATGAGTTTATAAATATTGTTATAGGGGATAAAAAAAAAACCCCACTGACCTCGTATTCCTCCATGTTGACTTCTTCGGGCTTGATGAGGTCGAGCTTGGCACGCGCCACCTTCATGATGCTCTTACATCTAAGGAAGAAAGTATATCGCCATTTAGAGCTCGCTGTGTGACTCGCCAGCTAATCTGAGAAATATAATGGCTAGATGGTGAGCTGTGTCCCGAGGCCTCATGCCTGAGGCTATGAATCATTCTTTAATACTGTGAGCAAAATGGAAAACTGCGCTCCGGAGCTGTGTGTTTGGGCCGCGCTCAGATAAATCTAATTACGCTCCTCAAAATAGAGGAGGAGGAAATCAATTCGCTTATAAATATGGCTTGTGTGGCACACTTGGCATGGTACAAGCCCACAGGGGGAAGGGCCCGGGCGTTCAGGAACAGAAGCAGCAGAGCCATATTTTGGTTTGGGAGCCGAAAAAAACAGATGGGCTCGGATTTTTCTGCCACATACCACAGAGAAGTATCTCAAGTGTTCCAGCAAGAACACAGACATGCTGTCTCGCAGGAAGACCATCAAGAGTTATAGTGCCAGTGACTGGAATTGTCTGGATGAAGTCATTTAGCTAGTAAACTTGGTCATTCAGATTCTTTTGTCTGTTTGTCTGTCTGTCTGTCTGTCATACAAATAGCCTTTATTCATATTTAATATCACATCATTTTAATTATACTGATAGGGAAATGATTCTTTTTGTTTTTTTGGTCCATAAAACTGACACAACAACCACAAGATTAAAAATCTTTTAAAAAAAAAATGTGCATTTAATTAATAAATTAATTAATTAAACTATTTAACTTTTATACCAGGCTGGTTCAGCCTAGAATAAAATATTTAGATTTTTTATTTTATTTATTTTTTTTTTTTACCTCTCGTCAAAGCCGAGGTTCCTGTCTGCAAACTGCATGAGCAGTGTTCTCTCCAGGATCTTCTTTGGCGCCTGGTTCTGGATGAAGTAAACGATGATGTGCTGCAGCCGATGGTCGTTCTGAGGTGCTGTGTCTTCCTGGGCCAACCGCACCAAACGACTGTACTCAACTTTAAGTGCCTTGAATAACAAACAGGAAGAGAAAAGATAGTGAACTGTACAGAAAAAATAACATTTAAATTAAAACAACAGTGACAAACTATTCATTAAAGCTGCAAATCATTATTAGTGTGTATCTATCTATCTATCTATCTATCTATCTATCTATCTATCTATCTATCTATCTATCTATCTATCTATCTATCTATCTAATGATAGTTAAATGGTAGCGAAGTTGCAGTTTTCAGTCTAATCGTAAGTGTGTAAGCATTTGCTCCCATAATGAATGAGCATTCATTATGGCCATTTGGTTGGTAATGTAAGAACGGGAACAGACCAGACATCAGAAACATGTCCTCTTCCACCACTCAGGAGTCAGAAATGTCCCAGCAAAGCAATTTGTAAATCTTTGTGTGTGTGTGTCTACATTAGTTTATACTAATGTAAACAACGGTGTGTTTACCTGCTGAGTGCGACACTCACTGCTATAAAATGCGTAAGTACTGTAAGTGCCATAGTGGTGCGAAAGTAAGGCAAGTTTATATTCAGCTTTAATGTGCTTATATACAACTTCGACTATCCATCTGATGGTACAGCATGATACATGAGAGGACGAGCTTTTACAGAACAATCATCAAGACTATGAAGTTTAGTCTCTCTGATAATTCTTAAAAAAAAAAAAAAAAAGGAAAAAGAAAAAAATATGACTCTGAACAACTCGTCACACCCAAACAAACTACTGCAAGTGTATATCAGCGGTTCCCAACCTTTTTTGCATCACAGACCAGTTTTATGCAAGAAGATTTTTCCATGGAAAGAGGCAGGGGACCTTATATTGTCTCATGCAATAATGTGCGCATTATATCTATATTATACATAATATGATTTAATTATTAATCTAATTACACACGATCAGGCATAACATTCTGAACACCTGCCTAATATTGTGTTGGTTCCCCTTTTGCTGCCAAAGCAGTTCTGACCTGTCGAGCATTGACAGCATTAACTTTTGCAGCAATCTGAGCTGCAGGAGCTCGTCTTTGTATCGAATCACACTGGCCAGCCTTCGCTCCTTATGTGCATCAATGAGCCTTGGCTGCCCATGACCCTGTCGCCGGTTCACCACTGTTCCTTCCTTGGAGCACTTTTGATAAATACTGACCACTGCAGACCGGGAACATCCCACAAGAGCTGCAGTTTTGGAGATGATCCGACCCAGTCGTCTAGACATCACAATTTGGTCCAAAACTCACTTAAATCCTTAAGGTTGCCCAATTTTTCTGCTTCTAACATCAACATTCAGTATAAAATGTTCACTTGCTGCCTAATATATTCCACCCACTAACAGGTGCCATGATAAAGAGATAATCAGTGTTACAATGTCAATGTTTTGCCTGATCGGTATATAATGAAAATGTAACTTACCATAATGCAGTATCGGTGGGAGCTTAATTTAACGACGCATAGGGAAAGAAAAACTGACAAACTGCATAAACAGTACACTGTAGAAATCAATAAAATAGAATGACAATAAAAATGCTAAAGTTTTTATGCTTGCTTTGTAAACCTGGTACCAAGTGATCCATGGCCCGGTACCGGTCGGTGGCTCGGTGGTTGGGGACCCCTGGTATATATGATGCTAAAAAATGTTAGTGCCATGCAGCATCTCTCAGGTGATTTCAGTTTTTGTGATTGAGGACATTCAAATTTATGCATGCCTTTAGCGAAGCTTTCAAAAGTGTAGAAATCATTCATCTAAAAGAAGCTTACAATGAAATATAGATCACAAGAATAAAATGACACCAATCAATGATGGTATCTATTCACACATGACTGCGATATACTCGACCTACAACAAAACATAAATAAATGATCAATTAGTCTTCGATTCTAAGTGCGCATTCATAAAAACGTTTCTGTTTCGATATGTACTTGTAGATGGTGAAAGTCTCGTAACTAACAACAACAACAACAAAAAAAAAAAAAAAAAAAAAAAAAAAAAAAAAAAAAAAAGAGAGACAATGAATTGATAACAGTTATTAGACATCTTTCCTGACAGACTGAAAAACAGATGGCAGCTCTCGCTGGGACTCAAAACTGATCCAGATCACAGCAGCGTGAGTTGTGAGAGTTTGACCGCTGCTGATGATTTATCTGTCAACTGCTATTCCAGCACAGGCACCGTCACAGCCCACTGAAACAGACGATTAGTGTCTTAAGAGCTGTCAGTCATCTGACTCCCTGTCATGGTGGCACTGCCAATCAACAAGACAAGTCAAGGGAGGACAGATGTAGCCAAATCTAGAACAATTATAAAAGGGGAGAAAAATGCAGGCAGCCAAAAGGCAAATAAAATCACGGCTTTAAAAACATACGTCAAAAAATGACTCTAGATGTGCTGACGGGACGTATACAATTGCGAACTAGTTACTGTGAGCTACAGTTCACGATTAAACTACAAACACATCTGCAAGGAGCAATAATCGGGGTCCAGGAACTCCTTCACAAATCATTTCAACCCCACAAAACTGCACGCAATACAATCCCCAATCTGTGACAGAGGCATGACTGGATCATAACACTCTGAATTATATTTGCATATTATGCAAATAAGCTTGCAAGTACCTTGCGCTTAATGATTCTTATGTCTTGTCGCCTCCTAATTCAGGAGATATGTCAGGCAAATGAGACTCATCTAGTGGGATGGAGTTTTACCTATTTGCAAATTTGATTTTACTATGACTTATAGTTTGACCTGCAGGAATCCTTTTGTTTAGAAAGAAGAGAAGAAAAGAGTAGGAACATGAAGAATCCTGACAAAAAAGGTCAAATATTTTTGGGTCTAAACACAATAAGGTTGTAGCATTTGGTGCTTGGACCCCAAGCTATATCATCTAACTTCTAGCACAATTTCACATTTCAGTCTTGGGAGCACATCTGCAGGTGTGAACTGACACTGAACTATGTACTGAGAAGGAAATTGACTTATGCGTCACGGCTGAGCTTACACAGTTTTGATCTCTGTAATGTTTCATCCGTTATTATAAATAACAGCCCGTCATACAGTGTCAGAAACTCTGCTGACTGAGACTGTGTGGCCTGAGGCATGCTATTGCATTAATTCGGCTAAACTGTTTCGTTAAGTGCGAACACAGAAGGTTAAGCACAATCACTGGAGTTGCAGGCATGAACAGCACAAAAAAGTACCTTGAAGAAGGCTGCTTCAGGACCAGACTTGTCATACACACTCCTGGCTTTGCCAATGGCCATTATAATACCCTGCATGTTTGGAGTCATCATTGTCTACCCAGGGAAGGAAACAAAGTTTATACAATATTGCCCCATAATCTACCCTGAGCAGTCACACAGGGATGCCAATCACAGTACGACATTCAATCAACAATCGCACAGCATCAGCATCAGAAAAACAGGCGCACACACAGACACACACACACCACAGCAAACTCGCTCTACTTGCTACAGTAATAGTCATGCAGAAGAACAACCTAATAAACAAATGTCCTTAGTGCCTAATCCACGCAAAATCATGCTGCCTACATTTAAGATTTAAGTTTTTCAATATACAAAGTGGTATCAAAACATTTTGAGACTGGGTTATTTAACACGCCAACAGATGGCAGCACAAGCCTGCACACATAGTCAGAGGTAGCACTGACCTTCTTAAGTTAGTGTGCCAAAAAACCTCATCCCTGTGTACCTCCGGAGCTGTGAAACTGGTGCTGTCCTGATCGTGTGCGTTACCATGTCTGCTACTCTGACCATGTGCGCACCCTGTCACCGAGCTCTCCTCACATGTAGGAAACAACATGATCTCACTTCTGCACCCACCCTACTTGCCAGATTTGGATCCTGCTTTCTTCGCCCGCTTCCCCAAGATCTAGGGTACGCTTTGAAAAGAAGACTTCCAATACACATTCCAAAAATGGCAGGAACGCTGGATAAATGAAGTAATCAGAGCTAGTCTCAACACTTTTGATACCACCTCGTATATAACGACGATAGTGGTAGTGCTTTTACCAGCCTCACCTCTTCTAGATATTATGACAAAATAAAAGACAAAAATCCATGTCTTGTTACTGAGAAAACGTTAAGCACAATGTCCTCTATGCTAAGACTTTCCAGTGGGGCAGAAGTTACATCTTTACTTCAGGCTGTTACAAAACTCTGACACAAGAGACTCCTTCCAGAGCATCGCCTCTCAGAAAGGCGAACGCGTCACTGATTCTCAGGTTTTCGAAACTATTTATTATACAACTTGGTGTACGTGAAACATCAATTAGTCTCTTTGGAACTTAAAAAAAAGGACAGTAATGTTAACCTGAGATTTGCCATTTAGCAACTGCTGACCAATCAGTCAGATTGCACTGCACTGAAAGTCCATTCAACACATCAATGATGTTTTTTTTCTGTCCGGTCTAGACAACATTTCTGTTCCATGTACACCGTAAAATAGTTCCATGCAATAAAACTGTTTTGAACTCAGTGTCTTAGTCAGACTAACTAAAAGAAGTCTGTGCACATGTCTGCTATTTGTATAAAGAAGCAGAAGATCTGTGTAGATACAAACAAACTGTTAATGATGCAGCTGCTAAACAGTGCCGGAAAATCCAAAAAAAAAAAACCCACACACACACACAAACATAAGCAGAATGGGGCGCTACCTCGTCATCATACCCCCCCTCTCGTGACTGAATGACGAAGGTTCCTACATGAGGGATGGCCACCTCCACCACTCGATGGGGAGAGGCTGCGGTGGAGGCGGAGCCATCCTCTGTGGGGTCAGGGGAAGGAGTTTGGGCAGGGGGTGCTTGGGTCTCAGTCTTCACACACAGAAACGAGGAAATGGTGCGAGAAAAACAGAAAAGAGAGAGAGACAGCGACAGACGGTGAAAAGGGAACAGCTGGGAGAAAGGAATAATGAGGACTGAAATGAATAAATAAACATATACATAAATAAATGAAACCCATTTGGCTCCGGGTCACAATGTTCGTTCGCAGAGATTAACATGAAAAACAAACCGCAGTCTCGAAGATAAGAGATCCCCAGAAGCACAGAAAAATGAATACAAGCGGAGAAAAATAATTGTTCTTTTCTAATTTGGCTTATAACGTTGGAGAAAACAATTAGAAAGGATGAAAGTGCACATACTAATAATAGGCAAGTAACTGACTATAAATCCCGCTCTGAGAGGACACCGTATTTATTTTACTCCCAATGGACCGACTCAAAGACTCAATATTCTGATGGGATGCATGTTTAGTGGCACAGAACAAAAGGACTTGTTATAAGCGATTAGAATGAAACTCTATGGCAGTTATTCAAGTATTATTCTTTGTTTTGAAGAAATACCCCATGAACTTGAGCGGTCGGTGTCAGGGGCAGCACTTAGTACTTTTTGTGTTGTTTAATTAAAAAAACTATTGAATTCTTTCTGCTTGAAGCACAAACACACAAAAATAGAAATATTATTCAGGCTTTTCTGTAGATTTAAAAAGAAAAAAAAAAGAACGAAAGAAAATCTAATAGTAAATTCTTCAAGTACTTGGGGTTTGAACAACGCTGAAATCATATCTCGGTAAAAATAAAATAATAATAATAAATCACAAGATAGTGGACTGGATAGAAGTAAATAGTGGTGAAGTTAAAATAAGGTTAGTTAATGCTCGAAGGCTAGTTGTTTTTGGATCTTAATTGTATAAAGTGTCAATCTTAAGGTTCTATAAAACTCCCTTAAGGATTTAGAGACATTTGCGTGGGAAATATTACTGCACACATGGATAAGTTTTCTTGGATTTACACACAGGTTTACTTTCTTAAACTGTATAATTGAACCCTATATGTTTAACCAACTAATGTGTTTACAGTGACTGATCTGAAGTAAATACCATAACACACCATAAATGCTATATCCTAAACCTGGTGGTTAAAAGCAAAATGAATAAGGGGAGAGAGTTAGTAAAACAAAAACTTGTTGACGTGTGATAGAATATGAGAAAGTAACACATGATCTAATGAGGAAGACATGGGTGCCATATCTACCCCAAAATAAAGTCTGCAAAATACATCATTTGCATTGATGAGGCGAAAAGAGTCACTGAGATATAAGACCCAAACGTACTCACAGACGTCCCTGCCAAAGTAATCTAGTCTCCCAGAAGGTCGTTCGAGTTCATTAGATAAAGAGAGAAAATGAGCTAAAAGCCCCACAGGAACTGACCCAGACACCACTCGTCTGGCTCCTCAGCATGCGTGCGTCTATCTGTGTGTGTCTGTGTGTGCGCACACACACGTGTATGTGTTTTCTTACAGCATAAAGCAGAGCCTCGGGATTCTTCTCATCCTGTTCAGCTGCAGCTTTGTTGATGGCTCTCTCCGTGTCCTCCTGCAGGTGTTTGGAGTCATCTGTAGGCGACGGCTGCTCCATGTAGTCCGGGTCCTGCTGGCAAGCTAAAAGTCCCCACGCACACACGCACACACACAGCGCATCGGCAACTCATTACGACACTCAAAATCTCTCGACAGTATGTGAAGAGTCTCTGGAGTGGTTTCGGTCCACCTGTTTTCAATTGCATACGATGGGTCTTTTCAAAAAAAAGTTTCACTGCAATTGCAATCCTCCTAACGGCCATAATCTGTCTGACATTACGTGTTTTACCACAGTGCTGTTTGATTTTCAACTCTGAATGATCACAAAGTGTTGAATTTTTTTATAACAGCAGCTCGTCTAGCAGCACAGATTAAATTTACAGGTTTATATAAATATGCTTGCTCTTTTAGTTTGTTGTTTTCTTTAGGAACACCGGGAGACGTCTACGGTCATGGGGCAACATTACATAAAGCTCATAGGCAAAGCTATAACTTTTTCACAAACACTAGAGAAATCTTCCATCCATAATTTTCAGACTTTGTGTTTGTTTTTTTGCCGTTTGTAAAAGGTTAAATGTATGTCGTCTCATTCTTACAAAAGTTTTTACAAAACTGGTAAGCTGCTGTAGTATATGAAGTATAAAAAATTAAAGGATGTGCGGTTATATGAAAATAATTACAATAATCTTTGGGGTACAGATAAATCTCCATAGTGGGCAGGCAGTATTGACGTAGTTTTTGTACACGCCTCTAGGTAAGTTGTACAAGTTCCTACATGACGCCTGTGTGAGAAAGTACTGTACTTCCCCCTACTCCGCTCTCTGACTCAACGCCTGTGTATTTATATGCATGGTGTGTGGTGAAGGCTGACCCATGTTCTCAGCAGGGTTTGTCTCGGTGCTGATGGGAAGAGGAGACGCAGCAGCGGCTGCAGCTGCGGCCTTGGCCAGCTTCTCCTGCCGGGCTTTCATGGCCTGCATGGCCTGCATGGCATCCCACTCCTTCAGCTCGCGCTCGAAATGCTGGTTGTCCTCCTTCACATACTCCTTCAGGTCAGGAGGCAGCTTATCTAGGTCACTCAGCACCTGGCCGGTCTCCCTATCAAACTCCTCTGAGATACGCACACACACACACACACACACACACACACACACACACACACACACACACGCACAAAGGCTTTTGTTCGCAAACTCCACAGAGCCAATGTCAATATCTTACGAATTTTTCCCAGATGTAGAAGCAAAAAAAACATTCTCAGCACCCACACCATTACATATTATAAAAAACATTTAGTTATTAATTAATTAATAAAAAAAAAGTTTTAGGTTTTTTTCCCCAATAAATAACGATTTACTTTTATGCCTCATAATGCATATCTGTATCTTGGTATGGAACACATTATTTTTTGTATTTTTCAAAAATGTATTCCTTTCAGTCGAAGAAATGTATCCTTTCCGTTTTTTTTTTTTTTTTTTTTTTTTTTATCCAAATGCAGCCAATAGAAAGATGCATAACCAAATTTGGTCTAAAGATCCACCATTTTCCACACAATAGTTTATTTTATCAGTCAAACTTAGTTCTGAACAGTAAAAACGAGGGGGTTAAAAAACAACAGCAGAAGCCAGATATCTATGAGATAAATTAACCTGCAGCAGAAATCTAAATGAAGGTAAGTAGAATGACACTGTGTGTGTGTGTGTGTGTGTGTGTGTGTGTGTGTGTGTGTGTGTGTGTGTGTGTGTGTAACAAAGTGCTATATGCATAATAATATTGTTGTACAAAGCACTTTTTGGACAAGTGGGCTCATCAGGTTACTACATTAAGTGGCGTAAGCTCGTGTGTAATTACCTTGGACGAGGAAGGGCTTTTTATCGTTGATGTACATGAGGCAATATGCGCTGGCGTTGCGGTAGCCGCCAAACGAGTCCCTCACCAGCTCCTCCCACGATGACTTGGTCACCGAGATGTCGTTGTATTTCATCCAGCAGCCGTGTTGTGGATCATAGATGTACGCCCAGTAGTGGCCTGCGTTGGCCTGGCCCTCGTGTACCAGGACGGCATGCAGCCGATACGGCACCTAAAATCACGGTAACAAATTTCAAAACGTCATCAAAATAGTCTTTGTTAATATCATTTTAAGGCGTTAAAGTTTTGCTTTTTTCAATACTGTGTCTCTCACTTAACAGTTAATTTTTAAATAATAAAAAAGTTATAGTAAAATAATCTACAATTTTCACATTGCCACCCTGATGGTGATTATTTTCCCAAAAACAGCAGGTCCTGAAGTGTTTTTTATGTCCAGTCCTCGTTATAGCAGCCATAGATATAGTAATATACTAATCATATAATATACTAATAAATAAAAATGCAGTTGTAGGTGTTACCAAGGAATCAATTCAATTTTTGTAATCTAGCACTAAACACACACAAAATATTGTGCAAAAGTCTAAAGGCACCATTTGTTGTTTCAGCAATGGTATAATGACCATAGGTAATTATTTCTCAATCTCTTTAGTGGAATACAACCAGAAAATACAGAAAATAAATATGCAGTATTTAAAAAGTAATCAAGAAATAACTCTCTCCATATGATAGTGATTTAGTATTTAGTGTAACCTTAATAAGAAACAGCAAAAACGTGAACCTTAAACCTAAATGGAACCCAAATGAAGGTCATTGCTAACACCTATATTTGTCCTTATTCCATGTTAAAATGACTGCAGTGAAAATGGTCTACTCCACCAAGATCGTGCAGGACACACTTGAGCGTTACATACACATACTGTATGAGTCTAATTTACCAAAACTTGCTAATAAGACCATTTCTCCATCACATGGTTCCATTCAAAATGCCAAAGATCACAGAATTTCACAGACATAAAATACTTTTGCATCACCAAAGTCACTCTCAAATGGAAATCAGAAGACAAACCAATCCAATCAAGATGTGGTATTTAATCTGGTCTGAACAATTAGGAGAGGTCAGAGACCAAGAAACGACTGGAAAGCCAAGGAAACTTGAAAATCTGATGAAAAGTTTCCAGAGTTTCTTCTTTGAGAGACAGGAAGAAGCCCAACAAGGACACAGTTCCGCATCTGGCAGCTTCATCTGGATATCAAGTTAAACCTTCTATAGTCTGAAGATGCTTTATCAGACATTCTCTTTGTGGAAGGGTAGCAGCCAAGAAACCACTTTTTTGGAAGGGAAATGGGAGAAAAGCTAAGATATGCTAAAGCTCACAAAGATTGGAAAGAAAATCAGTGGAAAAAATAATTATGGAGTAATCTAAACAGATTACAGAGGGAAAGAGGTGGAAGGATGAGTGCTTGTGGCCTTTAATAAAACATGGTGGAGGCTATTTCGTGGTTTGGGGCTGCATTTTTGCTAACGGTGTTGGTGATGTCCAAACTGATGGGATCATGAATGCTGAAATGTACAGAGAAGCTTTAATTCATCATGCCATTCCTTATGAAGCAGGGTAGCAGAATGATAACGATCCTAAGCACACTGCTTAATGCAGTGAAATCATATTTGGAGAGAAAAACAGCTAATAAGACTCTGACAGTAATGGATTGGCCTCTACAGAGTCCAGACCTGAACCTTATGGAAGGCAGTAGAAAATCAGCTGGACAGAGAAAGACAACCTAGCTCTAAAGACGTATCATAGAAAGTTCTGAAAGAATCCTTGTATTATATATCAGAAAATTACAACAGATAACCTACAGGGGAATAAAAAGTTTAAACTGTACTAAGATGTGCAAAGGGATATTATGCAAAATATATATATTTTTTGTTGGAGAAGCCAATTTGGAGCCGGTTTTTTAAATTATGTGTACATGTTTCCTGTATCTTATTAAAGAATTAAAAAAATAAACATTGATGCTGTGAAGGCGGCATCACGTCCCAGGCAAGCGCTCCTAACACGACAACCAGGGGGTTCTGGATGGACAGTGCCATATCAGCACCCGTGTTGTGGAAAGCTGCAGAGCACATGGCAGCGGGGCGGAGTGGCATAACGAGGCACGGCTGGCACGCGAGCGAGGCGCTACAATGCTTATTAAAACTTTGCTAAAACAACAAAACTGGTTGTGTCCTAACACTTTTGCACAGTACTGTATATCTCATAAGTATAGCTCACCTGCATCATGGACTTGTCTGAGTACATGAGCTCGATGGTTCTGTGGATTCTGGATATACTCCCTTGTAGATCTGGCATGGTAAGTACAAGGTAAGTGTGTGATGAGCGTCGACATGACGTAAATATGGAAAGTGTGTGTGCGGTTTTTTAAATCACTGCACCTCGAGTATCATTCTCCACCTCATTCCTCCAGCGGTGCAGGCAGCCCTCGAGCACATGGAGCTCCTCCTCGGTGATGTGGCGAGGCGCAGGGTGCATGGGCAGGTCAGGCGGCACACGTGATTGGGTGAATGGCTTGTGGATGGGCACGCGCTGCTGCTGAGACTGCGGCTGAGGCTGAGGAGAAGCAGTTCCATCTGGAGTGGCTGAAGTGCCCTGCTCTGGCACACTGCAGGAAAATTAAGGTGTATTACAATTTACAATTATTACACCTTTTAAGCTATGACATAACACACAATTTATTCAACCGAGCAAGGCATAAAAACATGATCAGGGTCATGTAGATGGAACAAATCAGAAGACTGTTTACAGATTCATCAGACCAAGTCAAGTAATACCTTGGTGGAGGAATCACCAGTGCTGTTGTGCCACCAGGTGGTGCTGATGTGTCAAAATCCTCTATGGGTGAAGTGCATACAGGCTTGCTGGAGGCGAACTCCATTGCGTATTGAAGAACGTCCGCCAAAGGAAACCTCTTAGGACCAGAGCCATAACTGAGATACCTGAAACAGTGAGGCAGAATATTCTAGTGAATACTGATCTCATACACACGAGGGGGGGAGGGAAAGAGAGAGAGAAAGAGAGAGGGGGGGGGGGGGTTAAAGCAAGAGGGGGAGGAGAAAAAGAGACAGGGGTGAATCGGAGCTTAAGAGTCATCCAGATTGCCAGATCTATAAATATAACCTAAACAACAAGGCTTAAAAAATAGGATAGTTATATATCCTGCTCAGGTATTTCCCGAGACCCTCTTGCCATATTGCCTTACAAATATTTACAATGTCACAGCTTTCAATTACACTCCCGAAGACATTTTGTGTCTGAGACACAAAGCACTATAGTCCATGTCGTAGTAACGCTCACCGAGAATTCAACACTGTTCCACATTTTCCTCCCTAAAGAAGCCTGCTATTTTTACCTCTCGAGCCGCTGCTGGAGGACGGTTAGGTGCTCTTTCAGTCTTCTGATCTCTTCCCGCTTGATCCGTGTGATTTCACGATTCCTGTCCATGTACCTGAGTAGATGTGGGAAAATAAATTCAAAACTTTTAGTGTTTTATTCAAAACACTAAATCCGAATGCACACGAATAACAAAAGAGAGGTTACTCACCTGTCCATGTAGAGTATTGAGGGAAACTCTAGCTTGTTATGGATCTTCTCGGGTCGGCCTAAAGCCTGGTTAAACTCAAACCGTGAGAGCTCGAAGGTTAAAACAGGGGGAAGTTCAGTAAACCAGTGCTGAGAAGAGAAAAAACACAAATCAACATTTTTGATGGCAAGTGCACACATACATGACGAGAAGAATGAAGACAGAATGCTTACCTCTTGTCCAGATTTGGCACAGTTTTCAGCAGAATGCAGAGACTCGATCTCGCCCTCCACCATGGCCGCCTCCAAACACTCATGTAGGTCTTTGAAGCCATTTACCTGTAGTGGGTACTGTCCAAACATCTCAGTATTCTCAAACTTCTTTCCTAAAAGAAAAACAAGATATACACACCTTGATCCATTCATTTAACAGATTCCCCTTTAAATAAGTTGTGACTCCCAAAAATAAAATCCCAAAACATTGGCGCTATTCTGGACACATCTGCGATTTCAGCATGATTACTGTAAGAACAAAGACCAAGCATGACATTCTGAAAGAAACTGGGCAAATCTGCCACAGAGACATTTGACATGCTGCAATGAGTTGTTCTCTGCTACTCGCCAGATCTGGCTCCTGCAGACTTCGCCCTCTTCCCGAGGTTGGAGATCCAGCTCAATGGTCACCGTTTTGACACCATTGCAGAAATCGAATCAAATCGCAGAAAGTGCTTGACACACTGACTGTTATGAAGATGTGTAAACGATAGTGTGTAAGCGTAGAGACCGTTCTTGTGTGTGTGTTTTCTTGGTACCCCTCACCAGGGCGTCACCATGCTCATACGGCTGGTTTTTAAAGCAGCTTCTGCACCTGACGCACAGGAAACAGGAAGCCTGTTCATAGAAGAAACCATTTTGGAAAACCTCTGTATGACCCTGGCCACTGTACTGTAACTCAGTTTCACAGTGTTACCGATCTTCTTATAGGCTCGGCCATCTTCATGGGGAGCAACCATTTTAATTCTCAAATCCTCAGACAGTTCTTTGACATGAGGTGCCATGTTGAACATCCAGTGGTCAGTATGAAAAAACTGTACTCTAAGCACCAAATTTAAAACTTTAAAATGTAAAACTTCTATAATACAAGATACACAAATTTGTATGGTCCTGTTAAGCAGACAAAACCATGATGAAGAGGACATGTGGCTTTGCATGGTTGCATGGTTTGCATGGATGTACAGTACATGACAGATACAATATTATATATGCATTTATACACATTATATATATATATATATATATATATATATATATATATATATATATATATATATATATATATATATCCCTTGTTTTTGTGTTATTTGAGCTGAAGACAGTCTTGAATCTAATCCATCTATCAGGTCGGAGAAATATCCGTCTGAACTCCAAATCAAAGATGAATGGAGGCCTGTTGATCTCACACACAGGACCAAAACTCTCCACAACTTAAAATTCTTTACCTTCAAGGACACCTACAGCCAGAAAGCGACCATAAAACAGCTCGACCATTGGGTTCTTTGGCTTCTCACCCTCTCTGTATAGAGAAAAAAAAGAAAACTGAGTGAGGAAATCAGGTGAACTTGGGGGAGCATTAACCCTGGCATCCCATGGGTCATGCTGGTTGCTTATTCAATGGAACTAATCGAAGTCATGTGGTTAAATGCAGCTCATTTATCATCACAGAGCTCAGATAATGGCTAGCATACATACTAGGTAAAAAATCATAGGTCATTTTGATTGATGAGGGTGTGAGGTTTGAGAGAAAAGAGCAGGAAAGTCGGCTGTACGTCATAAAAAGTGAAGGTCTTCCACATGAGCAGATGTGTGCTGGTGCTTACCTGTCTTCCTCTGCTTTCATCTGGAACGCGTCCTCTAGCCAGTCCAGCAGTTTGTGAGTGAACTCACTTACATCCTGCTGTTAACACACACACACACACACACACACACACACACACACACACACACACACACACACAAATCACTTTCACAATGTCATAAAAGAGCTGCTGAGCTTTTTGCACACAGGTCACGCATACACCAACAGAACACCAGAAATCATTGCCCACTTATCACCAGTAATCACTTAAATGCCCTAATATACATTTTAGCTCACAGGAAACAACACAGTGCTGTAGGCCACAGAATATCTATCAGGTCTGAGGTTTAAAAAAAGCAACACAGGGATGTCAAAAAAAAAAAGGCCCCAAAGCCAACCTGCTGTGACTCGCTGGATTTAAAGGCATCTTTGAGGATCTCCACAGCCTTAGAAGGGTCGACATATTTCCTCCTGGATCCCACCATCAAGGAGAAGAGATTCCTTAGCTCCTGCATGAAGGGTAGATTTCTGTGCTCCTAAACACACAGAGAAATAATCACAATGCATGTTACATCTGTTTCTTTCGTTTGTTCATTACATCCAATGCATGTACTGTACATAACACCTTGACTAAAAGTGTTCTTTTTACTTAAATTTCATACTTCAATCCTAAATAGCATACTTTTAAAAGGTGGGGGTTATCATTTGAGTCATGATACTCGAAAAGATGCATTTAATAAAAATAATAATAAAAGTCATAAACTGCAGGACTAAACATATTTTTGCATTTAGCTGCAAATTTGCCTTTCACCTAATTTGCTTTATACAAATAAGAGACAAGGTTTTGATATTTGTCTGACAGTTAAAGACCAACAACAAAAACAACGGCAATTAAAAAAGCAGGAATGAACTCTGGAGATAAATGGTGTAAAAAGAAGGGCTGGCGAGGAAACTCTTTCGGCACAGTTTGTGCTCACAACCTACAACCTGTACAAACACACCAACTAGCAGGAAGTATCAAGCTAAATGCAATCAGAGAAATACAGTAGGTATATGGACGAAAGTACTGGGACACCTGACCTTTCCAAACATATGTGACTCTTCCCCAAACTGTTACCACAAAGTTGGAGGCACGCAGTTGTATAGGATGTCTTTGAATGCAGTAGCATTTCATTTTCTATTCACTTGAATTAGAAGATCCAAACCTGCTCCAGCATGACAATGCTGCTGTGCGCAAAGACAGCTACATGAACATATGCTTCACAAGGTTTTAAGTGGAAGATCTTGAGTGGCCTGCTACAGAGTTCTGACCTCAACCCAATTGAAAACCATTACATCAGTACCTGATTTTACTAACAACCTTGAAGCTGAATGAGCAAATATCTCCATAATCACACTGCAAAATTTTGTTTGAACATCTTCCCAGAAGAGTGGAGGTTATTATAACAGCAAAAGGGGACTAAAAGTGGAATAGTAGTTCGAAAAGCATGTGTCAATTTTATGGTCAGGTATCCAAAAACAATTGTCCATATAGAGCATGTCAAAATGCACAATATATTAAACATCCAATTACATTTAAAGACGTCGTGTCGCATTTCTCAGTTCAAACTCAGTGGCCTACTTGCCTGATGTTATTTTGACAGCTTTGAAAAGACCGAAATGATGTACGATGTTCAATTAGATCCGGTTTCAAAGTGAAAAAAAAATCATTTTGAGAAGTAATTAATCTTTAACGCTGTCCATTATGCAATGCAGTTATCGCAATCGCTCTACACGTTCAGACATGAAAAGAGTACAACTGAACAAAACAGGAAAAAAAAAAAAAAGATCATCATTGAGAAAGTGTGTAATTTGAAGAGATGTGGTGAGGGATACTTGGCTATTGTGCACTTAACATAGAGAATGTCCTTCACATAAAAGGTCATATTAGTCAAAAATACCTAAGATATAAGAAATATATATAAATAAATATATATACACATATTCTGACAATTACTCAGATTACATAAAGCCGTTTCTCACTTTGAGATGTTCTCCACAGCTTCGCTAAGACAAGGAGCAACAGAATAGATTTGTAAAGTCTTATATCCAGTAACTCCCCCCAACCTCTCATGATTACAGCCTAAAACCTGTCTCTGCTTTTCCAGCAGGCTTGAAAAGCAAGCGAGAAATCGAGTGCAGCACTGAATCCTACCAGGCGCGGTGGTCCAGCGACCATAGAAGCTGCTTAGCACAGATTAGACAAAAAAAGCTGAGAAATATTCTTCCCTCAGTTCACGCCGTCTGCGCAATGACTAACCGGGACTCTGGGATGAAACTGGGGCTCTGCAAAATTTTATTAATGGTCACTGGGACAAAATATAAGATGGTGTGTTTGGGATTATTACAGGTGGGTTGGTGTGTGAGCGAGACGGAATGGAAAAAAAGATCACCTTCTGGTTTCGGGGTAAATCCTGCACCCGGGTGGGAGGAGAGTAGTTCAACACCAGTCTCTGGAACTCCAGCAGGTTAAACAAGGACTGAAAAGAAAAATTTACAGAGAAAATGTCAGTATTAATACATATAAATAATAAATAATAATGCCCAGTCAGTTTAGCACCACATTTTCCACAGTAAGGAAAAAAGACTAGCCATTCTGTTATGACAAAAGCAATGGCACCCAGTGCAGAAATGCAGAAAACATTGCTGTGTGACAATGTAAATGTGGTGTGCTGTAACTTAGAAGCATTTTTTGTTGAATTTTTACGTGCTATTTTTATCGAATGTACGAATAAAGAAAAAGACTCTTGCTAAGAAATTGTTTACTGACTTGTTTGGCATTCTTATTTTGTCATCTTTACACATCGAAAACACATGCATGTGGTGGTTAAATTCTAAAAGTGTACATGCATTTTCTGAAATTCTTTCACTGCTACGCAACAACACGGTGGAGATTGGCCGCGCCGGTGTATTGTGCAGGTTAAGTAATTAAAGCGCGTTTCGTTTTGATTCTTGCGCAAGAGGTCTGACTGCATTATTAATATACAAGCCCGCACAGAACAGAATGTCAATAGCCCTCCCTGTAGCTTTCAAATTTGCTTTGGCTTCTTCGGGAGTCCGATTACACATGTGCAGGCAAACAGCATGTGACTGTGGATCCAGTGACCCAAACACGTATTACTCCATGGCTCGTGTTTAACTGCAGGCCAGTGAAGATCAACACACAGCACAGCACTATAAATGGAGATTTATTTAGCGCAGTCAGAAAAAATTTGCGCTTCGCAATTGGCCTGTTTACTAGCATAAATAAAAAAAATCCATCAAGATTAATAGTTACAGTACTATTTGAAACAAGAAAGCTCATTTTACAGACACTAGTATCACCTTGTCCCTTATCTAACACGTTATTAACAGGCTCTAACATGCGCAAAATGCATATTTAGTGTCCAACTGAAGGTCTATAGCGCTTTAAGCATCCTAAGGGGGTGATTGGGATAGCTCTGTGATTTTATTTTTACCTGTGGGGTGTCACATTTTACTTTCATGACTTATTATAAAACAAATATATCCGACAAACCGTGCTGTTTACAATTAGACCTGGGCACAATGGCGCTCACTTGTATGACGGCACTGAACCAGCATGTGTTGCCCACGTTCTTCAGGCCAACCGGGCAGTTACCCTGCCGCTTCCTGTCATGAGGGTTGGGGGAGTCGCTCCACACCTCCGTGTGTGTGCGCTTCAGGCTGGCTTTGTTCTCCGCTATGCTTGCCTCCAACACCCTGAGAGATAAAACAGCACACTAGAATCCTTCTAAAATCAAAATAATGTAAATAAATCAAAGAGATTTTTTTAACTCCAATAATACCCTTTAACACCACAGAACAGGAACAACAATAAAAAAGTCTGAGTTTGTCATGGCTTGTGAAGCACCTGCTGATCGCCTGCTCCTCATCGGTGATGCCCGTCTCCCTGAAGGCCCGGTTGGACTCCTCCAGGCTGAGCGCGATAGCTCTTTGAAGGTCATCTTTGTCGTCTCCTGTCAGATCAATCACATCTGAAAGACGAGTCAAAAAGCACCCCGCTTCCTTTATTCAAGATGAACTCCCGCAATGATATAAAAGAAACAGCTCTTTACTACAATAAAATATATAATTTACACCACCATCAAGATTTACAGCATGTGGGAATAATTACCAGGTCTGGCTCTTGATGCATGACAAGAGCTTGGATATTCTTATTCATGTATTCATGAGTCATAATTTAGGGGTAGTGTCGCCATTAAATACTTTTAATTATTAATATATGTAGCATAGAACTTCAACTGTTTCTCATCGGAGCAAGTGGAAGTGCGTCCAAGTCATCACTCGCCCCGCGAACAGTAGATACACAACTCAAATTAAACGAGTCATGAGAAAGCTGATTTCCAAGCCTGGAACATTTTTTAGCTGTGTACCCAGAGCAGGAGTAAATACGTACTCGTGTCAGCCTGGCTGCCGACGCTGATGTATCTGTCGTTGCCGATCTGTGCGGTTTGATAGTAGGTGGCTTCATCCTGTTGAGGGACTTTGGCGTTCTTCTCTGTAAGAAAGGCTACTGCCTCAGCTAAGTCACCATTGCTGACCTGATGAACAAAATGACACCATTCAAAATGGGTCTGGTTTCAGCATCACACTTACACTAAAATGGGGTTCATTTAGGCTACTCATGTTGATTTTGTCAGGGAAGGCTGAAATTAATCTGGTAATCTGTGAAAGCCACAACCAAAACTGAGTTTTGTCCTAAGGGAACAAAGGTTTTTGTTTTAACAAGCTGCTAAAACATAAACTGACTTGTACTGTAAAAGTTATGCAACATCCCATGCAGCTACAGACAGACATAAATATTCTATAGTAAATAATTTTGTTTCCGTCCTGTGATTGATTATTTTCCTCTAAAATGTAAAATAAGTATTGACGGCACTAATAGAGCCTCTTTACCTGTAGGGCCTGTTGTAATAGCTGAACATCTGTAGTGCCAGTAACTTCCCTCAGCTGATTCAGTAACGTCTGTTGATGCTGTGGAAAGATCACACACACAAATCTAAAGTTGTACCAGATATACACATAGGATCTTATTGTTTTTGAAGAAATTGAAATGCAGCATTGAAATGCACATGTTCTTACTGACAGTACTTCTTAAAGCTGTTTAAAACAACCCTGTTTATTCTAACTTTGTATAACAATGTCATGGATTAGCACAATATAAAGTTTTACAGCTGTGATCAGTGATTTTGGGTTAAGAGAGACATTTCTTAAAAAATCCTTTCAAAAACACAGGCTTGCTCGAATGCAGAGCGCAGTTTCTTCTCTATTAGCAGATCGAGTGAAAATGTCAACACCAAAAACCTTTAATTCTGATACAAGCCTTCCATGAGGCCTTAAAAGGAACTGTGTGAACTAATGAGTAATATAAATGACGGGCCAAACTACATGCGTGTCATTACTGCTATGTGACTTTGAAGTAACTAAAAACTAGGCAGGACATTTCTCACAGATCATGTGCTCCAGCTTTCCCAGAGTTCTCACCAGAGACTTTGAGAAAAACAGCAATAAATAATGCATCCCACCCCACCCCACCCCATTCACCTTGATAAAGATTTAAGGAATAATAAAAGAAAACACATCAGATTAAAAAAATATATAATAATCTCCTGGCACCAGGTTAATTACAATATTGAGTCACACGTCTCTTCTCCAAGCAGCTGCTTCTGAGCCATCAATCTAATTTTAATAAAATGCCACATGATGATAAAGAAGCTTCGCAAGCTCCCCTGTCCGCACGCTGACAAGCATAGTTTATGTACATCTGACTACAGGATACAGTCAAATACAATACTTTACAAATAATTGTAAAAACTCGGATAAATGTCAGTGTACTGGTTAAACATATTGATGAATAAACTGAAATACATGTATATGATGGTAAAAAAATCTAACTTCTTGAGCCCTGGCTTCTCAGCTCAGCTCTTTTCTAAGGTATACAGGAGATTTATAATCTTTATTTAAAACGTTATAATCAACGTGCACAAAAGCAGCAATAAATGACAAGAAGTTACAAACCTCACTATCGATTGCAATGTGTTCGAATTCTAATTGCAATCACTTTCTGACAGGAAATGGCTCCAGTGAAGTATGGATGCACTAAGGATGGGATCCTGTGCCCACAATTAGATTGTGAAAAGCACAGGCCTTTACAAATGCCTACAAATCTAAAGGTACTGTGTGTTTTAGCAAAGTTTTAGTGGATATATTTATTTTTAAATCTCTATATTATTTTTAATTTTGTTTTGTGGTCTGGGTGATCCCATACTGCATCCATAATATTCAGGTCTGACTGTCAGTGTATATCAGCTGTTTTTGCTTTAAACACAATTTCACTTCATTATCACTGTTATCCTACTTTCCAGAAGGAATGGTAATTAATTAAAACCTGTCTGTACTTTACAGCATTCATGATCCTATAGATTAAAACTAGATCACCAACATCACTAGCAGGACAGGCTCTTCACTATGTTTTACTGAAGGCTACCAGCACTCATTCTTCCATCTTTCTTCAAATCTCATTCTCACGTACTGTCAAAGAAAAAAAACGTGCATTTGTCTCGCCGTAAGAATCTTTTTAACTTTTCTTTATTCTAATCTTTGTGAAAGTAAAACTATATTATAATCTTATTACCCTGTTCCGCTTCAGGGAAAGTGGTTTCTTGGCTCCACAAAGACCATTACTGTTCAAGCCTTTTCAGACAGGTCATCTAGAAGGGTTCATCTTGGCATCCCGATGAAGCTGCCAGATGCTGAGCCCCGGTCCCTGGTTTTCCTTCTAGTCTCTCAAAGAAAAACCTCTAAAAAACAGATTTGGCTTGACTACATCTTCAGTATCTATTTTGTTTGCTGTTGAAGAAGTATGATCTGTGAAATTATGTGGTCTTTGGCATTTTTAACGGAATGATGTGATTGAAAGTTAACCTTATTATTAGGAATTCTGATTAATTAAACTCATACAGCATGTGCATGTGATGCTCAAGCATGTTTTACACAAACCTGGTGCAACAGACCTTTTCCACAGCAGTCATTTTGACATGATATAGTAAGACAAATACAAGTGTTAGCAATGACTTAAATTAGGGTTCTGTTCTATTTACGTTTACCAGAACCAGGTTCCTGCTTTTGCAGAAATGCGGTAGGTCATACTAAAAACCTGCCACTTTATCTATAGAAGCTCATTTAGTTCCCTTATGCTGTTATAATAACCTCCACTCTTCTGGGAAGATGTTCCATTAGATTTTGAAGTGTGCTTGTGGAAATCTGTGCTCGTTCAGACACAAGGGTTTTGGGTGAGTTCCAATTCAGGTCTGAACTCTATAAAAGATCACCCAAGATCTTCCACTCAAACCCATGCAAACCTTCATAAAGCTGGCTTTGTGAACAGGAGCCTTGTCATGCTGGAACAGGTTTGGGTTCTAGTTTAAGTGAAGGGAAAATGTGATGCTACCACATCCAAAGACATGGTATAGAATTTAAGACCTCCAACTTCAGGGGTTTCAATACTTTTTCCTATATAGTCTATCGATCATCTATCAAACTGCCTTGTGAAAAGAAGTGATTTTTTTTCTGCAAGTTGTCCTTAGTAAAGGAATTACTTACTCTTAAATTGTGAATTGAACAACTTTTGGATCTTTGGTGTTTTGCACTGATGAAGAATCTGAATTAAGTAAATAATCATTATGTGACAGATAAACTCTAGATATAAATTCAAATATTCTCTCTAACAGCTGATTCAACCATAATCAAGCAGACAATTACTTTATCACCTCACCCTACAGCTCTCTTCTTTTTTTCAACAAAGACACATGATTGACCTGTTCATGCAGCACAGGTTTATTTCATAACTACTGAAGCATACTGTTTTATCTTGTAATGCAAATTACACTGCGTCAGGCAGAACAAACTTTCCTCTTTTCTCTTAAGGACACAGTTTTTTAAAACACCTTTAAACCGATGGCACGCTGATCAAACCGCTCTTCTCTCACGCACACACAAATGATATGTCCCTCAGTCACTTTCCCAGCGTGCACAGCGGCATTTCACAACCGTCCTTTGACAAGCAGTGGCGATGCCAAAAAAAAACCTGAGACCTCAGATGACACTTAGATGAGCGCAATAAGAAAACACGGCCTGTGTGTTTGAAATGTTTTGTAGGAACGTCGGCACAAAAACTCTGGTCTGGGAAGTATGTATGTAAAGACTTGTTAAAAGCAATACTGACCGCATGCCACCGTGTTGGGAGAAAAGTGCATAAAAGTAAACGTGTAAACCTTATATAAATATATATAAAAGCAATAAACTGTCCACAGAAGGACACACTTTTGTGGACACCCAATTCGCCTACCATCTGTCCTAAATACTAAACGGAGATTAGAATCGGTGCATCCCAAATCGCAGTAAGCTGAAAGAAGTATTCCAAAAGGCTAGAAAGGAGTTTGTTCGCCACAACAGAATGTCGCGACTACGCAAAACAATGCCCACTTCTGTTACATGACGCTGTGGTACAGCTACAGTACTTTTAGTGCATAAGATTTAGATTTTGAACAAGGTTTGCAGAAAATAGAAAGAAACGTTATACTTGTCACATAGACATTATAGCACTGTAAAATGCTGTCTATGCACAGCCCAGGGATGTTAGGAAGCGCAGTGTCGGCCATGATACAGAGAAAACAGGGGATTGAGGATCTTGCTCATGGGCCCAACAGTGTCAGCTTGACGGTGCTGGGGTTTCAGCCCCTGTCTTTCCTACCAGTAAGCAAGAGCCTTAACCACCATTTTGTAATGTGATCCTGGTCAAAAGACAAAAATTACACCCCTGAGGGCTGAAGCACATATCTTCTCTCCTGGAGCATTTTTTTATCTTCTATATCGCATTAGAGTTGGAAAAACACTAGACTAGTAAAGGACCTAGCATGTGGAACACATGCTTTCACGGTTTCCCATCACTAAACACGAGATAGTTTTGCTTCAGTTTTCATTTTATTTTAGGGAAATCATGTCTAAGAGGTGACTAGTACAGGACACTAAAGACTAGACTAGTACAGGATGAGTCAGGAACCCACTCATTTCCATCACTGACCACATTAAAAATGATATGAAACCTTATGTTTTTGTGCAATTAATTTGCACTACATGTTTTTTAAGCTGCATTCAGTTTTCCGTTTATTACATGGGAATCATGTCTAAGAGGTGCTTAGACTTCTTTCTAGAAATGTACCTGAAAGATCTCTACTGGAGCATCTACTGAAGCATGTATCGTCTCTCCTGGAGCATCTTCGATCTTCTACAATGCATTGAATTGAACAAAGACAAGACTAGTATGACCAGGATGAGTTAGGAGAACATGTTCCCACGTTTTCCCATCACTGGCCACGTTAAAACATGATCTGAAACCCCACGATTGGTTTTGCTTGAACATAAACACACACTCCTCAGACTCAGTGAGTAATAAACGCGTTATAAACATGTTACACATGTGGATGTTGCGCAATCGGTGCAACGTTTTATTAAATCTCGAAAGACCTGTTCGGAATGAAACAGTAAATACTGAAAAATACAAATTAAAAACAATGGTTGAACATGCCGAAGCAGTCTTCTACCCGAGCCCAGGCGGCGTTACGTGGCCAGCAGCTCGTTTCTAGGCGTGTCACGCAGCCCATGTAAACATTTAGCTACTCGGCTAGCTGACTAGCTGACATTCTGGGAAAATTTTGACGTGAAGGATAATGCAGTGCAGCTCGCTCAAAACCTTTTGTGGCAATAAATAAGCAAATAAATAGATAAACAAATTAAGTAAGCCGTGTGCACATAGCTTCCAGGTGGAAGACTCGCAGACGCTAGCTAGTTTGTTCGCCCGCTAAAGCTAACGCTAGGTTTCCGCACAGTGGCGCAAAGAAAAAGCGCTGGGTTACCTTCTGAGAGTGCTGCTGGAGAACATTCTGCTCCACGGTCATGGCCGCTCCAGGTTGCAAATTAAATGAAATTTATATTTTAAAAAAAACCTCCGAGTGCTGGAGTAAATACTAGTTAAAAGGTCCTCCCGCGGAGTAGCGCAGCAGCGGGCGCCATGGGAAGCGCAGGCATGGGATACAGTGAGGGGGGGGGCAACACGACCCGTTTTTTCCCTACCCGTATTTGACTCATCCCGCCTTCTCCACTCGGATTAATCAGTTTCTCAACGCTCCTACGAATAAGCCAATTGAATTCGGAGTACCACAGGGTGCTGGCCAATCAGCGCGCAGGATATGAGATTGTACGAATACGGGCGGGAAACACGAAATGGGACAAAGTCGTTTTCGTTTATCCTGAAAGTGCAATTAGAAGGGTCTGGTTTACTTTCACTTTAATCATTATATTATATTATTCAGTGGCTAGATGATTATATTATGTAAAAAAATATTAATAATGAAATCAAATAAAACCATTAAATATTGTCAGTGATATGGATCCATTTTGTTTCCATGCGTTTTAATCGTTTTTTTATTTAAAAATAATATTAAAATGAACAGAAAGTGAAACTTTAAAGGTTTTAGAGGATGATGTCATTTTATTATGAAAAAAAGGGGGAAAAGGAGAAACGAATCTTCAGCTGTTAAGGATGTGGCACTACCCTTCCTGTCAGAAGAGCATGAATAAACTACTGTATATGAATCGGGGGTTAAAGTGCGCATGCGCGTTTCTCCACTATGTAATCATTGTTTTTTCTTTTTAAATAGTAAAATATTACCCTGGAAAGATCAACTAGTTAAACTAACTAGTATATCTAAGCAGAAGTGCTTTGAGTGTTAAAAAAAAAAAAGGCTTAAAAAAATTAAAATAAAGTCTGAATGCAAAAATGGATGTCAGGAAAGATTCGGTGTATAACATAATACTTGAAAGGAGTCTCCAATGTACCAGTACACGATGAAGCAGAAACTTCTCAGGACACATGTCTTCTTTGTGTGTAAAGAGAGAGAAAAGCAGAGGTTTATGAATGATGACTGTTTATATTTGTATATGTTTATATGTGATATCCTTACGTGAGAACAGGAACTACCTTGTTTTAAATGTAACCATAATTGGATAAAAACAAAAAGATTGCATGCAATTAAGCAAAAACCCAGCCATTAGGGTTGCACAGGCCAGTGCACTCTTAGTGCTGTTTCCAAGCCCGGATTAATGTGGAGGGTTGTGTTAGGAAGGGCATCCAGCGTAAAACGTAGTAAAACAAACCAAATCAAATATGCGTAAAACAAACAAAATATGCGGTTAACGAATCAGAAATTCATTCTGGATCGGTCGAGGCCCGGGTTATCAACAACCGCCACAGGTGTCTTTAGCTAACAGGGTACTGGTGGAAATTGGGCTACTGCTGGCCAAAGGAGGAGAAGGAGAGGAGGAAGACATCTACAGAGACAGCAGGAAAAAGAGAAGTGAAGGAGTTGGAGTCGGGTTGGTACTTTAAATGTTGGTACTATGACTGGTAAAGGGAGAGAGGTAGCTGATATGATGAAAAGGAGAAAGGTAAATATGTGGTGTGTTCAGGAGACCAAGTGAAAAGGGAGTGAGGCCAGGAACATGGTGTTGGGTGATCCTAAGGGAAGAGATTATTAAGAGTGTAGTGGAGGTGAAGAGAGTTTCTGATAGGGTGATGAACGTGAAGCTGGAAGTTGAAGGGTTGATGATAAATGTCATCAGTGTCTATGCTCCACAAGTGGGTTGTGAAAAGGAGGAGAAAGAAAAAAATCAAGTTGGATGAAGTGGCAGAAGGTGTACCTAGGAATGAACGATTGGTGATTGGGGCAGACTTTAATGGGCATGTAGGTGGAAGGATCAGAGGTGATAAGGAGGTGATGGGTAGGTATGGCTTTAGGGAGACGAATGTGGAAGGGCAGATGGTGTTAGATTTTGCTAAAAGGATGGAAATGGCAGTGGTGAATACTTATTGTAAGAAGAAGGAGAAGCATAGGGTGACGTATAACAGGTGGACTATGTTTTATGTATGTGGTGGAATGAGGGAGTGCAGGAAAGCATAAGGAGAATCTGCAGAAAGATAAGAAAAGAAGGCAGGAGTACAAGGAGATGCAGCAGATAAGGAGGGATGTGGCGAAAGCCAAGGAAAAGGCATATGAGGAGCTGTATGAGAAGTTGGACACAAAGGAAGGAGAAAAAGATTTATACCGATTAGTCAGGCAGAGGGACCGAGCTGGGAATGATGTGCTGCAAGTTAGAGCAATAAAGGATGTAGTGTGTTGACTAGTGAGGAGAGTGTGTTGAGAAGATGGAGGGAGTATTTTCAGCAGCTGATGAATGAGGAAAATGAAAGAGAGAGAGAAGGTTGGATGATGTGGAGATGGTGAAGCAGGAAGTGAATAGGATTAGTAAGGAGAAAGTGAGAGCAGAGATTAAGAATGGAAAGTCGGTAGGACCTGCAATGTTGTATGGTTTAGAGACAGTGGCATTGACCAAAAGACAGGAGGTGGAGCTGGAGGTAGCAGAGCTGAAGATGTAGAGATTTTTATTGGGAGTAAGAACGATGAACAGGATTAAAAATGTGTTCATTAGAGAGACAGAGCATGTAGGACGTTTTGGGGACAGGGTGAGAGAGGCCCGATTGAGATGGTTTGGACATGTGCAGAGGAGGGACATGGGGTATATCGGTAGGAGAATGCTAAGGATGAAGCCACCAGGGAGGAGGAAAAAAGGAAGGCCAAAAAGGAGGTTAATAGATGTGGGAAGGAAGATGTAGAAGATAGAGTAGTATGGAGACAGATAATCCTCTGTGGCGCCCCCTAATGGGAGCAGCAGAAAGAAGAAGAATCAAAATCAGAATCAGAAATAGCTTTATTACCAAGTATGCTTACACGCACAAGGAATTTGACTTGGCACCAGGAGCTTCCAGTGCAGGAGAAGTACAGACATAGTGTAACAGAATAGTAAACCAGACAGTTAAATAATGCAATATATACAGAGAAAAAACTTGCTAAATAAATGTACAGATGTTATTTACAAGTGTTCAGTTTACAAATGGACTATTTGGATTCTATTTACAAATGTGACAGTTATGATTGACAATGTGTAGTTAGTCTGGTCTGCGCTACAGAGCTCTATCCACCAGAACAGCCGGGCACAAAAACAGTTTTTTTCTGCAGGTTTTTAGCCACAGTTCGAAGAGAGAGTGGGCTGGGTGTGTGGGGTCCAAAGTGATTTTCTTAGCCCTTTTCTCCACTCTGGATGAGCAAAGGTCTTGGAAAAGAAGATGCAATTAAGCAAAAATAATTAGGGTTGCTGAATAAGAGGACTTAAAATCTTGTGCTGTTAATAAAAATAATAAATAAATAAATAAATAAATAAATAAATAAATAAATAAATAAATAAATAAATAAAATTTTTTAACATTTCATCATTCTAATGAATTAAAATCTTGATTGTTTGTCCTTTAACAACACACCTCCAAGTGTTTCATTCCATATTTGTAATTATTTTTTTTAAAAATCTCAAGAAGATTGTGTTTTTCATACAATTCTGTTTCGTGACCTATTTCCTGACCAGGAAAGATATCATGACAATAAAAAGGAACTCATTTTTTAAAAGTACTAGGGAAATGGAGTGAGCTGTGGTGAGATGTGGAGTCTGACTCCATACAGTTCTGCTGTGGAATTTTGAGTAGGCTGAAAGCCCCATCCTAAACTACAGACCAAGCAAGAAGCAAAACATATTCTACACCACAAGGCTGTGAATACTTTCCTGTTAATTCTTTACCTCTGATTTCCTTCAGAAACAATATACAGTAAGTAATTGATAAAAACATTTATTAATTTATGATTATATCTTATTAATTATACATTATAAATAATCTCCTTATATATGTATTTTTTTCAGTTCAGTCAAGTCAAGTCAAGTCAAGTCAAGTTTATTTGTATAGCGCTTTTCACAATAGACATTGTCTCAAAGCAGCTTTACACAAATGAACAGTTAAGGTGAATGTTGTGAATTTGTCCCTGTGGCAAGGAAAAACTCCCTTAGATGTTATGAGGAAGAAACCTTGAGAGGAACCAGACTCAAAAGGGGAACCCATCCTCATTTGGGTGATATCAAGAGTTTGATCATAAATCTTTCAACAGTACAGAACACTGGAGAGTGAGAACTAACATGAGTACTGGAGTATAAGATTATAAGTGATGTTCTTTCTGCAGTCTTATAAAGTCTATATGGTTAGTAGCTCCTAGTTTTATGAGCTCAGAATTTGTGATCATCACAGATCCAGCATCAACTTCTCCATGCCAGAGCCTTTAACACTCCAGGAGGTCCAATGTCAAAACTCCACACATGTAGCGGGATCCAAATGGCACTGGTACGTCTCTAGATGGTTCGGGATATTTGCGAGTTTGGCATCTACTTCTTCAAAGGTCCGTAATCATCATGAGGTGGGAGGTGACTGGAGCTGGCCAAACCTCAGGGTGTCTCGGGATGGGTAAAGAGAGAGAAGCAGTGGAGAGGAATTAGCGTAGCTGCTGTTCATGATATTAACAGCACAAGTTGATAATGTGCATGTGATCAGATGTTCTGGAGCACAAGGTTATGATATGTGATGTGTGTTATGTGTAGGCTTTGCTAAAAAGATATGTTTTTAATCTACACTTAAACTGGGAGAGTGTGTCTGAGCCCCGAACACTGTCAGGTAGACTGTTCCAGAGTTTAGGAGCTAACTGTGAAAATGCTCTACCACCTTTAGTGGACTTTGCTATTCTAGGAACTACTATAAGCCCAGAGTTTAGAGATCTCAGGGAGTGTGGCGGATTGTAGCGCGTTAAAAGACTGGATAGATACATGGGAGCCAAACCATTTAGTGCTTTATAAGTGAGAAGTAATAGTTTGTAGTCTATTCGAAACTTAACAGGAAGCCAATGTAGGGACGATAGGATTGGGGTTATGTAATCATATTTTCTTGACCTTGTGAGAACTCTGGCTGCTGCATTCTGGACTAACTGAAGCTTGTTTATTAATGATGCAGGACATCCACCTAGTAATGCATTACAGTAAACTTTTCTGGAGGTCATAAA
Source organism: Silurus aristotelis (assembly GCF_946808225.1). Classification (NCBI taxonomy): domain Eukaryota; kingdom Metazoa; phylum Chordata; class Actinopteri; order Siluriformes; family Siluridae; genus Silurus; species Silurus aristotelis. The sequence goes on from NC_139591.1 coordinate 16,913,581, forward strand.
CGCATGGACGAGCTTCTCTGCATCGGATATAGACAACATGTTTCTTAACTTAGAAATATTTCTAAGGTGAAAGAAGGCTGTTTTGGTAACAGCTCAGTAATTGCTGGTATAGTTGGGTAAGTCCCCACTGTGGGTACTTACCCAACTTAATCCACCTCTTAATACCACCACTATCACGTTGTGATTATAAAAACCATCAATACAATATCAAAACGCAATAAAACAACACATGGCATTACAGAGAGAGAGGCATTTCACATATGGTGAATACCATTTTACTACAGCAAGAAACCCAGTTAAGACAACTCCAAACCTCTACACTACAACCGCAACTGTGCCACTTACATCATCTGGAGCAGTTCAGAATCAGTATTTGTCTAATAACATGACAAAAACATAAAAAAAAGGAAATAAAATACAACCTACTCATTAGAGATGCAGATTCATAATTTGCACCGCTCCTCAGAGGCGGTAAGCCAGTGGTACTGCTCGTATTCACAGGTTGAGACAAGCTAGCTAGCTTCGGGGTTGGCAGACCTCTCCTAGCCATCTAGCTTTTCTTGAAAATTGATTTTTAAGCATGTCTGAGACCAAATCAATTTCTGTGATTGTGTACAGAGCGCTACAGATGTGTTTTGCCAGTCGAACTTGGCTGTAACAGTTTACCTATGACCAACCAATCAGAGGACGAAAAAATGCTGACGCTATTCTGGGCCAGCTAGCTGAAATCTGATTGGTTAAAGAAACAGAGGTATTTATTAAGGAGATTATGGTAAAACGCCATCAGAACAGACTAGATTAGGCAGATTAGATTGACATGGCAGCACATAGAGGCTGAAATCTGTTTAGACAAAAACATCTCACATCCACATACATGAACTGGAAGCAGTGCAGCCAAGAGAAACACTACAGAATAAAGAGAATAAACTGTTGGGAATAAATTAATACAATTTCATGGAACAAATATTAGAATTTAGGTTGTGAATGTAGGTCAGTGCTTCTGATAGTGTTTAGGCTAGCAGAGAAGGCTTTGCTGGCTCTGACCGCCCACCACTTTAATGATGACGTTAAATCATCTTTGTTGTTTTGTTGAATACAAACAAAACTATGAAATTAATGCACAATTATGTATTTGCTGGAATTGCTGGAAGTATATAATTACCAAGTAATGAACACGGAAGTGAGAACAGCTGTAAAAGTACAAAAAGGCATGTGAACACATAAAGCAAGAACGAGATGGAGGCAAAGAAATAACAAACAAACACAAGAGACAGGTTAAGAGATAACAAACAACCACACATGGCCACAAAAGAACTAAAGAGAAGGCTACCGCTATGAGCAGGCACGCGTTTCAAGCTAATACAAAAGGATTGAGGTGGAATTCTGACAAAACACAAAACAAGGTCCTTCCTTGGTGGTCCAGCCTTTGTTGGCCAAATGTCCACACTAGACCCATGGCCTTGTGGTAGACATTACAAGGACCTGCGCCAGGCTCACGAAAGTCAGACAGCTGGAACAGATCGTGGAAAGAGGCTGCACTGCCGAACCCTGGCTGGAGCGAGTCGTGGGTGGAGCCTTGCTGTCAGCCCCTGGGGTAAGCATGTTGTGGTTGTATGCCACACCACCACCATTGCCCCCTGGCATGGGCAGGGGTTGGAAACTGCCTCATCAAACTCTTATTAGAACTTGTATTGGAAGGCCGCCTTATCAGCCTTAGACATTAACAGGTCTTCAAAGGAATACACACTGTCCTCCTCAAACTCGGATTCATCCACCTCAGGCTGAATCACAACATGAAAGGCTACCTTTGTGTCTAAAAATGTAAAGTTAAATGGTACAAAGCTCTATAACTAGAGACTACTTCCATAAATATTACATAAACGCTGTGGCGGGTCGTTCATTTAACATCTTGGCCTTAAGTGGTGTCCTAACTAAACCAATCCACCTCTTAATACCATCATTATGATGCAAATGCTACAGAAACTATCAATATTCTAGAGAAGCACAGCTTAACAGAGCGTTGCATGACAGACAGGTATCTTATGCATTGAGAATGAATGCCAATACTAAAGCAACAAACCCAATCAACTCAATTCAACAAGTCTCCTTTCACTGCAGCCACATGCACCGTCTGTATTCATCATCACTGGCAGAAACATCATTTGTAACTTCAGAAAATGACCCCAGGTGCATTATGGTGGTCCAGGGGATTTGAATTGAAGAAAAATGTATGATTTTGTGGAAATTTCTTTGGGAAAAATGTATAATGGTTCATGAAAAAAGTATAAATGGTCTGTAGAGAAGATCTGTTTAGAACTGTTTTGGCCGACCTTTCCTTGTGATGTGCAGCTTTTCTTGAAACGTCCGTCATGTAAAGGTTGTTGTAGGATTATCTGCGACCAAATAATTTTTTTCTCCTTTATCACCTATTGTGGAAAAACAGCTATTAAATCCACATAAATATATTTGAGCTTGTGCATTTTGCAACAAATGCAGGTTGCGAGTCTGACTAGTGCGCTCTCATCTAATTAAAAGAACATAAAAATGCTGATGCCGTGACTGGACGCCTTCTAAAGGGCCTTGGAGTGGCCAAATCACAGTCTGATTGGTTAAAACAACAGCTTCCAGCAAAACAGATTGCAATCTAACAAGAGCTGTTTATCTCTGTGGCACAGCAGCAGCAGTGCACCAAAGAGGAAAATTATAATATGAAGAAAATGGACTATTGGGGAATAATTTAATTCATATGCATGGACAAAAATATAATGTAAAACGTAAGTCAGTGATTCTGATAGAGTCTAGACAAGCAGAGAAGGCCTTGCTGATACTGACAGCCTGCCACTGCATAAAAATCACCATGTCACCACCTACACACATTTCAATTTGCTATTTTTGGATCATGCGTCAGTTATGAAAGTCCCTGTGTAAACCCATAAGACATTTCAGAAATAGTAACATGCACATTAATATAAACGCATACCAGAGCTTTTTATCAGTTATAGAAAACAAATCGACCAATCAGTAAGCTACCAACTAATCAGAACGGAACTTTCACTACCGATTTGGTGAAATTATATACATATGTTTGATATAATATATGTATGATTTTAATCTGTTAATTGTATGAATTTACTGCACAGAGCATAAAAGTCCAGCAGATGGCACTGTTGCACAATAATGTCCGAGCTAGGCAGTTGCATAACTCTATATTGTAAGCGTGTACTGTTTTTCCGTCCTGTCCTTCAAGACAACGCAAAAGCTCTTATTTATACCCTGACCTGATTCCCCATCAAATCTGAAACATAAACACATTTCTATTTAAAATGTGCAAATCAGATTGCCAGGATATTGCTGATGGTTTGATCCCTCCCTGCTGTACGGTGTGTCTCTGCTCAGATAAGACAAGTGTTTAAAAAAAAAAAAGAAAAAAAAAAAGGTCACCTTTGAGCTGTCATTTGAAGCAAGGATAATTTGAGACTTCTCTGAATGTTTACTTTTCATTACAGCATGACACTGTGTGAGCAGCGTGCGATGACTGATTGCTTGTTTTGAGAGCCGCACATTTTTATTGATATACAATTGTAAAAATTAGAGCCTTAAGTTTTGCAAAAGAAAGTCAGCTGCATTTTTACCTTCATCAGGAACCAAGAATAGATTAATAGAGTACATTAAAGGAATTAAAACAATCTTACACGTATCCTTCTCCACTCAGAGCCTGCATTTGCATAATGGACGCTGATTGGCTTTTACATTTTGTGACACAATACATACACTTACAGCGTCACTGTAAAAATAATAATAATGCAATCGGTTGCTATGCACAAAGCATTGACACCCTTCTAACTCTCAGGTCTCGATAAAATAAAAAAAAAAATACTTGCACAATGTCATAGATTATATATAGTTTATAATTCATGAAATCCCCTGCCATAGAAATCTATATGAGGTGGTAACAAAAAGTTTAAAGTTTTTAGTTTTGTAACACACCAACAGATGGCAGCACAAGGCTGCACACACATTCACAGGGAGCACCGACCTTTATAAGTCAGTGTGCCAAAGAACATCATTCTGTGTAGATCTGAAACTGTGCAACTGGTACTATTCTGACCATGTACGTTACCAAGTCTGCTATTTTAAACACATGCACATTCTGTAAGCTCTCCTCACACGTGAGTTTCTCACCGGAAACATGAACTCACTTCCAGACCTAACCATATCATCGGATTTGGCTTCTGCGGACCCCACCCTCTTCACGAAGATGAAGCCCAAAGGTCGCCATTTTGACACAAAAACACTGTGGCAAGGAATGCTGGGAGCGTGGAATTGCTATGCAAGGGGACTATTTTTGAAGGTGGCAGTGTATAAACGTAGATAAATAAAGTTTTGTAAACCGAGCTAGTTTTGAAACTTCTTGATACCACCTAACTAAGAGTGAAACTAAGAGTGGCTGGGGTTTGTTCCCTGACCAGGGATCAAACCCGGGCCGCAGAGGTGAGAGCGCCGCATCCTAACCACTAGACCACCAGGGATTCATAGTATAGGTTGTAATGGTAGAAAATTATAGTTTCTAAAGCCATATCTGTTTCTTTTTCTTACCTGTTACCTTATAGCTATGTACAGCTAGCTTTAAAGTAGTTTTCAATTAAAAAAAGAAAAAAAAAAGTTTTATATTATGGTAGCCATTAAAATGTGCCTCAACAAACTATGGGACAAAAAGATGGAGAAATCATTTTTATGAACATTGTTATAGCACAATTGCAATGCAAAACATTTCATTCGATGCGTATGCAATCACCTGCATGGTATCTGTGTACTAATAAGCATTTAAGACTGCTGGAAAATGTGCATCTAAAGATCATTCCAAGTGATTTCCATGATTTCGTTTTAAACTCTACCCATACTAAGTGAATCATTTAGATAGATGTGTGTGACTAATGTGTAACATTTTTATTAGTCCTCATATTAAACTGTGTTCAATGTAAATGGCTCCAATGTTAATCGCTCATCCTGGATTGTCTTTGTAGAGCTTCGGGTACACATATATCTGCGTGGCAGAAAAAAATACATTTATATGACAGTGAGATTATGAAAGCTCTAGAGTCAAAGATTTAAATGTGCAGCTTAAGTAGTTCACTGTTACACCATATAAGATTACTACATAGAGTTTTAAAGTCCAATGATGTAGTGCGCTTGTCCCATTGTTGTTGTAGAAATGCTTGATTTTACATTCTGAGTGATAAAGTGCCTCTGTTTTGCGTGTTTGTTTGTGTGTGCGTGCTTGTTTGTGTGTGCGTGTGTGTGTGTGTGTGTGTGTGTGTGTTGTGTTTAGTTGTGGCTTCCTGAATGAAACCCACTGACATTCAGGTAAAGGTAAGATTTTGATCCAAACCTCTGACTGAATATCTTGTGATGAGTTATCATAGAGGATGTTTTCAACATTTTTATGCAAATCCTTAACAAACAGGAAGCTAGCAAACTAGCAAACAGACCATCATAAAGGTGGTCAAATTCCGCAGTTGCCTAAAAAGCCACCGTTTGGCACTTAAATTTTCACTTTTGGATAAAAGTGTGAAACAAATGAAGACTACGGTGGTATCTAATAAAAAACGTTAATTTTATTATAATTTTTTTTTTTTACATTTTGATCACAACCTTGATAGAGCGCATCAAATCACTACCCATATTGTTACCTTGTAACCTTCCCATTAGCTTCTGCTAGGAAGCCTTTATAAACAAGGTCGAGAGTTTAAAGTTTATCTTTTAAACTTTTAAAAGTGCAGAGGTTCATCTCAGAGAAACAGCTGCGATTCTCCATAATCAATAAATCACACACTATCTAATTTATGCAACTAATAGAAGCATCTATTACAATTGTATAATCAAATTCATTCATTAAGTGAAGGCTTTGATGCAAAAAGAGATTCTGCTACTGCAGAATAAATGAGATCAAGTAAATGTATTTATTCATCTTTTGGATCATGTAGACAAGTCCATAATTTGGTTCTCCTGCATGCAACTTTTCTTACAAAGATGACCCGGGCATGTCAGAGAGAGCGGCTTTGGTAAAACGAGCTTGTGCTGTCAAAACTTCTGAATCATTACAGCCATTTTGCAACAAAGAGAGAAACCATCCACCTGAAAAGTATCTGAGGTTCTAAACTACTCGAGTCACCCCATAATGTCTCCTCCAGTCCTCATGGCATCTATCTTAACTGCTCTGTGAAGGTTAGTTAAGGGTCACTCTGATGTATTGGGTCGTGTGGAGAGCTTCTTACCTTTGGGAGAAGGAATGAATCTTTGAGAGCACACAGCACAAATGTGCTCGCGTTGCCCTCGCCGTGACCTTTCACTAACTTCTAATCTCAATCTGGTTTCTCTGTGAGACCGGTCGAAGCCGAGCCACCCTTTTCACATTCGCACGGTTTGGAGAAATGTTTGCGCTGGAAGTGCGTGACCTGTGAAGTTGGCTCAGGGTGGTGTGAAGGGGAAGGACGCATTCACAAAGTACAAAAGAGCACAGTGTCAATACGATCGGAAACAACTCGCAATCTTTATCCTGATACGCAGCAGTGTTGCTGCAGCCGATCGTTCAAACCTTGCATATTTTTTTTTTCGTGCAGAAAGGTAACAGCCTTGGCGTAAAACTTCAAAAGGGTGTTGGTACTGTGACCTTGCACATAGGCTGAAGGTCACATTAAGTGCTATTAAAACAGCACAAGAGAGAGAGTGAGAGACAGAAAAAGACAGCAAGAGAGGGGAGAGGCGGACAGACAGAGAAACAGAGATACAGAAAGAAAGAGAAAGAGAGAGACAGAAATAGAGAGATAAACAAAGGTAGGCAGATAAATGGACAGGGAGAAAGCGCAAGATCTTGAGTAAGAGAAGGAAGGGAGGGGAAAAGAGAGAAAGGGTGTGTGAGGGAGAGAAAAGGAGCAAAATAGAGATCAATAGATTAGACAGTAAGCGAGTGAAAGGATAAACAGAAAAAGAAAAACAGTCAGAGATAGGGAAAAGACAGACAGTGAGAGAGAGAGAGAGAGAGAGAGAGAGAGAGAGAGAAAGAGAGAGAGAGAGAGAGAGAGAGAGAGAGAGAGAGAGAGAGAGAGAGAGAGAGAGAGAGAGAGAGAGAAAGAATTTAAGTGAAAAAGAGAAATACAGTTTTAAACTAACTGAATAATCACCTGAAACCTACGGTCAGGTGACAGCAGGGTGCAGTCTAGAACCATTTAAAGGTTCTTTGACTTGAACGTTCGACATTAAACCCTACAAGTCCGTGTTCTTCATCAGAAGATCAGATAATAGGATATTTTAAGAACACAAAGAACTTTGGACTTTCCAAAGAACCGTTGATGAGCTACAACAACATTTTGAAACCAAGCATGGAGTGTTGATTTAAAAAAATAGAAGTAGATTATTGCTGGCACAATGATGGTAAATGACAAAAGTAACATGTTGGGAAATATGGGGCATTCAGCTGCAGAGCAAATGGAGAAACAAAGGTCATGACCTTTGAGGCTCAGAAAAGCCTTGCAGGAGAAGAAGAGCCTTGCAGGAATTTGAGAAAGTCTACGAGAAAAACTTTGAGAGAGGAATAATATAAACAGGCTTGTGCTTAAAAATGTAAAAACCTTCACATCTATTTTCACTTCTCTACTTTTTTCCTTTCCTTAAATATCATCGATACATTCCTGGTTTCTTGGGGTTTTTTTGTGTGTGTTTGTAAGGATAATTTTCTGTCTCAATCTTTGGATTTTTTTTGTTGTTGTAAGTGGTTCATTCTTGACACTTGTCCATGACAGCCGTCATGCCGAACAGGCCATAAAATGCAATTACACACCTTGCTGTGAATGTTTTGTGAAACAGCAGCTGGGGATTGAGATGAGGAAAAGTTAAATATTGAACTGAACTGAGTAACACACACACACACACACACACACACACACACACACACACACACACACACACACACACACACACACACACACACACGTATGTACACACACTCTGAATAACCTGCGGTTTTTACTGTTCAGTAGCTTTAACTTGAGCTCTAAATAAGTGAAGCTCTGTTGTCCATCCAAATCTGCTCCAGATTTCAAAGCGACAGAAGGACAAACAGCCGATTGTGGGATCTTTCGCACTGACCCTGCCTCCTGACTCATGCCCTAACTCGCTCTTCTCTGTTTTGGAGCCAAAGGAAATAAGGGGTTATGTGAAGTTCATGCATGATAAGAATCTGAGGATGGAGAAGTTCATGTAGAGGGGAAAGAAAGGTTATTTAAAGATGAAGGAAAGGGAACTTGTTTAGAAAAGGGGGAAGTAAGGGCCCAGGGAAGTGTGTGTGTGTGTGTGTGTGTGTGTGTGTGTGTGTGTGTGTGTGTGTGTAAGGGGGACTGGGCTAGTAGGAATCTTAGGAAACTAAAGAGCACTACAAAGTACAAGAATGTTTATGAAAGTAAGATATTTTAGCAAGTCAATCCACCTTAAATATTGACATATTAATTTAATATTTCTCTAATATTAATATATTATTAATAAATAATAATTTAAAAATGTTTCCCTTTACAACTTTTACTCATATCAAGCTTTAATCTTATATAGGCACAAAATTTTAATATTTAAAATTTAGAAATAAATGCAAGACTATTTAATGGAATGAATTACACAATGAATACTGTAGGTTTAATCATCAAATGCTTGCTTTATTGAATTCTTATAATAGAGAAGGTGACTATAATGCAGATATTTGGACTTACTACTCTGTTGTTTCATCGAATAAACACAAAATGTAAAATTTGTTATGCTAATCAACTGGAGATTTCGAAAGTGCAAATCTTTTTGCATTCAGTGAATAGAACTGAAGTGAATAAACACCAGGAGCATTAGTATGAATGGTTAATGTGAATATTCTCAGACATGCAGTTATTGTAAAAGGATCCATTTCGAGGTGACAACAGTAACTCCACTTTATTGCTCCACCACATTATTGATCATTTCTCAATAGCAGCACACTGGGAGTTTTCTAAACTCCTGACCTGATGGACACATTTGTTTTGTCTACAGTGATTCAATGACTCAAAATATTTGAGAATGATAGGGAAAAAATGAGACACAAACACACACGCACGCACACGCGCACACAAACACCATTTTTTGTTTTTTTGTTTTTTGAACAGCACATTGCATGTCAACAGTTTCACAGAAATACTTAATACCATCTGTTTTCTGCAAAGGTCTGGCAGCTAAAGGAGCATCTGCAAGAACCCTTGAGATAAATGAACAAATTTAAACCATTAAAAAAAGACATACGGAAATGTGTCTTTGTGCGTTTTCTTTTACCTAATTGAAAATAATAATAAGAAGAACAAGCGGAGAAGAAGAAGTAGAATTTAAAAAGGCATTTAGATATAAATTATAGCAGATTAGGATTATTTGAATGTAAGATTCAGGCACAATTAAAGCTTTAATTTAATGTTTGAGGTTTAAGTTTCTGTGAAACAAGTAAATATGTTGTAATTCAAAGTAACTGAATGGCCTGAGGTTTCCTCGAGGTTCTTCTGACGTGAGGAACAGAAATTGGTTTAATCTCTCGCTGACCTTTCACATCAAAACACATTTAAACCCAAATAAAATATTAAAAAGACACCAGCATTTTAAAAAGCTGAAAGATTAATAAATGAGACATTTCCTTGGTGTATAGTGTAGGTTTAGGTTTCTTGATAATCTGACACACCCATGCGGTTCCGCTTGTAATGCTTATGCTAAATGACGGCCTTATGCTGCTTGCTCGTCTTTGCGCAGTTACATTCCTGCTGTTGTGTGCCGTGTTTATTGTCCTGTTATTACTGTACTTGAATTTTTTTTTTTTACTGTGGAAGCAGTTGCGCACATCTCCGCAGCGCAGTTTTCAATCAATTTACATTTCAATATAAATCCTGTGCTTTTTTTTTATTTTTACATCTTTGTGCTGATGTGCTGTTACAAGAAAATAATCAACGACTACAAAGTATGAAGATGCCTGAATTCCTGAAGGAATAATTTTTCTATAATTGCACATTTTTAGTATTGAGTATTTTTTTATACCTCAACAATTTGCTGAGAATTAAAATTTTATATTTATAGTTACATTTAATATTGTGTAAAAACCATGAAACACGTTAGTTCCTGCCATCGTAAGTTATTATTTACCATTACATACCAAAGTTATTACTATTATTATATTCCCTGCTCATATCTATCACACAGAACTGTCAGTCATCACATTATCTGTATATGTTGCACACACTATGGCTGCTATATACTGTACAAAGTTTTATAGTAAACTCTCATCATACCTGACACACAATACTGTCATTTGCACGACCATGCACTCACACACTTTATGTACATTACTGATCTGTATCCTGTATGTCTTGTATAGTCTGGTTTTGTCTTGTCTGTTTTGTCATGTATAGGTTTTATTTATGTCTGTACTCACAAACAGCTGGAACCAAATTCCTTGTGTGTCAACACACTTGGCCAATAAACCTGATTCTGATTCTGAATAACAGCTGTATCGTTGTTGTCACACTAGCCACACTCAATGTTAAAAAGACAATGAAATACAATTTTCTATTTTAAATACAATTTATTTTTGACTACAAAGTGCTGACACTAGAGACTCCTTTCAAAAAGGCCCAAATTAATGTGTCCTCATATAATAAGAATTATGCTTTCTTTTCTTGAAAATCCATTAATGTTGATTGTCCACTGTAAAGGTCCTTGTTTAAGTCATTACAAGAATCGCAATAGAAACTTCTATCACCTGTTTTAGAATGAAAATACCATGTCCCACTGTATATGTTTATGTGCATAGAGTGTCTAATAAAATATACAAGCGATTTGGTTTTGTGCATTTCAATATTTATTTATATCAGTGCAAATAAACACCAGAAAGTAATAAAATATGTAAAACATCATGGTTGTCACAAGAGTATCATAGATGAAACGGATATTTTATAATATATATATATATATATATATATATATATATATATATATATATATATATATATATATATATTTATTTTTTTTACTACAAACGCATTTCTTGGATGCACAGCATGACGTAAACCCAAAATAGAGAAATGTTTAAAAAAGTAACAGAACAGAAACAGGATAAGAAACAAATGATGTACTTTTGTCAAATTTGATGCTTCAAATAACCGTCTATTTGTGATAAAATAAAAAATAAAAATAATTGTTTAAGACTTGAAATTTCCCATTCTAGGTACTGATACGCAGGTGCTTCCCATGCATGTGCAAGCAACAGGCAGCAGTATACCGATCAGACGTAACACAACGGCTTGCAGAACAAAGAATAATCGAAGATTATCGTTAGCTCACAACATAGAGACATGCAAAAAAACAAAACTCATTATTTGTATTTTATGTACATTATTAGACAGATTATATTTACAATCCAAGACGATAAAAACTAGGGCTTTTTCAACAATACAAAATAGTAATATTTCATAATTAAAGCACTATTTACACAAATTTATCAAATCCAAATGCATCTACATACAAAGGAAGAAATAAAATAGTTCACTAAATGATTTTTTTTTTTAGATTATATTTAACTGAGCAATGGGTCAAATTTCTTTCACAGTAGACTCTCAGCTTAACATGCTATTCTTCTATGATTGAACTGTTTATGAAACAGAAATCTCTCAGTTCATAAACATTTACTCACATCCTTGGGGAAAAGATTTTTATATTTGACACCACAAGTCTGTGAACTGCTACATATGCGTATATAAAGTACAAAACAATGAACGATAAAAAAAATCGTAAAAACATATTTTGACAGCCAAAAAATACGAGTTTTCTTTTATTCATGCCAAACACCCAACACCACCTAAAGATTAATTCCTGATGTAAAAATTAAAGCATTGTATATCATTTCAACATGTGTGCATGTGTGTGTGTGTGTGTGTGAGAGAGAGAGAGACAATTTCACAGTCATTTCCACTGGGATCGAGTTCGTGGCACAATCATTCAGGGAGAACAGCATGAGATGTACCTGATCATTCATAAAGTACAATTATTTTTATCGTCCTTTAATGTGAAGACGTGATGCTCATGCATGTAATCTAGCATTGTGCTTCTGGAAATGAATATAAAATGAAATGTAGCGATAATCCTTTTTTTTGGGAATCATTGACAATATATGAACTAGGGTGTTCTTTTTATAAATGTTTTGTGATGAAAAAAGAATTGGAAATATTGTAATAGGAGCTATACAAACTCTGGAAAATGGTGTATATGTTGAACAGAATTGTGATAAATCAAATTGCGTAAACGTAACACGTAACTCAGTCTGTATTGTGTAAAGTCGCCGTTTTTAACGGCATTCATTAATGTGAAACATAAAAAGGTGGTCTGTGTTACATAATTTGCTCATTGTCATTAAACAAAAACTAAACACATACTCGTTTCACAAAAATTTCGTTTTTCGTTCTTTGGCAGTTCAGATTTACGGTTTTTCTAAGAGCCCACTGAGGTGTTCGCCGCCATTGCTTTGTCTCTGTATCTGAACTGGAGAAATTGTACTAAGTTTGGGATCATGGTACCGATCAGCGGCACATGGCTCTACTTTCACAGTAACCCCGAGGTGTGTTCTCTGTGCATGATCCTCTTCCTCTTTTCTGAGCTGACTGTTCCTCCTCTGGAGCATATAGTACAGTATAGGATTAGACCTCATTAAAGGTGGAGAATCAGTACTCGATTCACATTTGTCCTCCCCAGGGAGTGTCCATCTTGGTGAGCATTCTGTTTCTTTCTTAACAGATTTGGGACTGGGTCTGGGGGAGGAGGCCTTTTCCCAAGAGGATCCCTGGATGTTGTTTCCTGGTGATGAGGAGAGTGGGTTAAAACGACCAGGCCCTGAGTTAGGAGTCTGGGGAAACCATGGAGAGTTCACAAGTTTGTGATTGTAACTGGGCTGACTGAAGTTCCCGTTGGCTTTGCAGTTTGCCTGAGGAAGGAAAGGACTGGGGATCCCCTGGGGCTTTGAAACCTCCTTCAGACAGTTGTCTGACAAAAGGAGCTGCTTCAAAACATTGAAGTTTTGGCTGTCTCTCGCGAGAGCTTTACTCACAGGACTCTTGATGAACGAGTCCTCTTCTTTTGGGCTTGGCAGCCTTCTGCTGTTATGGGCCTCAGGTGTTCCAGACACCAGACACCCACTTACAGCATCCAGCGGTCTCTGGCAAAGTTCCTTACTGAGGTGTTCAGCCAACTCCAAGCAAAGTTTCCTCTTCTTAGGAAGATGCACCTGATAATCCTGTTGCTCCTCTTTCACTGTGCTCACAATCTGCTCTGTGCATGGACTCGATTGATAGGTAGTTGTCTTCTGTTTCAAGAGCTGGCTCAAAAGTCCATATTTTGATTCTTCTTTAACATTGCTGTGTGCTTCAACGGTGGGATTGTGACTTTCACAGTCCAATCTCCAGTGGCATCCGGCACCGTCTGAGCTGTCTGAAAGAAGAGTCTCGTCTCTTGGCTCTGTTTTGACCATGACATTCAATGAAGTGCCATTTGAACTGTCACAATGAAAAAAAGCCCCTGGAGGCTTTTCGTGGACTCCCATAGCCACCTCTGTGCTTCTCCTGTCAGGGGAGTTCTCCTTGTGGGAAGCAGTGCCAAGCAGCAGCTGCAGTACAGTCCGTCTCTCTAGAAGGTTTTCAATTTGTGTCGATGCTGGAGGTGAGGGCTTTTGTCCAGAAAAGGGTGAGAAAGTGGCAGGGGATGGTTCAAATAAAGGGGTTTGGTTCCTTTTCAAGGGAACAGCAAACCTGTCCAGAAGAGTCCGAGATCTTTCTAACTCAGGTTCCGGACTTTGCCTTTTGCTCTGTGGTCTGCTGGCTTGCAGAGGGGGTGAGGGGGAAACACTCTGTAAACCACACTGAGCCAGATTATGTAACAGCTTACTGGCTGTGAAAGCAGGTTCTACCATCTTCTTACTGGTGTGCTGCCTAGTCTTACAAAGGTCCAGGGGACTGGACTGAACCAGGGGTGCAGAGTAAGAAAAAGGAGATGGAGTCTTGCTTGTATGCCCGCTGACTGAAGATGTGGATAGACTTCTGCCCATCAGCTGATCAAAAGAGTTGTGTGTTCTGCTTTCCTCTAGTGTTCCAATCCGTTTAACTGGACTTACAGGTACATTTCGGGGAGCAGCATCCTCCTGTAAATCAGATTGCGGAGCAATTTTGTTTACCATCTCATTATTTCTGTGATCCAACAGTAACTGCATTAATGTAACCTTATGATGAGATGTCATGTCTGGGCTTATTTCCAACTCCTGGGCTTCAGGCACCTTTGACCCAATAGTCTCTGACTTCCATTTACTTATAAGCGTCTCTGTAAGTTTGTCTAAAGACGAAGCCGAGGAGGGGTGCTCTGACTTTTGGCTGGAAATTCGGCTCCTCACGGAGAGGTCAATAGGGGAACAGCTGGAGTAGCAGCTCTCTGCATCACTACTGTCTTTGGTCAAGCTGTTTTCTGGGTTTGAGTACTCACTGTCAGACTGATGAGAGGAGGCTTGGCTAGGAGGAGTGAAGTCATCTTCCAGGTGGCCATTCTTAGTAAGATGCTTTTGAGAGTTGTGATTGTTGAGGAGGAGCAGAAGCAAGCTGCTGCAGTTCTGTGGGGGCCGGCTGCTGTGCCTGTCAAATGGACGCTTCTCTTTAGGGGTGTGAGGAGAGGGCCGTGGGGAGCTGGTGAGTGCACTTTGACCTAGGCCCAAAGTAGGGCTTCTCTGACTGGAATTTAATGTTGGAGAAGGGAGCATTCTGTTTAGAGTACTAAAAGGGCTTAGCATGCCTGGATCAAACACAGACTCTCCCATGCTGAGTGGTCTATTGTCTTTAGTTTGCTGTGTAGCTATGGCTGCCAGTCTCTCGCTGGCTGATCGGCCACATAGTTGTGCTTTTAAGGTCTGTTCTTGGGAGTATTGCTGCAAATGGGCTTCACTGGAGAGCAGCAAAGCTAACTGACTGCAGGCCACACTGGGTTTAGGAGATGGAGCTGGACTAGACCTGCTCTTTACTAGACTGGCCACAGCCTTGAGTCTCTCTGCACAGGATACTCTGTCAGGCCCTAAACTCTGTGATGAACGAGGAGACTCTGAGCATCGGTCCTGGCTGCTGCGCCGACTGTAAGGCACAGTGTTGCGGCTCTGTTGCTTGTTTTTCCTTAGCAGGCCTTTAAGGCGACTGGAGGCTGTACAGTAGCCCTGAATGGTGTCCTTGTCAGTAGTTGATCTGCGACTGCTCTCTCCATCTAGCTGTTTGTAACTCTGACTGATGTTTTGCGTCATGGCTACTGTCTGCAGTCGTGAGCTGAAGGACTGGAGCAGAGAGGCCAGCAGTGTGCTCTCGCCCTGTGCAGAATTATCTAGACTTAGTTCATGGTGTTCTTTGCATTGTCCATTCACGTGTACTGCAGTTGGGCCCTTTTTCTGTTTGTCTGTCTCACTCCAGGTTCCTGAACGCAACAGTCTGGCCTTTTTAAGGTGCAGGGAGGCTGCTCCTGGAGGACTTCCTTTTTCTGGCGGGCTAGAGCCAGGATTGGGTAGCTGAATCCCTCGCGCCCCTTGGTTTCCTGCCTCACCATTGCTGCTGCCAGCCTCCGGTCTCCTTGCTGCCGTAGCACCGGGCCCAGATGCAACCGGATGCATTAGTAAACCTTCCAAATACGTTAAAACAGCAGAATCCTGGTGTGTCTCAGGGCCAGGTTCCTCCCCATGAGTCATGTTCAATAATAGGCACCCCTTGAGTGGTTTTTGACAATTGCTGAAAATATTATATTAACTGTTGTGCCATAGATGAAGAGCCCTAATTCCTAAAGAGGGACCTGATATTTCTAAGTCTCACAAACTAAAGAACTGGATGTTAAAAATTCCATCACACAGAGATCCAGATGGAATTCCTTTCTGTGTTTCTGTGACAGGCCAACATTTTCAGTGCAGACGCACAGCTGGGGAGGAGTCAGCAACTCCTTCTCGCTACTCTGGTGAAATGTTCCATGCCGCTGAATACTTTGGATGTCTGGTCACAAGGTCTCAAGGGCTCTGTGTTGCCGTTCTGCTCTTGTGCTCTCAGAGTGGACCACACGAGAACCTGCAGCAAAGGGAGAAAAGCAGAGTAGAGCATGAGGAGAAGTTCTACATGACAGAATGCCACTAAGAATCTGTTCAATGTCACATAGTCAGGCCAGGCTCATACAACATCCAAACAAGATCTTTAGATCACTTCTGGAATAACAAAAACACACCCCACCATCAGTTAAAAGTGTAGAATTACAGTTACTTCCTCTAAAAATTGGTAAAAAAAAACAAACAAACAGATCAACAGAATATTCCCCATAGGGAGAATGTAGAGGATCGACTCGAGAAAACAGCAGGGTGCTATAGATTATATAAATTATGTCAGTATTTCCAAGCAAAGCCCACTCTATGCGTTGTCACGTCCTGCTATGACACTTCCAGCAAAACTCTCGAGAAATGTGTCTTTGCTTGCTCTCATGCGTGAAGGGCTTTTGAGCGTCGCGCTGCTCATCAGACAGAGAATTTCTGCGGATTATCCCCACACACACACTCGAGGCACGGTTTACATGATTCTCTCCTGTGTGGTGATGGAGGCAGGCAATAAGCAAAGAGCTGACCTTACCACAGGTTCTGAGCGAGAGGAGTGGATCTCGACCAGTGCAAAAAAGGGTCACTTTGACCTGTAGCTATTTAAATGCTGACAGTGTTTCCTGGGAATTATCTGAAACTCACTGTGACCATGATGGTCACTGAATATGTTGTGTAATAGAGGCAGAGTAGATGTTCCCTGTTGTCTGATATTCAGCATCAAGCTGTGTGAAAGACGAAAGAAAAAAAAGCCCCTCTGTGTTAACTGTGCTTGTTCGCTCAGCCTGCCAGAACAAAAAGCAGAGGAGAGATACAAAAGCCAGTAGCATGCTGCATTTATCTTTCTATCTCGCACTGTAACTGTGTGGCAGACTTTCAGTGTCCAGCAGATTCACAGAGGTCAGTCCCCTCTGCCAAACGTCCTGCTTACGCCAATGCCACACCTTTCTTCTCACACACACACACACACACACACACACACACACACACACACACACCTGTCAAATCAACAGCTCTAGCTAAAAACAGACTTGACATTTTCATGTTAGGCGTCTTAAGACAGGATAAGTCTTAAAACAAGAACAGGCGAGATTAAAACATAGAGTGCATCTTTTTCGGACAAACACTAGGTGCGTATTTAATGCTAATGCGTTCGGTCTGGCATTGCTGGAGTCTGTAGGTGTGAAGGCGCTTTCAGATTGAAGCGGTCATCAGTGTCTAACACTTGGTGAAAGCTGGCAGGTGTAAAAGAGCAGGAGTGGGAGGAGATACAGAGAGGCCCGGTGCACCTGTCAGGATGTGGCTCCACAGAGCTACAGCATCAGACCTCATGCTCTGTCAAATAGCATGACACTGCCGGTGTGTTGTGTGCTCGGAGACCCTGGAGGTGAACCCTGTCAGCTCCAGCTCCACAAACAGCCCTCACTTTCCTACTGTCAGAGCCACAGCCACAAAGGTTAATTAATACAGAGCACTCCACCTTTCCCTGTGAGCAAGTCAGTTGTCTTATCCTTTAAATCTTCCTGCCTCTGGCATTAGCGTAATGTTTCTCACAAGCTCACGAGGAAAGAGTCTTCATTGTGACCTGAAGCAGCTTTGGTGAGCTGAACAGGAATAAAAAAATTTAAAAAAGCAGTATTCTTCCAGTGTTTTTATTTTTTTTGTGCAAAACTGGAATTAGCCTGGTCAGTCACGGCTAACCTTGGGAGTCTATTGTTATAGGACCATGCATTCAAATCTCATGCAAATGACATTTTATTTGAAAGGTTAGTCAACAGGTTCAAGGCTGAAAAACAACAAACAAAGCAGAGAGGAAACCTGGTTAATGAATTATTTCAGACAAGGCCATCGGTCTCAGTTACGGTGCTATCCTAAGCCACTGACCCAAATTTGACAGCAACAAAAGACACTGGGCCATCTGACATCTCTGACTAATCTTAATGGGCAGGATTAAGACTATTTCCTTGCCACTGGCTTATCTCAATTATAAAAAACAGGCCCTGTAATGTTGAAGGCCAATAAACACACTAGATTTATTTTTGTATTTAGGTTAGCAGGGTATTTATAATAAAAAAGCCGCGGAAGAAAAAATGAGAATTGGACGTCAACCAAGTGGAGCAAAACAGTCAGAGCAAAATAGATTAAAGAAAGAAAAGAAATGAAGCTAAACCCTTTCCAGAGCAGGATTAAACCCAGATTAATCCAGATCAAATCGCAGCTGACATATGTTTGACCAGGAAAGATGGGTGGTGCCTCAGAAAGGGCCATGTGAAGAATGAATTAATGCCAGGTAGGCTGGAGTAAGTATATTCTTGCTTGCCTCAGGACAAAGCCCTATTGTGGCAGTATGAAACTCAATATGAGGTGCTATGTGGCTATGGACAAGGAAATGGGTGCAATACCTGGAATACATACTAAACTTGACCCCTCACACCTCGCCACGACTTTCCACACCCCACCATGCTGGACATAAAGAGCAACAGTGTCTCTCTCTCTCTCTCTCTCTCTCTCTCTCTCTCTCTCTCTCTCTCTCTCTCTGTTTCTGTCTCCTTACCAGCCTCCAAGTAATTATCCTTTATCTCTGACAATGTCAACCAATAACACCCAACAGCATTTTAAGTGATTTCAACTCGCCAGTGGCAAGAGAAAAGCAGCGGCAGGCGCGAATGCTTTATCATCGCAGCGTGCCTTTCCTCACTTTCGGAGACACCAAGAACAGGAAGGTCACAACATTATCAGTGGAAGAGAGGCAATTTCCAGCCCTGAGTTGGGGAGAAAATGGTCTGTGCTGCCAAGGATAGACCTGATGCAAATGTCAGGGGTTGGATATCTAAAAGCCAATCTTCATTGTTCAACATGCGGCGTACAGGATTAATTGCAATATTCTCACTTCTCCCCAAAAAAGGCATAATAATTTACTTCCATTTTCCATTTACACTATTGAAAATGTGGCCTTAATACCAAAAGGAGAAGAAGGAGGGGAAAAAAAAAAGCCACATGATTCGTGGTGGAAGTGGAAATCAAGGTCATCTTGAGACGCTCATGTTGATGCAACAGCTGGTGCCCATGCAAAGCACTCAGTGTTAATAAAAAGTGACAATGTGGCCCTGGCTGTGTATATCACTAATATCAGGCATGGGGCTGGCAGAAGAATGTGCCGCATTAAATGGTAAGTCAAGGTTACAGGAATCTAAAGGAAGCACCCAAGGCTATACACTTTTTGATGATGTTATCTGAGGCTGGGGTTGAGCCAGCTACTCTTTAGGGCTCCTCCACTTAGGCATTTGTAAATTTAATAGCGCTCAGTGAGATTAAATAAAACAACAGGCTTGTAAGATAACCAAAAATGTTGGAAAGTTTAACATGAAACCTAACATCGCTCTGAGAAGCCCATGACTGATAAACACATTTCATGAGCTTTGTATTAAAACCCAGTGGTAGAGACAATTAAAATTCAACAGTATACCATTATTGTAAATTGAGAAAGCTCCATCCTGCATTTGATGGGGTTACTCTAACTCTAAAGCTTGTAGGCAGGGTTCAAGTTCTCATTGCTGCAAAAGAGTTCATGGGGTGGGATGAACCAAAACCCTGGGTATTTACGTTTACTCATATTGTGCAGTGTTATGTGGGTCAGGAGATTTTTTTTGTTCCTCCAATGAGGACTATTTCACTGGGTATGTTATGCCAATGCAAATGTAAATCATAAGATTGCTATTTCACTTGTAATTCTTATTTTTAGTAAAAGTGGAGCCACTTGGGAATCTGTTAAATCAGAAAGGAAAATTTATTGTCCACAGGAACATTTAAATGATTATAAATGTTTTTTCTTTTTGAGATATATATATATATATATATATATATATATATATATATATATATATATATATATATATATATATATATATATATATATATATAAATCTAGACTGAGGTGACCTATTTTGTAAAGAGGCATGTTCTACTAACTTGCCCAGATACACACAAATACACAATCTCTTACCTGTCCCTGTGCAACACTGTTCATTACTAACCCACATTATATCTCTGAACCCCATCACTGTCCTACATTACTTCACCAGACCCATGTTTTTTAGACCCTGATTCTTATCATCACCACAACCCTTTTAAATAAGGTATTTTATAAAATATTGTAAAGCGCTGTAACAAAATAATATGAATTTAAAAGTGAGCTAGCCAAATACTCAGTCATGAAGATACCAGATGTCTTCTAACATCTAGTCGTTTTTTTTCCAACTCTACCTCAGGCATGGATAAAATAAATCTATATTTTCTGTTAATTTTCATTTCAAAATTGCCATTCAATTAAATACTTGCATTGGTTATGTAGAATTAAAACTCTATTTAAATATTCTGTGCTGTTCGAACTGGGTGATTGGAGGTGAATTCTGTCCAGAAAAGTCTATTGCAGCAATGCAATAAATCCAAGTCTGTCTTGATTAAATATTCATTTCACAAGGTGCTCTTAAGGGACAGATATGTACGAGATGATGAATCGCCTAAGGTTTTATCCAGAAAGACTGAGAAAAGTCAAGGCTGATCGCTGGAGTTGTGGGTGCCTGTCTGCACTACTCTGACATAAAATGAATGTTGCTGATACGACTCAAAGTTTGATTTATAGTATAATGGATGTATTCTGGACGAGCTGAGAACGTTTTTGGAATACAGCGAGGTTTGAATGACAGAACGAGTGTCCATTAGTAGTGGAAAGAAAGAACGGCAGGCATCTGTTCCTGACATGCAGGCAGCGTTTTATATATATGAGCGAGAGCTAGGTCTCTAATCAGTTAAGTGCACTTAACCTATTAAAAAAAACAAAACGATTGAGCGTAACCTCTTTGAGACAGCGTCAGGTAGCGTTGAGCCAGCTGGCAAGCGTGGCATTGAGCCGTAGCCAATAAAATGCCAACCCACCAAAATGTGATTAGCCGTTTCTCCCACATGTATCCTCCGTTCTAATCACTAGAGTTTAGACTCCTCTAGACTTAATTTGAAACTTCTCTTCCCCTTTCTCTCTCTCTCTCTCCCTCCCTCTCTCTCTCTCTCTCTCTCTCTCCCTCCCTTCCTCCCTCTCTCTCTCACACACACACACCTAGTCTAATCACTAAACCTCTAACTCCTCTAGACTTCATTACTTCATCTGAGCAAGCACACACACAAACAAACACCTATTACTCTGTTCAGCTGAAATTCATCCTGCCAAGTCCAGGTCCATCCATCACCTCCGTCCTTATAACACCTCAGTTATCCAAACTGATTCAGAATACGGCTCGGGCCTGAAACCCCACCTAAAATCACCAATATGACACGCTGAGCTACTTTCGGTACCACCTGACCCAAAAGATGCATAATGGACCACCTTTAGTACAACCATATTAACAGTATACTAACAGGGAACCTAATTGGAAAATTCATTGAAAAAATGTTTTTATTTATTCTTTAATCTTCAGTAAGCACTTTATCCTGGTCAGGATCATGGATCTGGGGCTCATCACAGGAAAGGACACTATTACAGGGCACCACAGCAGTCATTCACAGTCACCAATCCACCTACTGGATTATTTTGGGAGGTGGGAGGAAACCAGAAAACTCTGAAGAAACCTACAAGTAACATGATATCAGAGTTCAATTATGTTCAATTACTCTGAATTTATGGGACAAATTTAAAAAGGCTAGTTACTATAAAACAATTTTATATAATCTACATAGTCATGCACAATAAACTTACTGCTTACTAATCTAAAAACATAGCATTTCCCTAAGTTTCAATTTAATTCAATTCATGAATTAGAAGAAAATGTGAAATCTAAAACAGGGATTTTTACTCCACTTTTCCTGTACAAACATTTTTGCCTTTAAACATATCTACATTACAGAAATATTAGAACATTCCAACAACCAAATTCATTCTGACAGCACTCATATCTTGTGATCTAATTGAACATGAAGTAGTAGTTCTACCTTTTCCCAAGCTGTGAATCCAGATACAGGTAAAGTGCTGATAATTTTTTTTCTACTGACAATGATGCTTTGGCTGAATGCTAATGATTTCCCACTTGGTCTTTCACCAACACACACATACTTAGACTCACACACACTTTCCATCCTCGTATATCCGTTGAACCTCCCGCTTTTCTCTCCCACGTTGTTCTACATTTCAGACGCTGCCAATGGTAAAGGAAGGCATGTTGTTTTGTGCTGCTCCTGATCAAGGCCACGTGTACCAGGGCACAGGATTAGAGGTCTCAGACAGCGCAAAGCTACACCCGTTATACCACAAGGTTACAGTTTAATCTGTGGTAACCTCGCACACAGCCTCGCTTCTCTTGTAGTAAACACTACATGTTCACACTCATGTTCTCAGTCCCTCTCACCAAACGGCTCTCCGTGTCATCTGTGATGGATATTATTGGACAAACTTTGACTCTCTGAGTGTCTGGCAGCTGCATGGAGCTGTCTTTGCTGCTGTTAGACATTAAAATGACGTTCATTAGGCATGCAGCACACACACCTCGGGCCAGAAATTGGAGAGGCGAGCTGGAGCCTGACAGTAACGTCTGTCACAGACAGAACTACTGAACATCTGTGATTTTTTTTTTTACTTCTTCCCACCCACTAGCTAATTCTGCTCTATCACCCTACAATATATACCAATATGCACATGCTCATGTATTCCAGCAACTAACAGTTTTTTATACTATATACCTTTTTATTCATAATGTCTAAGGAATGATATAAGGAATAGTTTTACTCTACTTATGCCCCCATGGTTCACTGCCAATCAGTCAACATTTTTATTGAATAAAGTATGACTTATTTAAAAATGTCCACAAAACAACTTCAGTTGCAAAAAACTAAATGTTGCAATACATGCTATAAATGTTAACATATTCTCAATGTGATATAACATTAATTTTTAACTGCTCAGCAACTCTTAGAAATCTACACCATTCAACAACATTTCATCAATCAGATTCAAGAAATGTGTACATATAAATAGTAAATTTTTCTTTAATTTTTTTAATCAGCTGATACAAGCCCACAAACCAGCAACTCCCCAGCTCGTGGCTCGTATCAATAATGCTGAGAACGCTCATTTATTAGAAGCTGCATCTTCCTCACTCAATAAAGCAATAAAGAAGCTGGAGATGAGTGAGAGTCAACAGCGTCTTTTGCATCAGCAGGAATATTTCATTATGTACATAACGAGTGCCATTAATCGCTCCTAACAAGAGGACACAACCTCACCTTGGCTGTCTCGCATGCAGCTGAGGGGAGGAGTTACCAGAGGGGAAAGGCGGAGTATTCAGAAAAAAAAAGAGAGAGAGAGAGAGAGAGAGAGAGAGAGAGTGAGATAGAGGGAGAGCGAGAAAAGCAGGAACTCAATATCACCACACTCAGGAAACTGCCATCTTCTGCTCTCCCTCTTCATGCTGACGTGTGAAGACAGCCAACGGCTGTGAAGGTAGAATAAACACCCAGAACAACTGAAAGACTATGGGACTGTGAGAGAGAGAGAGAGAGAGAGAGAGAGAGAGAGAGAGAGAGAGAGAGAGAGAGAGAGAGTGAGAGAAAGAGAATGAGTGAAAGAAAGAGGGGAGAGGAAAAGAGAGAGAAAGAGAGCGAGAGCCTGCAATGACAGCAGCGCCCTTGACATACTGACATCAGCCTGTTGTCATGTGACACTGTCATCTGCCACCTGGCAAGAACCTCCACCTTCTCACGACCTCATCCTCCGGTGACCCCCTCCCACCCCACCCTAGAGGCCCCCCTCCTCCTCCTCTGAGCTGGCGGTGAAGGTCGTGCAGGTCTCTGTGCCCTCATCTGTAATCCTCCGCTATTCGTCAGCAGCCGTGCTGCGAGAGGAGAATGCCCAATTAGGCAGCTGTCACACAAACCAGAGGCTGCACAAAACCGTCCCTCTGTCAGGCGCCTGCGCAGCTGCGGGTGCCAATTACGGCCAGGGCTCTGTTCCTTCTACCCCAGCTCCTGCCCGCTTTCCTTCATCTTGCCACCAAGCCAAAAGTACAAAAAACAATCACAGTTTGCTTTGGCACAAAACCAACCTGAAGGCTTTCTTCCCAAATATTTATGCTGCAGAGTATACACTGCCTCCCTTGTTCTCTTTCCTATGATGAATAATTTAGGTAAAAGTCAAAGAGGGATGAAGAGAATTAGGCTTACTCTGGGAACTTCAGGTTTGGTAGTTATGCTAATAATTTAACACTTGGTCTTTAGAAACTAAGTCAGAAACCATCCATGTTCTACATAAAACTCATCAAACTAGCTCAAGGGTCGAGGCAGGAAAACATTAAGAAGCAACACAACCTAAACAGTGCATCCAAGGATGCAGCATATATCAACTGCTGACAAATGTGTCTAAACCAGACAATTCCTCATCTCCAAACACATCTGTTTTGAGTAATGTGAAAGCTAATCCATAAAAATGAAAGGGAACGAGTTGGAGGGCAGCCTGTAGAAGATTTACGGTCTGGTGCATCAGGACTCGTTGCGGCATTTATCGATCTTTAAGTGTCCACTTCTCCATTTAATCAAGAACCTCAAGAAAAAGAAGCAAAACAGCCGACGTTTGAAAGTGAAGATGATCCACAGCACTGCTGATGGGCTGAGAGGTGGATTCAGGATTGCCTGAAGGGATTATAGACTTTTGTAAAAACCGTAACCAATTGGTAGAACGTTTTGTTTCTCTTGGAACAGATACTTTGTTAAATTAGAGGACGTTCTGATATTCATCAACCGCTTAGGGACAGTGTGTCATGTAGGTGATCCATGCTGTTCCAAACAGCTCAATCGCTTTATTCTCAGCTGGGTCACGCACATCTTTATGGATGACAGACTACGTAGCATGTTATTGCCGCGTTCTGACAGGCGGATTCAGGCTTTTGTCTGCAAACTTCTGTAATAATCAGGCCGACGTCTGAAACAGCACTACGCCAGACAGTGTAGGTGATTACGACGACATTGATGAACATCGCTGCCCGGTTGCGTGACGCCGCGTGAAGGATAAATGCGAGTAGGAATTCGAAATGAAAGCGACAGGGGGCTGTTTGGACGGTCGTGGAGTTGAGTGAGCGAGGGGGCCACCGTGGCGAGCAAATTTGAATGGCTGTCTCTTTAAATAACTTTAAGACCTCTCCTTGTTCTCTTGTCTACTTCTTCCAAGTTAAAACACACACACACACGCACACACACTCTGGCAATACAAAGCTGCTATGGCTCCTTTCACATTTGCCAGACAGAGTGGGAGGCAGTCTTTTATCACAGAAACAAAGGTTACTGTGCGGCACAAAACAGCAGATCTGGAACTGGAGCCCTGCACCACTAAGGGGGTTAAATCCCCTTTTCCCGTCTGCACAGGGGGGAAAAGGGGGAGATTGATGGATTTTACAGTGCCCTTCTTCTACTCCCCTTCCCCCATTTCCTGTTGTTCCTGAATGTCACGGGCAACTGTGTGTGTGAGTGTGTGTGTGTGTGTGTGTGTGTGTGTGTGTGTGTGTGTGTGTGTGTGTGTGTGTGTGTGAGTGTGAGTGTGAGTGTGAGTGTGAGAGAGAGACAGTGAGAGTGTGTGTGTGTGTGTGTGTGTGTGTGTGTGTGTGTTTGTGTGTGTGTGACCTTGAGCGGCATCGCTGGCATGACACGAGCTGCCTTGCCTGCAGGCGTCCTTGAACTGGATCTGCAAGACAAAAACCTTTTATGCCGTCTGATAGACATCTCAAATCTCCTTCAGATTCCTGCTCTTCCAATCTGCACGCCTGCTCTCAGCACACACACCCACCATTGGGAATAGCATTATCAGAAAGCTAGATCTCTAACCTTATGAGTGAACTCAGATACCAGCAGAATTTCAAAAGGTCTGACTGGTTTATTTTTAACCTCAAACGCAAATTTCCCACTAATTCAGTTTTAGTGGGTGGGAAGGAGGGTGGTGTGAGTGTGTTGGGGGGGGGGGGGGGGATTCTGACTGGATGGCGCCAGTGCCACTGTGGGTGTGAATGTGATTTGTCTCAAGATGCCAGTGAAACGAATTTAACAATGATGTTCCTTTGCAAACAACTCTGCAGAACGAATTTATATTTATTTATATATATATATATATACATATATATATATACACAATTGTAGAATTACAAAGAATGCAGTGGCGATGAGGAAATGGTCATGTTTGACGTAGAGTCTCTTGCCTTATCTCGGAATAATAATGAGCTAAATTTTGCAGCCAAGACGCAACCTAGGAATATGGTAGGCCTGGAAAAAAGCTTCAGCATGATTTGCTGAACAAGCTACCGCTGAAACTGTGCAAGCCTGGTATAAGGAGGAGTGGAGTTATAAAGGTATTTGATACACTAAGCGACAGATCAGTGGAATGGCGATCTGCTGGGATGCCGCACGTTTTTCAAGGAACTGATAATTCGGGCAGGAAGAAAAAGTAAAAAAAAAAAAACTCTACTGTGAAAGTGTTCTGCAGAAGAGGGATGAGAATGTTATCACTATGCAAATGCAGTGCCCTTGTAAGCACCAGCATGGCAAGCTGAGGTTCAGAGTATTAAACAAATATTTGGATCGTCCTCCATGTCTTTGCTGCTGAAGCATGAAAGGAGAAACAAGGCATTTTATCATGAGCGTGGACAGGATGCTCATTCTTTGTGGGAGATCTCGCAGGGTCGGAGTCCATTCTGCCGGCTATGTCGAGTGACCTTTCCTGACTGTAATGCTGTCGCCTGGGTTCTGCAGTCCTGCTGGAAACCATCTGCTCTGTTCTTCCGATGACGGTTTTTAGAGCGGCCGGGGCCCGATCTTATTTCTGAACGCCACCCAGCCTTAGTTCGTGGAAACGATCCGCGATCAGAAACGAGTCAGAACTTCTGGTTGTTCTGCGTTCGTGCCATGACAGATCTGTTGTTGTCATGCAAGCAAACAAGATGCTAATCCTCGCCATATAACCCCACTCCAGGCTGATGTGTGTTACGTGTCATTTCATTCAAGGGCCTCGCACACCTGTGTAAATATAGCAAGCTTTCAACACAAGCCGAGTCGGGTTCCATTAGGCAGAGTGCTCGTGGGCGCTTCTGCACTACGACCTGCAAGTCACACTCCAGTATAATTCAGGCACTAAAACACACAACACACACACTCTGAGTCAAAGTCCCTTTACCTTTGCTATACTGCTTGATCGACGTGCTGAAAAAAAGCAGGAGCAGGATTTTCATTGTTTAAATAGTATACAGCGCCATTAGGAGTCACTGAGCCATGGATAACGCTCCAAACATTCCAAAGTCCACTCCTTCGCCTTGTATAATTTGCAAAGTATTTATTTTGTTATGCTAATAAGTGTTAATGGAATTTATCTACAATGACCCACTCTAACCTTATACAAGGTGATCATGTAGTCTGTGTATAAAAAAAAAACAAAAAAACAATTCAACAACTTGGATTGGGAACTGGGAAAGCATCCAGCACTAGGATCAGCTGAGTATCCTGATAGAGTGCAAACTTAGGAAGTTATTTTTGGTCTGCTTTCGGTCGGTTAAACTTGCACTGGGAGTGGAACGAAAATGGAAGCCAAGAAAAGCATTGTATCTTTTATCAACGAGTATTTCTGCAGGGCTTCGGTGTGCTCGCATATAATGGAGTCACGGGGAAAAAAAAGAGAAAAACCTCCACGCACGACGCGGGGCATATAATCTACGGTTCATTTGCCGCTTCCTCCGGAATACGACAAGTCGTTTACAAGATGTAGCCTTTGCCGCTGACCCACTTCCATGTAGCTGTGTCTGGAGACGAGGCCATGCTCCCCATCTGACTGACGACAGCTCTGCCACCCTCTGCCTCCGTGAACTGTGAGAAAAATAGGTCGCCATGACCCACTTTTCCTCTGTGTGTGTGTGTGTGTGTTTTCTATGACAGCATGTGAAGTGCACCGCAGTCTTGATCAGGCACCTCGAGAAAAAAAGGGAGAAGGGAAATGAAAAAAAAAAAGAGACAGAGGGTAGAATAAGAGAGAGAGCAAGAGAGAAAGGAAAGACATGAAAAACTGGAGAGACAGCAAGACTAAGAAAGACTACCTTCATTAACTCCAGTGTGCTGAGAACAAGCTCGGAGAAATATGCAGCTCTTATCAGGCTACGTAATTAATGAAAGAGGATTCACAGCCCAATCACTTTATCCCGTTCTCCGTATCCTGTTCATCTGTCCAGCTTGGGAACAGCTCCATGAGCAAAGTGAGGAACCCATCAGCGCCAGCATCCTGGGTGCAGAAATTCCCGTCTTAACAGACAGACAGGTTTACTCATTAACTTCTGGTGTACACAGACACTGCCTTCCAAATCCCCAAGAGCTTTACAGCGAATCGACGGCTGCCTCTCAATCTGAGCGCGCTGCCTTTGTGGCGAAAAAGAGATGTTTGCTGATAATGCTGCCGCGAGCTCTCTCGCCCCCAGCAACGATCCACCGTGTGATCCTTGTAATGCGAGAACGTGTTTCTAGGCAACGCAAACCGACAAATGGTCAGATATTGATCCTGGTCGTGGCATCGGCACAACAATGTTTTCTTCCTCCGACATGGATAATGCATGATGTACATATGAAACGATGTGCAATGCCAGAGACTCCTCGGCATTAAATGTTGCAGCGTGGTTAGCGTGTGGACAAGACTTGGTGTGGGAAAACAAAGAGAGCGTATTAGCCTTTTGGCTGACTTTCTAGCCGGGGTTTCGTAAAAGCATTGAAAAAAGCACTGAGGGGATGTGTCCAAATGTTTGTAGACACATCATGTTCATATGTGCCTGGTGAACATACCTTTAGCTGTTCCCAACCTCCACTCTTCTGGGAAAGTCTTACACTAGACTTGAAGTTTGGCTGTAGGGTTTTGTCCATTCAGCTACAAGACGTTGAAGGGACAAGAAATTGCAATGCTACAGCAAAGAAGGACATTCTGGACAATTTTGTAGAGAAGGTGTCGATGGACCATTCACCATATGATGAATCTAGTTAACAAAACAATAATACATTTGTCTAGGTAACCCATAACCAACATCTCTTTTGCTCCGTTATCAAACCCAATATGTTTCGAACATCAATCGCTCGTCCGAAAGGTGTTTATAAGCTGTTGAATCATTGCTCATTGACCTTATTAAACCCATTTAAATGTATTTAGGCCAGGCCCTGCCTTGCTGTGAGCATGAAGGTCAGCCCTGAATGGAAGGGCAGGTGGCTTAAAGAGAGGCTCGGTCTAAATCAGAGTCGTCTGGCCTTGGTGACTCAGCCCTGTAAATATGATTACACAAGTGGAGCATTAGCACATTTAAGCACACAGATTTTCGTTCGCGTCTCTAAACGATCCAGAAGTAATGAACTATATCATCCTTTTTTTTTTTTTTTGACTGAATATGCTCAATTCCATGCAAATTGTAACCCAAATGAAAGTGTTCCTTAAGTGGTAAAAAAATTACCTCAGCTGGGTACCAGTACATCTGAAATGCTTTTGTCATGGTTGCTATGGGAAACAAGCGCCTGTTAACAAGGAAGTGGTTATACAAAATGTGCCTCTAGTCTGGTTACAGCTGCCAAGATTAATTAATTGATTCTGTTTATGCTGGAAGAGGGAAAAAAAAAATCTGGAAAGGATCCAAGAGAGAAATTTCCTTCTGTATTTGACACTGGTGTCGAAGTGAACAAAGCAATTCTCGCAACAACAGCAACAACCACGTTGCTCCTGATAATAACAACAATATAAAAGATCCACGGGTTACGTTGCTCATAACCTCATGACCAGGCTAATATAAAGAGTGTCTTATCACTTGACAACAAATCTTCCGACAAGTGTGTGTGTTACACAAAGTCCAGCAAGGCCTATTTGTGAGGAGGATGATCACACGACCGAACCTTGTTTTGGACTGTTTTTTAAAGACTTTTCTGTCAAGGTCAGGTTAGTCTTAATGCCTACTCTCTACCCAGGGCTTAGCCTTGAGAAGCATGAAGTGGCTCGCTAGGACGAGGAGGGCGCATTTATCTTCCCATGGCGCCCAAGGACGTTTCCCGATCCGCTGTAGGAGCTCTAACTCATTCCATTCGCCTCGCTAATTGGGATGCAAGGAAAGTAGTCATGGGGCAAGGATGAGTGCTACGCCGTGCAGAGCACTGAGCCAAAATCACGGCTGGCTGGAACAGCTTGGGAGAAAAGCAAAGCCAAAAAAAAAAGCAGCGCGAAGTGCTGCGCTTGTGTGTTCGTAACCGACAGCGGTGAACGCGCCACATGTCTCAGTGTGAGTAAATTCCTCTTCAGCATGCACAAAAAAGGACTATGTGGCGAGACTTCATCAACGCAGCACCGCTGACTGCGACCCAGGGAAAAATATCCACTCTCCGCCATCTATCTGTGCTGGAGAGGTGTCCCTTGTTGCCCGGCAACAGCGCGGTTCACTTTAACCCCTGAGCGGAGGCTTTTGTGCTCCGACAGCAGGAGCTTGGTGTCAGTCAGCTTTAGGAAGTAAGACAACTTCATCCCTCGCAGCTTTTTCATGTGCCTGGAAAGGCTTACGGAAGGCCTCGTTTTCGAGAACGCCAAGTTTCTGTGCTCTGCGGAAAAACGACGAATGTGACAAGACTAGCAAGTTAACCAAAACAGTGACAAAAGCTGACACCCAACTGTGGATCGACTCAGTGTCCGTTAAAGTGCTAAATGTGAGGAGAAAGACTGATAGGAGGAAGCGAGAAGCTATTTCTGCTAATCTAATCTACTGGGCTTTTATATTCAAATGTTGCATTTAAATACTGTGTGGAAGTGGAAGTAGGACGTCTGTAAACAGCTTATATCCATCCATATGGAGAGCAAATATTTAATGATAATTCAGTTGTACGGGAATATATATAAAACACGCTTTCATTGCGTGATGCGATTGATGCAACGAAAAGCTGTAAAAGTTGCAATTAGACAAACATCACTGCGTTTTCGGTTCCTGTATTGAGAGAAGAAACAAATCTCAAAAACAAAGGTTCCTCCTCTCCCTCAAGTGGCATATGGAGGCTTCCTCTTGTAAAATGTCTTTGTTTTTTTATTCATAAATCTGCAAAAATCCACCTTCAGCTAACTGCAGTTTGACCCTGGCCTGCCCGCGCACAAACACACACACACACCTGCGTATAAGTCGGGTCATTACGTAAATCTCTTCCCGCCACAGCTTACTGCACCAGACGCTGTCTCCTTGCCTCGGCTTTAAAGGTTCCCAAAAGGACGGCCGTGCTAAGAAGTTATGAAGGACAGTGCTGGTAATAGGCTGGCTCTGCGACGGCCTTGGACTTTGAATTCTCCGGCAGACAGGTTCATGCATCAATCCTTCAGCTTTACACAGACAAGGCACTCACCTTCGTGACTCGACTCAACAGGAATGAGTGGCATTTCACTTAGCTGGACCTCTCTTCCTCCAACACGACAACCCCCGCACTCCCTTCTCTCTCTCTCTCAATGTCTTGTTTAAAAAAATATGACTGTGCGCGGTTCACCTGACACAGACTTGGTGTTTTAATCAAACTCAGTGAACCCCCTCCCTTCTCCCTTTTCCTACCCTGACACCTCAAAAAACTGGATGATACACCTATATATAGAAGTCGTAGATCTACTCTGGCGGTAATTGTATTGAATTCAATTATATGCCGCAAAAGTAACAGGGTTCACGTTTCTCATAATCAGCACCTTTCCTTTTTAGAGACTTAAACTCTTAAACGAGTGACCTTTTACGCATAAAGGACGGTATCCCATAGAAAAGAAATGTGCGCCGCTCGGTTCCAGACACCAATCGTGCATGAACACGACATCGAAGTAAACAGTGAGCTGCGTGGGTTCCATTTAAAAACATGGAGCGCACATGTAAAAATAAGAGGGTTGAAGGCCAAAGCCGCTTGTGGGAATGCTCTGTGGATGCCACTGCCTGGCACAGATATTTCACAGCTGCCGTTTTTAAATGGGTGATGACGGTAAGGGTGGCATGCTTAATTTATCTGACCTGCATCTTTGCCTGGAACTGAAGTACAAATTCAGCTAGTAAAGCAATCGTGTACGGAACAATCCGTTGCTATATATCCCAATAAGATATTCAGGTTTAATGCTCCTATATATCCTTTGTTCAGGGGGATTTTATTGCCGACCCCCCCACTGCTTCCCCCCCTCTGCCCAGCCAACTATATTCATTATCTTTTATAAGAGAACTAGTGTTTTATCACTACATATTGTCTCAGCAAGGGCACAAACCTGATCAGCTTGAATTTACAGATGATTTGTCTTTCTATATGTAAAGAAGACTCTATAGAAATGGCATCATTGGCATGAATTGACAAGCATTGTTTTTCGTTTAAATATCTCTGTTCCTCTCTCTCTCAATCTCTCTCTCTTGATATGGCAGTATTCCCAAGCATAAAACAAGAGATGATGGGGTCATTTACATTTTCCGAGCGACCGTCAACACCACGAGTGAGTCACTCTCACACTTTAACTAACCCAATAGCGATATTCACACCTCATGCAATCGGCCTCAGACCACGGTTTTCCTGTAGCACACCATTAAAATCCACGTTTCTGTGTGTAATCTGTAAAACAAAAGGTACCTGCAGACTGACCTTAAAGCACCTCAAAAACAATTACTCAGAATTAGCATATACATTTGCATTGTTTTGTAGTAAACACGATGGGCAAGACGATCAGGGAGAGGGGGGGGGGTGTGAGGTGAATACACATCGACCTCAGAACAGAAAAGGGAGAGCCTACGGTTTCATTGTCACGTTCTAAAATGGGGTGATTACTAAGAGAATACACATCCAGCTCTGACTCACCCCTGACAGGTTAAAAAAAACAAAAAAACACTTTCACTTTCCAATCAGCCTCCCGTTAGCAGTTTGCCTGTTTTTCAGAAGTGACATTCACGTGTTGTTTTGAATACAGAAACCGGAATGAGGTTTTGACCCCTAGTTTCTGGAACGTCTGCAAACGCTAAA
This sequence comes from Silurus aristotelis, assembly GCF_946808225.1. Classification (NCBI taxonomy): domain Eukaryota; kingdom Metazoa; phylum Chordata; class Actinopteri; order Siluriformes; family Siluridae; genus Silurus; species Silurus aristotelis. Next base: position 16,946,783 of record NC_139591.1, read on the forward strand.
TCCAGTGGATCAATGTGATTTACGAGATCTGAGGCTCAATATAACCACCGTTTCCACCTACACCAAACAAGCCACTAATCCCATGCCTGAGATAAATATGTATCAAACCCGATTTCCATTCGAAGACAAATTCTCTCCTGCTCGTTGTTACTTTTCTTTCCTCTCCTTCACCTGAACTAACAGCAGCAACAGCAGCACTAATACCCAGTGCCTCTCAGTAACCTTTTGACTCTGACCTTTACAGCCTCTTCTTATTGACCGAAGCTACAGGAAACCTCATGACAACAATAAACACAGTCCAAAATCCATACATGCTGTTCACCAGCACCAGACATGGTTATTTAAGAAAGGAAATACAACAGCACTTGTTCATCACTCCTGTTTTGTTTTCTACCGAATTCCCATTCATCATTAACAACAAATAAATGTACATCTACGAGGTGGTGATCTATTATACGATCTTTATATCTATAATAATCTTACTATACACACACAATCATAATGGACCAAAAATAAAACTTAATAATGTCAAAAATTGAAAAAGAATAGACTTTAGTTTCTACACTGTATAAAAATACTATGTATCATTGTGCACCATTCTGCAAAATGCTAATATATAATAATTCTGTGACATGCTTGCAATGCAAATGTACAGCACTGTAAAACAAATAATAATAACACAACCTGCCAGTACACCTCACTGAATATTTTTAAATAAAAAGTGTATTTATGGGAATCAATTATTGCATTGATTCCCATATACTTTAACTTCAATTAATATTTTTTTTTAAACATTTGCCTGCGGTGTTGATATTTTCTTCGTCTTTTGCAATTTTGCTTCATTTTTTCAGCTCAGATAAAAATGTTAGATTTTAGTGCAAACACACAAATCCCCGTGTGTCACGTGACCATATTTCCTTTCATTCTCAGAAAATCTGTTAATCTATCTTCACTGCTTCCCCCGGAAAAAAAGATTTATTTGCAAGACTCTTTTTACCTCTTCGTACAAATACTTGACCCCAAATATCATGATTATTAGTTTCGTAATGTAAGAATTTTAGTATTTCTGTATGTTCTTTAATTACATTATACACACACACACACACACACACACACACACACACACACACACACACACACACACACACACCTAAATATAGATATTTTAAAACCCAAACACGTTTAGAAAGCTGAAAGAAAGCGAGTAAGCGGTTAAGTTGTATATTGTATGTTGCTGTAGTGTCTGTAAATGTGCATTATATCAGATTTACACCTCCCCCCCAAAAAATAGGACTTTAATAGTTTGTTTATTACTAAATTGTGTGTAATTGTGCATTGAATAAGATTTCCCCAAAAATGGCCTCCAATAGATGATTATTATTTGATGGACACGAAGCCCCGCCCACTGGATTTTACTGGGTTTATACAGTGTCTATAAAATGAATTACTGAATATGCATCCATATAAACCATACGGGCTGTAATGCAGTTCTCCAAACAGATTTTTCCCAACAGATTTTGTAAACGCGAGGCTCAAACACCATTATTTTATGCTTCATGCTCTACATGTCATCCAGATCTTTTTTTATATATATATATATATATATATATATATATATATATATATATATATATATATATATATATATATAAGTACGTAAAGGAAAATGAACCGACTATTGCACCTTTAGGACATAAAATGCGAGAAACCAAAGCATAGGTGTAAACTGAGAAGTGATGCAAAAATCCACATTGATGTCGGGATTTAAAATGGACACACACACACACGCACGCACACACATGGAAATGGACACACGTTTGCACTCAGTAAAGAAAATGAGAGAGAGAGAGAGAGAGAGAGAGAGAGAGAGAGAGAGAGACAGACTCCTGGACTACTAGAGCAGTGGCCAGGGAAGCTTTCTCGGTTACCATGGCGATTGACCGCTGCCTGTGGCTGCGTCCTAATCCACAGACCTTTCGCCTAAATAGTGCGTCTTGTCCGATATTTAACACGAGGCATTAGTGCTGTTTAGGGACATCGCCTAAAATCAAGCAGCGACCGCGCTTCTGCGTTTTACGCACCACCAAAAAAACAACACATTCACTTGACTTGGCATCGTTTCTCATAACAGCTGCTCGGTGCCTTGTTACCTGCGTGTGTAGGGAAAAAAGGCGCTTCTGACACCAAGGAGTCGCGGTACCGGTCCGAATGGCGCCTGGTTCTGCTGAGTCCACAAAGCAGTCCGTACTCTGGTTAAGTCTGCGCTGAACTGCTCTTGATCGGAATCCCCGCCTGGTTCTCTCTTTCTGTGTGTGTGTGTGTGTGTGTGTGTGTTTTCAACTCCGCAATGTGCCCTCTAGTGAGAAATGAGTCATCAGCGAATCGATTCCTTCCCAGCGACTCCCTCCCTCTTTTCCTCACACCAGATACACTTGACTTGTTTGCCAGGATTGTAGAGTGATGAAATATATGATTTTAAAAAAATGAAACACTTTGGCATGCGACCTTAATTAATTGACGACAATGTGGTGAATTTTTTAACAATTGGCATCTTTTTTCACAGAATTTCATAACCAAAATGCTGCGTACGATTAAATAATATTATGAAATGATACAGATAAAAAAATATATATTATAGCCTCATTCAAATACCTTAAAAATGTTTTTCTTGAAGACACACACACGTTTAATTTATTGGAACTTGCTAATACGGCCAACATTCGATCACATCATTCCATTAAAAATGCCAAAGATCACAAAATTTCTACAGTCTGAAGTTCTACAGTTCGAAGAAGGTTGATCAGGAAAGGTCTTTGTGGAAAGGTAGCAGGGAAGAAACCACTATTTAGAAAGGTCCACAGAGTGAAAAGCATAAGATATGCTACAGCTGGGTTGGAATGAAGATCAGTGGAAAAGAGAATTATAGAGTAATGACTCCAAGTTTGAAATTCAGGAATGGTTTCAGCATGATAACAATCCCAAGCACACGGTTAATGCAATATAACAGTGACAGCGAGTTCAGAGTTCAAGATATAGTTAGTGAAAGACATACCATGCTTAATACTAATTTATGCCTGACAAAGCCATTTTGTTCTAAAATAATTTGTTTTTTTCTTTATTTAATGTAAATATTTCCTGATTTTCTTTGTATCCCAATATATTGACTAAAAAATAAATATGGGTGTTCATTAAAACTTTGCTAGAAACAACCTATTTTTTAGGATTAAATTACATAAATAAGCTGCCATGTCTCTATAGAAACAATAGAAATAATATAATCCTCTAAATTATTTACAATCAGAGCAACATTTAGGAAACAATCACTGTGGTTTAATTGTCACTAACTTGCTCTGTGGACTGTAAAAGGTGTATTATTACAAGTGGAAATTCTTTTAGAATGAAATAGATTGCTATGAATCTGTAGAAAACACTTGTGCTTTACTATGGAGCAGAAAGGCTCCAGAATTGCATTATTTTCTCTTCTCAGTTTCCTGGGGACCCCCTAAAAACTACATGGTTTGAGTTTTTTGATATTGCCAACACACCTGATTTACATACCTCAGCAAAACCTTAAGCTATCAACGAGAGAAAAAGAAAGAAATCTTAAAACTGAGTTTAGGTGATCTGATTCTGAGAATGTGATCTAATTGTTTTTAGGCATGCCAGCCTTTGTGGTAAGTCAAATGAGTCATAACTCAAATGAGTCGATTCAGAAGGGCATGTCGAAATGGTCCATGTTTAGGCTCCGCCCACTCGTGGCCCGCCCACACGCCACCCTTAAAGGTGCAGGACTCTGCAGTGACAAAAGCTTTGCCTGACCACTGAATTACTGAATTACTGTACAGTATCATCAGCAAATCTCTCCCAGACCAGTATCATGACGTAAAAAACAAACAAACAAAACAAAACAACAAAAAAAGTATCCTGATGTAGATGACCTGCTGCAAAATCTTTTTTGTGAATCTAAAAAAAAGGGGGGGGAAAGGTTTCGAGCTTCTACAATCTGAATTTGCAAACACAAATATCAGTAATTATTTGTGAAATTAATAATTCAACACTGTTCCTCCCAATCAGTTTTTATTGTTGTATTGTTGATTGTGTTGATAGTTTTGTGTGTTGGGGGATTGTCAAGTTTTTCCAGTTTTCTCCCACTGTCATGCAGGTAGGCAGATTGCCCCGGGGTGTGTGTGTGTGTGTGTGTGTGTGTGTGTGTGTGTGTGTGTGTGTGTGTGAATGGTGACCTTAGATGGACTGAACCAGTTAATGAAGATGAGTAAATCTTGACGGGGGACCAAATATACTTGATCCGTTTTTTTTGTTTGTTTGTTTTGGTCTTATTGTACAATACATAAAAAAAAGAATAGAACTGCTTTTTAAAAGTTTAAGGGTTTTGAGTTTTGGGTGTGATCTATGTGTAACATTTAAATTTTAATGTCATAGATTAAAAAAAATAAATAAAAATGATCAATATTGAAATTATGAATAGATCTATTTATATGTCCATCCCTAACGACATGTTACTCGATTCAAGCCATTTAAACTATTTTGTATCAAATCAAACCAAATGCTTCCTTTAATATATTTAAAGCTCAGTAAACATCTACATACCTGTTCCTTCAAGTGCAGGAATATACTATTGGGAAAAACGACAATGCGTCTCAGGTCAATATTATATAAGTCTCAGCCGTTCATTTAACAGTAGATAAAACTTATACCACATAATCTAACAGAACAAAAAATATTTCTTCCCTAATAACATTAGCCAAGGCAGCTAGCTTAGTCACAGATTCCGTGGCAAAATTTTCCAGGAATCATGGCTTCCTCACTAAGGAAGACACAATTTGTTTGATTTGTGACACGGCTAACTGAGCTCAATTGTACCCACAGCACTTTTTTCAAATTTTTTTTTTTTCCATTATTTGACTCTCTTCCAGCTCATGTGCTTCAGGCTTGTGCGACACCAGTGACCGTTACTGTAACAGAAATAAACAGAATGAAAATAAATCAGAATGTTCAACAAATTTATTGCTGAACAAAAGTCACCCAGACTTAGAACTAACTCGTGAAGGTACATAACCAATAATCTAGTAATCATAACAGGGTCACGGCGCAGCAAAGATTCAGCAATCTCGCCAAGTTGACTCTGGAAACTCAGTGACCTTTAATCTTTAAACTTTGACCTCAGACGCCACATGAATAGAGATACAATATCCTCCCTTTCGTTCCTCCCCCAGCCCAATCGACCTCTGCCCCCAAAGATTTTCACAGAAATGTGGTTCATGGAACTTCGACCTTTGACCCGCGAACAGAAGAGCATGTGTCCTTTCTTTTGGTCCAGGCATGTTCATGTACGTTGAGCACGGCAGCTCAACGTTTTTTTTTCTTTCCTAAGAACTATAACAAGGCAATTCTGCATTTAAACAAATATCGTCTCGTGCTGTTTAAGCTGGGGTCAGAGTTTCCACTCCATTTAGAATGCTTTACAAGTTTTAGCCATTATACGAGCCTTCACTCACTTGTCCTGTCTGACACAGGCCAAATGTTCTTTTATGTTTTTTAATCGAAGTGCTCAGAGATGATATCATGCAAACACCATGCAAATGCGGTTTCAACTGATGCTTTTTTCAAGGTCTCTAAGATTTAAGATAAGTTCATGAATCATTTGAATGTTAATAGGAGCACTGGTGTAAAGTGGGGAATTTGATTTGTGGATTTGATTTGGTTAAAAACAACATGCTGGCTAGCACAATGAACGCTATCACTTGGGGGGGGGGGGGGGGGGGTTTGTCTGATGTGTATAAAAGTGCTGTTCACCCAATTGGCATGTAAATACATTCGAATTAACTGCACATTGAGCTCATACAAATGTGAATTTCGAGTACGATGCGGTGCGGTAGACAGCAAAAACATGAAAACGTTTGTCGGTGTCCAAATATTTATGGGCCTGTGTGCGTGTTCGATCTCGCAGGTTCTAACAAAGCTTATATAACACAAGTGCTAAACTTGTTTCATGGTTGATCCACAACATTGCAAACACTGCCGCAAAGTGATGTGTTTTATTACATAAAAAAAACCTCTGATCTATAACCAACCTTCACTTTACGTCCTTTACACACCGCAGTGTGCAATATACAACAGGTTTACTGGCGGCGCTATTTTGTATTTTGTGTATTTTTCTTACACTGTCTTGTGTTGTCTTGCATTGTCCTGTATTGTCTTCCACTGTCTTGTGTTGTCTTTGCACTGTTTGCACCGGGTTGCACACGATGCACTTTATGTGGCGAGGACGCTAGTCCTTAGCCCTGTGTTTTCTGTGATTGTTGTTGTATGTAGCACCAGGGTTCAGGAGGAACGTTGTTTCATTTCCCTGTGGACTGCGTCAGCTATATATGGTTGAAATGACAACAAAAGCTTCTTGACTCTCTTGACTCTTAAACCTGTGACAGTTTTATACAATCACTCTAAGCTTAAAAGCAACTGGAAAGCATTAATTTTCAACAAGACGTCGAACACGTACAAGTGCAGTAACACATTTTTAAAAAGCTTTTTGTACAAATACGGAGTGATTTGGTGCAGCGATTACCAATGGAGGTGAAGCCAGCAAAGCACACGTGATCCATCTTCTGATTTGTTGTCCAATCAGAATGCTAGTTTTTCCAGCTACTATTATGTCAACCAGCAGTAGGAACACCTACTGGCAATGTCATAATGCAGTGAAATTAACTAATGTGAACGTGGCACTGAAACAATCCAGATCGTTTGCATAGTAAAAAAACCCTTACAAATTCTAGTATATTTTATTGTATGTTATTACATATTTTATAGTTAGTTAATAAGTAAAATATAAGTCGTGATTTCAAAAATAGTAAAAAAATAAATAGTAGGCATAAAGGACGAGCGACTATATAATAACTGTTCTGGAAATAGTGTTGGATTGGAATTCAATTAAATCCTACCTAAACAAACCCCTGAATACAAGATAAGTGTAATATTATAGGCTTAGATTGTAAGTAATTAATAGCTATTTTCATTTTTGGATTCTACAATTCTAAAGATCAGCTCATACTTAAAATTTAGCCACACGTCAGTCATGTAAATATGAGTAATTTTTCAAATGTTGTGTGCAATTAACACACAACACACAGGCTGGTGTTTGGCTTGAATAATAATCTCTGCAGCAGAGGTTCACACAGAGGTTAGTAAGGCAGATAAGAAGAGCCCTCAGGTTTGTTTTATATCCAGCAATAAGATGATCCATGCGCTGGTGCCAGCAGAATAGACCTTTATGCGTGTTTTACCCCAGTGTGTCAGACTGTCCTGTCCAAGAGGACACTCAGGGGCAATGAGTCTGGATTCTGACGCCTCACTGTCTCAAGGCTTCAGGGCCAGAAGGCAATAACCTTTGGCCTTTTGACCTTTCTGTGGCATAAGCCACCAAGTTGCTGGTGTACAGAGGAGGGAAAAGAAACTGCGGGCAGGTGCAAACAGGCTTATTACACACACACACACACACACACACACACACACACACACACACACACACACACACACACACACACACACACTACACAATCTCAGCTTTATGAACTTGGATCCAGGACCCTCGCCACATTGGATTACACATTAACTTCCTAAATAAATTATTTCTGGACCGCTAATGATAAGTGTCTCTAGAAAAGACTAGACGATTTTAGCACTGAGAACCAGGTCATCACTCGTCCTAGAACTTTGACCGTAAACTTTACGTAGTGAAGTCCAGAGATTAAAAACTAGTGCACATGGATCTGAGGGTAAAGTGCAGTCCAACACTGTGAAAGAAAAAAAGGGATCCAGGGTCGCTCAATGTTTACTCAGTGTTAACATTTAAGGGAAAGGCTTGAGTTTAGTATTTTGCTTAAATCACACAATTGTCTTTGGCTCTGTAAAACCATCTGAACATTAACAGTGTAAATTGTTTAATAAATTGTTTAATAAACATTAATAAATTGCATCAATCAGAATGAGACTCAGATAGAGGGTGTGGCAGATAGAGGGTGTGGCATGAAATCTAAATTATGAATTTTGTTAAGGGTAATGTAGATAATCCGATTTCTATCTGTGTTCTGTTATATAAAAAAAAAAAAATCTTCAATATATGGCCTGACGTCACGTAGATTTAAATAGAACCATTGCAATGCTTCTTATTTTTCAATAACAACACACCTCTAAATGTGTAATTCTTTTTATACCTCAATGATTTGCCAACAATTAAAATTTATGTCACTCTTTTTAACCATTTAGTGTTCTGGTACCTCTGTGAAAGAAGTTTCAGTTATGATATACTGTATGTTATAGCAGCTACAAACACCAGTCCCTTTTTTTTGCTACTTTCTTAACGTTACTGGGATGTTACTAAAGAAATTCAGTTAAAAATGTTACTGAAAAACCTGAACGTTCTCTGTGTTAAAAACTCTCCTGTGGGGGAAAATATAAAGCTGTAATTGTGATGGATTTAGTTACATTGGGAACTCTGGGAACACTGGGTTACACTGGGAACCATAAATATTAACAGAAATTAGCACTTTATTATTAGATTTTCGGTTTGTACCATTTAAATCCCTGTGTAAGTTGTTTAAGTAGAAATGATAACATATCAATATATGATAAAATGCTGTGATTTGAATTACCGTACATTTGCACTACTGTTTGAGCTGCTGCTATAAAATTATTTAGCAACACCGTCTGATAAATCAGATTTAAGACAAGCATTCGGATAAGAATTAAACTGCTATTTTAACAGTGTATGTATATATGGAGCCAAACTGTAACCTTTGTGTAAAGTGTGTGATGTAGAAATTACACAAATGCTTTTTTTTGGCCTACTCAGATCTAGAGAATTGTACAACACAAGGTTTAATTATATGACATTAAAAGACTGTCCATACGTTTTGACACCAACGAACGTCAATTCTTTTTTGACTGGTTTTGCACAGAGAGCAGAATAAAAACCAGAGCGAATCCAAACACTTCAGCGTCATTTATGGTTTAAATGACACAGCATTAATGCCAACTGCATCTGCTGCCAAAAACAACATGCCCTAAATAAATAAAAAAAAATTCACAAATGATCAGATTTGCTGGGTGCCAGGTCATGTAAAATTCCATTTCTGTGAGAGACCCAGAAACGTCTCTGTGAAAGAATGTGACATCTTGAAACCAAATCTTCCAACCAGGCAGGTATGAACATTATACTCTCCAGCTTGCTGATGTGTTACTTCATGATCACCGGTGTCTCATTTCACCCGTATGTGTGTTGTTTCATGTGGCGATATTTATGTTTTTTTCTGCACATGTACTGCCATGGAAATGGAAATCAGGAGATTGACTGTAAAAAAGGAGAGTCTGCAGATATATGACACTGGAGCATTTTTATAGAAGCTGGCATAGCAAGCTTTGTGCCTGAAGGAACGCAGCTTCTCTTTCTCTCTTTCTCGTGCATAAGCAAAGCTTCTCACGTGGCGTTCCCTGTGTTAATCAAAAGTGACAAGTGGTTTGAATGTCGTTTCATGAATAAATTAAACAAGTTTTAAACCTCCCTAGTGAATGACGGCATAGGGAATACACGCTGCCTGACGCTTTCTCGTGTCTTTAGGACTTTGTGGCGGCTTTGGCATCATGTGCTCAGAAAAGAAATATAGGTTGGAGTTGATCCTGCTGATGTTCATCATTTGAAAGAGTTTGCTGGTGCACAAGGACTTCTATTTTAAAATGTTTGCATTGGCGCTTTAAAAAATATCCTGAGTATCTTATATAGAAACAAATAAAAAATCATCTCATGTATGATCGTACACAATTCCCCACCTGATTATTTGTGTAGTATATCACGAAAGCAGAAAACCTCACGAATCTCAGGATGGCATGCATAGTAATGCCAACACGTGAAAAGTATGTGATCACAATGTGAAAAGGAATTGGGAGTAATTCACATCTAAAAAAAAACATAAACTCACATACTGTACATGGGGAAAAATAAATACAAGCACAAATCATTCAGGAAAAACACATAGTATATACTGTGTATGTAACAAGATTTATTAAATTTCTGTAAGAGCTGCCATATATTAAATTAAAATCTAACAATATAAGGATATTAAAAATGTTTTGAGACATTTTTCCTAACTCCATGCTTGAGGTTGTTTCCTTGAAGCATTAATGTCTCGTAAAATGCATCATAATTTGCTTTGGCACGATTTAATGAGATATAGATGTAAAATAATTGTACTATTTTGTATATTAAAGAGTTTTTTTCAGTAAAAGTGGGAGAGCTGCTCAAGATCGACTCGCAATTCACTTCGCATCAAGCAGCATCTAGTAGAACTCCATCTGTGGTCCAGCTTTGGGTCAACACCTTAAGAGGAGAGAAAACAAAAAAATAAAAGAGGATTCAGGAAGCAGTGAAATTTCCGTCTGAGCCGAGTTGATCTAGATAAACTTTTAAAAAATTAGCAAAGCTTTGAAGTACAGAGCCAAAAAAGAAAAGTAAAAAAAAAAAAACTAATTTTCTGAATAACTAAAAATAGTTTTTTTGTAACTTGCTTGTCAGTAGATAGCCGCCTAAAAAAGCATTACAGTTCCTTTAAAAATCACACAAAGATCACTCATTTTTTGGCAGTTTTGGAAGGTTTACATTTTCCATTCAGAAACACTACTAAAGTGAAGGCGAACGAGTTTGTGTTATAATCTCGCCACTCACACACGGGTTGTTTCGGGTCATCCGGTGCATTGGTGCATTTTGCCACTGTGCCACAATGACCTACTTCATGTGCTCAAACTAATCCCTGCGAGTTCAGCCGGTGGTCGGAGAGGAAGCCGCGCTCTCTCACTCTTCTTCATTTGAATATCAGCTAGCAAGGGCAGTGCCACTCAAAAAAAAAAAAAAAAAAAACACCTCTCCACCCTGCTGAGGGATTTGAATGCCCAGTCACAACATTCTAGGCTGCTGTTTTTCTTTCTCCTTCAGACGTTACTCGAAGACACGTGACTCCTGGAAAACTCGTAAAAACCTGATTCTGACAGGCTCAGCTTCACTGTTTGTCACAGCAACTTTACACGTCACACTTTCGTGATACTGTTGATTCTTTTTTCTTTTTTGTAGGTCAGCTAATGTGAGCGCAGTGGTGCACACTTCCTTGTCACACCTCACAACCCTCAGATCCAAATCTAGATAAACCAGCAATGAAATATACAGGCTCGGCTTACAAGAACAATAGGGTGTTCTAATTGACACAGTCGAGAAAGTGTCTTGGATGAGATTTTATTACCAACGTCAGAGCGATCCCATTACTCTCTCTCTCTCTCTCTCTCTCTCTCTCTCTCTCTCTCTCTCTCTCTCTCTCTCTCTCTCTCTCTCTCTTACACGTGCGCTCCTGTTTAACAGCTTTTGAATCTAGTCATCCATGTCAAATTGCCACTGTTAAGGCCAACACATAACTCATTTATCTATAATGCGCGCATAATACAGAGTGCATTATGCAATTTACTGCATTGTATTGGAAAATACAGATATGCAGGATGCATTGAGGAAAATGAAAGAAATTAGAGACAAAAGAAAAGCTTTAAAGCAACTGAATCTGTGTGGTGTGATTGAGGCCTGTACTTGTCACCAAGTCCCCCTTTTCACAAAGCACGTGGTGAGCCGAGTAGAGGACAAAAAGACAGTTTCACAAGGTTACACACTCTTCTCTGCCACTTTTCAAGGCCAGTATGTGTATATCTGTGTGTGTGAGTGGGGGAGATGACAGGCGTCCCCATCAATGTCCCCCAGGCACGTTCCCTCAGTTCCCACGGGGCCATTGACATTCAATCGCCCCTGTTTACTCATTATCAGATCAGCATGGAACAGTCCGAGGTATTTTAACAGAGTGTCCGATGATAAAACTCTCCGTTTGAAGAAGGGGGTGGGGAGGGGTGTCTGGGGGAATTGGTGACTGAAACTTCATAACAGCTTAATACAGATTCTGCAATCCCAGAGCTTTTGCAGGCACCAGGGACGATCCATAAAGCCCTAAAGATGATCCATAATCCAGGTTGGATATTATACAGAGTGGTGACATTATACCGTAACCCCTCTTCCCCGTCGCGCACAAAAGAAGGCCAAGGTAATATGTGTATCATAAATACCACCGATCGATAAGTGCTGACTGGAGGAAGTAAAAATTTCCATGACACTGTTATACCAGTGGCAGCGATTTTGCATTTCAGGATGTGTGCATTAAAAGTACATGGATAACATGTGTGGGTTATAAAATTAGCAAAGCCGTCAGGTAATATGAGGAGCCGGTGGAGTGACATTACAGATACAAATGGAGTTTAAATTGGAGACATCGGCCTTGCATGCCAGTCGATAGCAGTCCTGACCTGCATTAAGCCAGACAGAGATGCCCTTGGATCTCTGGCTTACTGCATTCTTATCACTATCCTGGAGGCAGATTTAGCATATTTAGCCTCTAATACTGGTTTGAGCATTTTTATAATGTGTGGCAATGGTAAATGCAACGGCTTCCTTGGCCGCTACGTCTTAAGAAATCTTATCCGTGCATGCGGCCCAGTCTGGGAGAATACTTACAGCTGTGAATTGCATTATACCCGATGCCTCTGGTCTTTCTTAGGCAGTCCTGGATATCTAAACATCCCCTAACTAGCCTGTAGTTCCTGACAAAAAACACATTACGAAAGGCAGAGAGGTAAAATAAGTGGCCTGACCTTGGGATGGAGCTGAAATACAATCCTCCGTTACCGCTGCAGGTCGGTAACTTTGTCCTTCATGCAATTAAAGTCTATCTCCTCTAACCACCCACCCATGCTCTGACATTTTCATTTGCACGCACATATCCACACACATTTTCCAACAAGCATCCCAGCTCTAATTCAGCAGAGCCAGGCGGAATTTATATCTCATTCTTTGCTCAGTGCAAGACAATTTTGCTTGTTCCAAGCCTCGAGGTAGAACTGTTTAAGACGGCCTTTTTGCTTTTGCCAGCAGTTTGTTCCAGTCATAGAAAGCGACCTCTCCTCCACGGAACTGCAAAACATTTTATGCAAAACAACATACAGTGTCTTGTCAGATGAGCCAAAACATTGATATACAGGACGCCTCAAGACTTGCTGCCTTGGCTGAAAAATAGTAGAGTGTCAGCAACTCGGAAGATGTCACTTATGTGACGTCTAATTATACGATCCACCTAGAAAAAAAGCAACTCTAGAGATCAGAAGGCTTATCCCATCTGATGCTTGTGGTATGATGAGTTGTTGAATATGGGAAAGGGTGTACAAGACTCAACCCTCTAGTTTCAGAAATGTTTGCCTTTTAACAAGGTCTTGCTTTGTTTAATGTGTAATATACAGTTTACTCTGTTTTACTGTGTTCCAAATAGAGGACAGAGACCTCAGTAAGCAGTGTTTCTAACAGCATTAGCCTTTTTAAGAGATAAGGCCTTTATATTTACATAGCTCATGCTATCTGACGTAAATTATTCGGCTTTCAAACTTAACACCGGCATCACATATATCATCCTTTACCAGTCCAGTAATTCTGTACACCAAATCTGGGTTCCATGACACAAAACACGTTACTACAAGTCCAATCAAATAGTATGATTACAATGAAAGTAAGTAGCTTATTTACTCACATTTGTGCTTGTATACCTACAGCTTAATTATAGTTTATATATTTGCAAACATATATTTTGTTTCAACTTAACTAGCTACCTTTATACAGCCTTATGTATTTGGCTGAAGGAAATTATATTATTCAGCCACTAGTATAACTTGGTTTGAAAAGTTACACAAATATATTATGCAAAGCTATCCAGCTGAACTCATCAATGTTTCATCTACATCCAAAGCTGACAATTTTAGCAAGCATCAGTGAATAAAGATGTTATGACAAATGATGTTACTGAGGAGTGTCCAAGAAATGATTCCAGTTAGGGTGTTGCTCTAAGAGAATAATTATACAACTAGTTAATGTCCTTTGAGCTCAAGGCCAGGTCCACCTGCTGTGGATCAGTCAGTGACATTAGTGTGTGTGTTTCACAGAAAAAAAAACCCCGTTTTTTTTCAGTGTTAATCTGTGAATTTGCTGCCAAACAAAACTACCATTGAGTAGTTGGGGGATTACCAAGGTTAGATATATAAATCAATAGTTACAGAATGACAGAACAGCACCACCTCCACCAATGACAGAAAAAAAAAACTACAGAGTAAAAGTGTCTCTAATCACTAGCCAAGAATAACAGACATTATGGAGATAAACAGTCCATAGTTGCGTCCTTGACTGAAGATTTCACAGAATACGAACACTTTTAACAGAAAAAATTAACCACACAGACACTACTGTATTACAACTATATTTTATCCACAGCATTGTTTTTCCAGCTATTGCTCATTCAAATATGCAACCAGGCTTTCTCCAAGAACTAAATATTGACCTGTTTTTGCTGATCCTGTCCGTGTTGATGTTCCTTCCCTTAAACATGACCTTTCGGTGCAGTCTGATGAGCCTACCTCATGCGGGTAGGATTAGAGTGAGGGCTGAAGATTGTGCCTACTTAGGCAGGCGCATCATTAATATTCAAATTTATTCCAGAGTGGCAGATTTTCATTATGGCCCATACATACAGTCGGTGTCATTGAGTAATTGTCACGAGCTTCACTAATTATAAGTGTAGTGGGTTTGGAGGGTTAGATTACCTTCCATTGTGGACAGATTTACTGTGGAGGTGTTTTGTCTTATCTAGACACGCTGATAAGCTTCAACAAGGATGGAGATGAAATTAATTAAGAAACTGATCAAATAAATAAATGTTGTTCAAAATGGTGATCATATGAAATCGCCATCAGCTTTTTATTCTTGCTTCTTTAGCTGGATTTTTTACTTTACAAGTTACTGATTTGAATTATACGTTCTATATATTGAACTTGCCTATTCATAACACGTGATCTAATAGTTAGCCTAGTTGTAGCTAGCTTATTTTTTTACAAATAAAATAAAATACCCCCGTTTAAGTTCCTCTAAAAATAGTCAAGTGCTTATTTAAATTCACCGTAAGTTACTAAATGTTCATTTAGCATTGCATAGTTCATTGCCAGACATGACCAGACCAGTATCATTTATGTTCTTTTAGTTGTTTATCTCATGTTAAGTAATAATCTGGCTAGTTATTTCACCTAATTAAAGTTAGATAAAGTGAAAGAAAACTGCAGTTATTTCCGGAACCCAGGAAATAGCTGATGTAAGTTTTTTTGTAAAAAGGCTTGCGATAAACAATATTTCAAGTTAAAGTCAAGTGTAGAATAGAATAGTGATAAACAAGTTGGCCATATTGTCAGAATCCACAACATTTCTGATAAGACCACAATTAGACTGCGTATAAGTTAAAGATTTGCCCTGTGTGTATTTGCGTGTATCGCATGTTTTCTTTTTTGTTTTGTAAGCAGATTTCAGCACAAACCAAATGACCTTTGTGAATTATTTAGTTTATTGACCTCTGTGAGGATTTAATTTGAAGGTCGTTTCAACTGGTAGAGTGTGTGCCAGCAGGTCCTCAGGTGACACCGGCAAGGTCGCACGTCATGCTGCGGTTAATAATATATTTGTCAGCTGCTGTGCATTAGGGTGGCGCACACCTCTCTCTTCCACTTGATTAGTGACTACCAATAAGCACTGCCAAAGATGATAAAGTAAACATTGCCTCAAGGAGATGTGTCAAATGACCATTGCTATCTTTTTCTCTGTTTCTGTCTATCTTGCTTTCTTGCTCTCTCTTGCTCTCTCTCTCTCTCTCTAACACACACACACACACACACACACACACACACACACACACACACACACACACACACACACACACACACTGTTCTTGCTGTATTGTTCAGAGATGAAGGTTAAAGTGTCAGCTAAACAAACAGACCAGCGCAGGCCAGGATCAAGCATGAGCCTGGGCTCGGCTCAGTGTAGAGGTGTCAGAGAGGTGGCACGGGCCGCTTGGTGTGTCACAGCAAGGTTAATTCCTGACCAAGCTGTCACAGATAATCATCGAGCCTTATTAAAACTGCTGTTTTAGCACAATAACCACAAAAAACACAGAATAAATGATAGACATGGAGAACAAAAAAAAAAAAAACGGTTGGCACACTGGGTAGTGTAATTAGGTTGGTGAAAAGAGAGAGGATATGAGGTGGTGTAAATCTTTAA
Source organism: Silurus aristotelis (assembly GCF_946808225.1). Taxonomy (NCBI): domain Eukaryota; kingdom Metazoa; phylum Chordata; class Actinopteri; order Siluriformes; family Siluridae; genus Silurus; species Silurus aristotelis. The sequence goes on from NC_139591.1 coordinate 16,963,017, forward strand.
GCCCATTCGGGAGCAAAGTGCTACATTATTGATTTCATTATATTAAACACATCGATGATGGGAAATCCATGCAGGGCGTTCTGAGAGACACTCTGACAGCAGGTCACTTTCAGTTCATTTTCAGACGTTTTGCATGCCGAGGTCACGGCAAAATGATATTTAACAGCCCATGAGACACTGAGGCACACTGTCACACGCGCTTACTGTAGGGATGATAACATCATGCCGGAGATTTTCCTGAGGCAAACTTAAGGGTGAAAAAAAAAAAATCTATCTGAATGAAAAGCGGCTCTGCGCTTTTGATGAAGGGAAAGAAACCGAAAAGGATAACATGTAGCGGTTTATCTTTACGGTCGACATGTCTGATAAACATCTGATAAATTCGTCGGCTATTGTCCAACAGCAAACAAGTTCAAACGCATTTAAAAATAGATTTTCTCTAAAAATGTTTTGGATATGAAGCACACTGACGTCACGCTTGGCCTTGTAGACAGGGTGCAGCTGGAGAGAAGACGATTTCCAGGGTCAGGGCTTGTTTTGTCTTTCCCCAGTTTCTCACACAAGATGTGAGGCTTTAAAACACACCCACACCCACACCCACACCCACACACCCGCACACATACACACACACACACACACACACACAAACATGCATGAGCCACAACACTACAAACACATTGGCACTGTTAAATCTTTCGACAGACCTCACAGCTCTGCAGCATGTAGGGTGATTGATCCGGTCTCAATGAAGCCTGAATGGAAAAGGTCAGGAGCCCCATGGGTGTGTGTGTGTGTGTGTGTGTGTGTGTGTGTGTGTGTGTGTGTGTGTGTGTGTGTGTGTGTGTGCATGTGTTTGAGAATGGTGGTGAGTGCAGACCCATCCCTCAGCTATGTGCCCATCTACCAGCTCTGATCTACACATTTGTTAACTGAAATATATAATCTTTAATGAATTATTACACAATTTAAAATACGACAAGTAAAACAATAATACTTCAGTGTCAATATATTCGCTAAAGTCTAATATAATATAGACTTTCCTTGTTATTGTAAAGCGCATGCTAAGTTACAGCAGTGTTCGTTCAAACAACTTGTCACTTTGTGTACATAAAAAAATCCATAAAACAAAGCATTCGTTTCATTTGTATTGAAAAATGGATCCTTACCATGAATTATCATTCACCCATTATTAAATAAAACCACATAAAAACACAGTTAAATATTTCTAGAACAAAACAAAAAAAAAGCTCAACCCCAGGGACAAAAAAGACAGACCTGGCAACCCTGCCATTACCTAAAATGTACCATAGCAATTTACATGAATTTAGTAAAGTACTACCTGACCATATCCTGCTAAAGATTAGCTAAATTATTAAAAACAATCTGGTTTTAACTGTCTTTTCTCTGTACAAACAGCATTACTATACACATTCCTATAGACGTAGCTTCAGGCTATACACAGCTCATCAGTTCTCTGAGCACTGCAATACCATGAAGCCATTCGTTTATGCTGTATAATTAGATTATACTTGTATCATGGTTAATGTGAAGAGAAGTCCGTAAGTGTTAAAGTGGTGGAAATCACACCCAATCAAACCTTTTTAATATTTATTACACAAATTCTTATTGTTATCAGGGTGAGTCAATTGGTTTTATCCAAACCTCATTAAGTCAATAATTTATAAAACTGTCTGTGTGGAGTTTCATATCTTATTCGTATGTCTATTTCTGATGGTTTCTCTGATTGGACCCTAAACAGGATAAAGCTTTCACAGGAAAGCATTCATGGATTTAAAAAAAAATAATAATAATTTAAAAAAATAATAATAAAGGCTTTGTGTATTTTTTTTAATATATAAAGGAAGCCAAATGATTTAGAATTTTTTTACTAGAAAAATCAGAACCACCTTAAGGTGAAATTTAGTATAACTCCTTCTTCTAGACTACTAGAAGATCAGAGTCTCAGAATTACATTGTTGAGCCATAAAAGTAATTGTGAGGATAGTAATATTATTAAGTTATAACCTGAAATGTGGGTTGAATATAGAATATTTGCCATTTTCACTACTTTTTTCTATTTTAAATTATATATACATAGGTATATTAACAATGCTGGTTTGAACAAGTGAAAGAGGAAAGAGGATTAAGGCGTTTCTTTTTGAAAAAGGGACACGCTTCGTCTCTTTGTTCTTTCTTTGTTTGCTTCAGTAGCAGGGTAGTGCAAAACTAAAGACGCAAACACTGAATCACGTCTTGCAAGTCAGGTGTACATTTGTTTTCCACCCAAAAAAACTGGGTGTGTTATAAGTTGCATTTACTGTTCAAATCGGAATGTCCTCTTGCCCTAAAGGCATCCAAAGTAGGCAGCAAAATCACACCAGATAAACAAAGGTGCACAGAGCTTTAATCTCCTTGAGGTGTAGGCGTAGTCAAAGTATTGCAAACATATGCATATTGGCAAAGTGCACAAACAAGGTCAAAAAACAAGGAGACACTTTAGACAGTAATGAGATAAAAGTGGGAAAAAGACAAGATTTGGAACGCTAAAACATTAACTGTGAAATAGAAATTTGTGCTCGTGTGTCGGAAAGATAAGAGCACCCACATGTTGGCAACTACAGAGCCCATGATTAAATCTGACTCCAGGTGGTCCACAGTGGGAAGACTTCCAAATGAACTCGGCTCTCGCACTTATTTGCAACGAGACACCCTGTTGTATTAGCAAATAAAACAATATTGATTTTGCCACTAACAGTTTGGTGGCCCTAACATTGATCACGCTCGGGCATTGATCATTCCGAGGATTCTGCTGCTAGGTCTTACTTATTAAAGACACTTTTATGGCACTCATGGCCTGATAACGCCGCCTGCTCTGACCTCTCAGAGGAGGGAGGTGAGAGAACAACAACACCCAGGGTGCTAGCAGTCCATAAAAAACAGCATGGAAATGAAGTGGCCTCCAGCGCATTGTTGTTCAGTGAGTGTAACGAGAGCTGCAGATTTGTCAAGGATGACGGTCTGGATCTGGTTTGTGGCAACAATGTTCTCGGAAACAAAGATGAAGATGATCTTTTCTGAAGTGCACTGGTGATTGGGTGTTCTGACTTTTTTCTGAATTGGGCCGTTTTTGTGTTGTTGTTTTTTTGCAAAGACGACTACTGCTACGTTAAGTTATGGCCAGAGTATAAACTAAACAAAGATGCTTGTCAGTCTGAGTTCTCAATTTAATCAAGTGTCTTCCTATAGTTTTGCTTTATAAATGCTGCCAATTTTACACTGCATAAGGGTTTTTGTGAACAGAGAAAAGCACCTAAAGGAAATGGGGTTATTCAGTAAAATTACTGTCTGTTTTCACATTCGTGCTTCTTGGATGTGTGTAGCATTTCCTGGTTTGCCTCAATGATCTCATCAGTGTTTTGCTTTACCGTCTGCGTTGAATTTTTACTTCCTGTTAACATCGAGCTGCTTAAGCTCTCTGTATCAGCCAGCTCATACTGGACCAAAGCACAAGTAGATCATGGTGTTGGATTTGGTCTGTGTTTTTTTTTTCCCACAGCCTATGCTGCATGCAAAGGTTGAGCTGCCAGCCTCTGAACTCCGGCAGCAGGTCAATCAACTGATCCGGTGTGTGTATGTGTGTGTGTGTGTGTGTGTGTGTGTGTGTAGAGAAATGAAGACAGGAGTGAAATCGATGTGGTGAAGTAATCACTGAGAGGAAGACGCGAGAGAGCCTCAGGCAAGCGCTCTTACCTGAGTTCTATTTCATGCATCAGCAGACGCAACACAAACAACGCGTGCCCACCCGGACACACACACACACACACACACACACACACACACACACACACACATATGCAAACACATACTGACGAGCTCACGAATAGTCTGCATAGTCTATCTTGACGATGCTGAAAGTGCTTGCTGCTTTTTTGACCTATGCTTTCCCCTGAAGAAGCTCTCAGAAATGTTCTGCAGTAGTGTGAAGCTACTGCTGCATTGATCTGCTGTCACCTGCCACACACACACACACACACACACACACACACACACACACACACACACACACACACACACACATTTATAAATGCATCTCTCTCAATGGCCTGACCAGACCAGACCTGACCAGACCAGACCTGACCTAACCTCACCCCTTCTCCAAATGCTGCAATACCACAGCGACTTCCTCAATGATGATGACATCATGGACGATCCATACATCACATTTACAGTGTCATGTGCAGAGACGAGACAGGAAGTCAAGGAGATGGCCACGATAAACCTGTCAAAAGAAGGAGAGCCACTAAGAGAACCAGGCTGAGATTAACCCCTCCTATGCAACCGAATTTTCTCCTTATGGATATACACCTCCATAACATCTATCTCATGAAAGCAAAACACTTTTATTGTCAGTCATAACAACGTCGGGAAGCCTTTAGCTTGATTACATAAATACGACAAAACACAATGACTCATCACATCAGCAAAGACAAAATTCCTTAATAGACTAATAGAATAATTATTTTATTGTCATAAGATTACCTTAATAGTTAATCTGTAGATATTAGTGCTTAATACATAATGTATCTTTATTTTTCTTTCTTTATGTTTGGATTTTTTTGCTCTCACATGCTGAGGTATAAAAGCTCAGGGCTAAGTTTTCAAGCCTGGCCTTTCAAACAACTTGTCAAGCTAACAGGTTTTAAATTAAATTAAATGTTAAAAATGAGAGACACCGATGTTTTCTTTCCTTTCAACTACGTGAAAAGGAAAAGAAAACCCAGTAAGCACATAAAAAACCTATTTCATGTGAATGCTAATTAAGAAACATATGTTGTCGGACTTTAAATCAGGAATACAAGACAGCACCCATGATTGCCAGATTTTACTTGTCGTAGATTGCTCCTCTGCGAGCCTCTGAGTGCCCTTCGAGTAGATTTGTTCTGACGCCAACTCTGAGTTTTGCCTACTACTTTCATTCAACCATACAGTGCATGTCGATGGTCGACTTTACATAAACAGCTCATTATTCAAATCATCTGATTCTCCATGTACGAGTGACCCTGGCTGACAGTAGCTAGAGTGTGTTTCCAGCAGATGAGAGTTAATCCCCCCTCCGTGTGCCTCACGGGACAAAAGGAGGAGCAACCCGGTGGGTGGGGATGGTTCTCTGTGGGTGGCTATTTGTTAAACAATTGTAAAATGCAAATGCGTGCAGCGCTGTGCTAACAAAAGTCCACAGAGGTCAAGTATCCTCATGGATGGAAGCGGAAGTGGTCCAGAAATCACAAAATCATCTGCTCTGTATCATCATCGGACAAGGTCTCCGAGAGCTTTAAGTCTAATAACAAGGTGTGTGCACAGGAACTGTAGTTTGTGACCTTGTTGACAACACACATGTGGATTTTGATGGGCAGATGAGCTAAAACACTCCAAAGTATGGATCACTCTGGCTATGGTCTCGCTTTGTTCCCTTTGTCTGAGTCTCCATTAGTGCGGCCTTGGGTATTGGTGGTTTAGGACTAGCGGCATTTAAAAAGTAGCAAAAGTGCTACAAGTGAGCGTGTGGTGAATCAATCACATCAATGACACCGACCAGGGAAAAAGAAAACAGTGCACTTTGAAAGCTTGGAAAGATCTCCAAAGGCCATTAGGGACTCTCTTAGAGCCATTTCTGAGAAACAGGATTTTTGTGGTTTCACAAACATCACAATTTCATTAAAATACTTTCCATTTGAAGTCTAAAGACCCATCATAACATTTATGCAAAAAAAATATAGCAATGAGATATCTTGGTACCTTCGCTATTATTGATGTTGATGGTAACATGGTTTTCTCATAATAGGGTTGAGTATTCCAAAAGCAATTGGCCATTAATAACAATTCTACATTTATTAAATAAAGACACTGTATTTAATTTATTAAATAATTTACTGTAATGGTACATCTGCAGAGCAGGTGAGTTGAAGTTGTGGCTCACACTCACTTACCAGTCTCTTATTTTGTTTTGTAATTAGTTAATTACAAAAGAACTCTCTGAGGATTTCAGAAATTAGAAATTTTGCTCTCCACAAAGATGGCCTAGGCTATAAAAAGATCAGTAACATCCTGAAACAGAGTTACAGTACAGTGGCCAGAGTCATACAGAAGTTTTCCAAGATGGGTTCCACTCGGAACAGACCTCTCAAGGGTCGAATCTGGTTTCGAAAACCGACGCATTGTGCTGAAGCTGAAGGTGATGGAGTGGCCAACTATGTATCCAGACAAATACACTATTGAGCACCTGTGGGGAATCCTCAAGCGGAACATGGAAAAGCACCATGTGTATAACATCCAGCAGCTCTGTGATGTCATTATGGAGGAATGGAAGATGATCCCAGCAACAACTCTGGTGAATTCCATGCCCAGGAGGATTAAGGCAGTGCTGGATAACATTTGTGCTCAAACCAAATGTTGACACTTTGCATACAGTTTTGAAAATAATGGCTGTATGTTAAGTTATTTTTCAAAAGAGAGTAAATCTATACTGCTATACATGATGTACATTGACTACTTTGAAATATATCCAAGTTTCAATTCTATAGTACCCTTAAGAAAATCTACCAAAATGGTTGCCGAAATGTGAGGGGTGAACTCACTTTTGTGAGATACTGTATATGAACAGATATATGACATCCACAGACAATTCTCTGAGGTTTCTTATGACAGGAAGGGCAGCTACATTTTAAGAACAGTGATCTTGCCAAAGGGGCTTTTTTTGTGTGCAGCTCCTCTTTAAACATTAGGCAGAATGGTAAGCTCAAGAAGACCATGGTTTAGACTTTTAGTTAACTTTAGCAGGTGTTCTTAGCACAGGGTCACCTCGACCTGTGGCAACTCGTTCTTCATCCTCATGTACTTCTTATCCCTTCCTCTCTGAGTGTTTGCTGTGTTTGTGTTGTATTATCTTATCTCATCTTCCTGCCGATCCCCGAAGCACTGCCTGACTGAACACTGCCATTGTTTTGTCCTTGCGACAGCACCAGAAAAGCCAAAGGGAAAGAAAAGACAAGACTGTTCACAAAGAAAAAGAGCTGTAGAGGAAAGTAGGACGCCGGTAAACTCGATTTGATAACGCTGCCAATCATTTTGCCAATCACGGCCCTTTTTTTTGTGACAGAGAGCAAGAAAACCTTGGTTAGATTATCCATATGGGTTGTGCAATTACAACCCTTGCAACTGTCATTCTCATTTATTGACTCTCTTTTTATTTATTGATCTATAAATACCTCTTTCTTTAAAACGTGTATAACATTCTGGTGTGATGGTTTGGAAGGAAAAGAGCAAAGTTTTGTCAGGAATTTCTAAAAGTTAAGTCTGAGAAATTGTTTTCCTGCACCGTTCATGTTTACACACAAATCTAGGGTTAGGGTTAGGGTTAGGGTTAGGGTTAGGGTTAGGGTTAGGGTTAGGCAAGGTGATCAGTGGGGACTGGGGGGGGGGGGGGGTGTTGATGAGCGCTGCTTGCTAAAAATTGATGCGCCCTTTGGTTTTGATGCCAATGACCTTCAGACACTGAAAGAAAGAAAAAGTGAGAGATAGAGAGAGAGAGAGAGAGAGAGAGAGAGAGAGAGAGAGAGAGAGAGAGAGAGACCTCCTGTCTTTCAGGCCAAGCATTGACCTCACAAAGAACCGCAGGTTTTAAACAGCTATTAGTTATTCCACAGAGAACAAAACAAGTTGGCTGTTTACTAGGAAATCCTGCTAGGACATCAAATCTTAAAGACGTCTTATGATTTTTAAGCCGGGCAGGTAGACACGCAGCAGAGCAAAGCGCAATTAGCACATAGAACGGAACAAACAAAGAGGCATTTGGGGAAATCTAATCCTTTTTACACTGTTCCTCTCTGGATGTTGGCAATGAGTTCCTTTATCTAATACATGGCCTGGAATAATTAGTTCCCCCCCCCCCCCCCCCCCCCCAAACACACACACACTTTGGCTTAGCTAGACGATAATTACCGTGGTCCTGGGTGAATTCTCATTAGGGTATTGTGACCTTGAAGAAGAGCACGCACCATTGACATCTTAACTAAAGAGCGGAACCGGCTCTGTGATCCTGCTGACTGCCCAGAGCCCACAGTAGTGGAAAAGTTGTGGAAGTTCAGGACATGTGGAGTTTTTACTCTGGCCTGCTTTCTCCTTCCACTATTCGTCCTTTCCTCCCATTTCCCATCTTATCTTCCATTGTTCCCCCCTGTACAAATTCCAACCAAATCTCATGCAGAATTCAGGAAAATCCAGTTTCAGTGAATTTAATGGAAATTGTGTTATAAGAAGGTCAAGCTATGGGCTGTAATCCTGCCCCTGATCCCAAACATTTTAAACCAATTTGTTTGTCAAAAAATTTACAAATTCACTCCTCCAGTTCCAGCTGTTTAACATTGCACTCGGGTTGCCAGGTCTGCATGAAACAGCACAAAAACAAACCCAGTGAAATAAAAATAATAACAAAACCTAATAATAAACACTACAAATCCCAATGTCATAATCACTACATGTAAAATATCTTAAACAATGCAAAAACTATATCCTTTGAAAATATTTTGAATATTAATGTATACTAACACCAGACAAATTCTAGGTGTTTAGAAAGAAAATAATGACAAATTAAAAATATTAACTCACCTACCTGAGTTAATATGTACACAAAAAATATTTTTCATGGGTTGATTCGATAATTCAAAGTTCTTAGGTTAAAAAATGTAAAATTACATACAAATAGTTACATAGAAAAAAGATTCTACATGGAACCAAATAACCTCCTAATACAAGATGAACTAAGCCGAGACATTTTTAAATGTGTTATAGAAGAAAGGGCTCTAATAAAAAAATGTGAAAAGTGGACCATTAATTGGGAGTGAAAACGTATACACAAACTTTTACTCCATTTTGTAAAAAATAAAATGAAATAAAAATAAAGGTTCACTATATGTATGGTTAGGTCACATAATGCCAAACGTGCAGAAACAGAAAGACAACTTTAATAAAAGAAAACACACAAAACACCAATGAAAACAGTGAACAAAACAGCGAATACCATAACCTAAACGTAGACCCAGGAAAATAGCGAAAACCATGAAAGACATAAACAAATAAAAAACAAATTGTGCTGTGAGACGTAGGCATTTATACACACATGCTAATTACCGTAAAGGTGAATCAGGTGCACAAACAAACACCTTTAGACTGTCAAGCAGGTGAGTAGTCCAGTGCAGTGATCCGTGGAAAACGTAGTCCTGGCCAGAATCCTTACAAGTTATATGTAGGAGCAGAGTTTTAGGTGGGTAAAGACAGACAGTGTAACAAAACTGATAAATTTAGTATAATCTAAAAATCATTGTGTTAATACCTACTTCTTTCTAAAAAACAAAACAAAAAAAGAAAGTATCTGATTGTAAATATTTCAGTGAGATTTAGTGTATAATTCAATGTTACTACAGATTATCTTTCTATTTTTACAGGATAAATATTTGTGTATTTTTAAAAAATACTCTTTAAAAAGCCACAACCTGTCAGATGATCATTTATTCTTTTTTTTTACCACACTGCAAATGTTTATGGAACTATGAAAGAAAGTATTACCAGCCTTTTTCGAACAGTATCCCGGAGTTTCCATTTCTCATTTTCTGACTCTTTGGTGTATTTTCCTTATATTCTATCCATTTTGCAAAATAATAATGAATATATTTTCATCTGACCTAGCTAACAGAGCTGATATTGAGCCTACAATCACGAGGCATGGCCGCTAGTACATGCTGATCATGGGGTCTTTTTAGTAGAAAATTTGCTTATAAGTAAATCATGTCTATTAATCTAATGTATGCAAAGCGTCAAACTCCCAACCTGCAATACAGAAAGGAGGTCAAAAGTCTACACGGATTCCTGTTTATTTGCTGTGAAGAAGGGATTTTCCTGCAAACATGCAGAGGTGTGCTTTTCCTGCAAACATGCAGAGGTGCTGCTTTGAGAGGTCAAATGTCAAAACTCTGCACTGCCTCTGTCCTTTAAGTAATGAACTGAAATGACAGCACTAACAAATAATGCTTCTCAGTATTCTCAGGTATTCTCTCTAACTACCACTCTTAAAACACACACACACACACACACACACACACACACACACACACACACACACACACACACACACACACACACACACACACACACACACACATACTTAATGCCCACAATAAAATTTAATTCTCACATTTAGCAGGATTTGTGAAAACAAAAAGTGTGTGTGTGTGTGTGGGTGTGTGAGAGCTTGGTGTGTCTTGGGCCGGGGATCTGTGAGTCATCCACAGCTGCAAACAAGGCCACAAGCATCCGAGGATTAAGTATGAGCGTAACTCTTCATTTGCCTGTTTTCCTGCAGAAGAATGCCTTAATAGCCGTCCAGAAAACAGGTTTACTGCACTATCCTGTTAACTTATACATGGTGACAATTTATGCTGAGCAGTCAGGGGACAGCATGTCGAGAAATAACAAGAAGTGCCATTACATAGTCTACTAACAGGGTGGGAATTAAAGTAAACGATTACACTTGGGAAAAAACAAACGCAGCTTAGTTTTGCTAAGGAATCGAATGTTGTGTCGAATAATCCTGCTGGAAGCTGGCGCTTAAAGGTGAATGGAGCTTTCAAGATATTTACGTCTGCGTGGAAATGGTCTTGTTTTTTTGTTTTGTTTTTTTTACATTTCTACACAATGGAACTCCTGCTGAGCCTGAACTGGGTCATAAAAGGATTTTCCCTACAATTATACTATATTCTCCATTTCAGCTATTCTATGCACTTAGTCTAAATGATGAAAATGTACTTACATTCAGTATCATATTTTAATTTAATATTGTCTGCAATAAAACGGTTTCTTTCCTAGCTAGAAGAGCAGATGTAAGTTCATAGATTTTTCAATTGGATTTGCAGGTCATGACATTGTTGAAGGAAACAGAGATCATGCGCATGTTTATGGCCTGGAATGAAATCGGTTAACTTGTCGAAGCATCCAGATCTTTAGTAAGACTTACTGGCACTGGCTGTATAAACACAATGTTCCCTTGGTATGGTGGTAGCCAAGTTGGATAATCAGATTTTTCGCCGTGTTGCCAGTGTTGTATCATTAAGAGTCACAATTTTTGACAGTGAAAATTGTCGGACACACTGTAGATTACATGGTTGATGGAGGAAATTATGACAAAATTTACTAATAAGATGTCTGCTAGTCCTGCTGGTCTGTTACTAAGAAAATATGTTTGCTAGTCCTGCTGGTCCGGTACTAGCATGTGGTTGTTATTCCTGCTACGAAACACTTCACAAATCTGACAAATATAGACTTATAATTAAAAATAAGGTTAAGCATAGGTAACTATATTAACGATCGGTGTGTTAGCTACTCTGCAGAACCTGTTCATTATATTAGCTTTGTAGCTCCAGGCCTTGTAGGCAGTATTTAACCAGTGGCTTTTACAGAACTGTTAAATCAGCACGTTCAGTACAATGCCAGTGAAGTGGAAACTTCACTAAACTCTGCTTAAAAAAAAAGCAAGGCTCAGCTAGGAATAGCGAGAAGCGGATCACAGTAAGAGCCCTGAGGCACTCACACCACCGCCGTCTTGTAAAAAGAGAGACAACACGCAAAAGCTGGCCCAATTAAAAGGTAACAAGCACCACAAGTGCTTTGTCATCATTAAGCATGAACAGTTTTACAGCTCCTGCTCACGCCTGGCGTGTAATTATGCCCACTGTCTCCCGCCCACCGGCAATGAAAGGCTGGATCGTGATGTAGGGTCACCAGGGGTCAGAGATCATGGAGGGGGCAGTGGGAAAAAGCTGGTGGGTGTATGTGTGTGCATGCATGATCTTAAACACACGCACACACACACACACACACACAGGCGCGCGCGTGCATGCACACAAACGCATACACACACGAATAAACCTGAGCAAACAAAAAAAGAGCTTCGAGTTAAATAAGCAGCAAATATGTATTTAGATAAAGCTTTACAGTCCAATGAAATTTGGGTTAATCTTTTATATAACAGTAAATCAATTCATAAATTTATTATACTGTTTTTAGAAAAGGATTTATATATATATATATATATATATATATATATCTAGTGGTTAAGATGCAGCGCTCCCACCGCTGCGACCCGGGTTCGATTCCCGGTCAGGGAACCATCCCCAGCCACTCTTAGTGCCGGTCCCAAGCCCGGATAAATTGGGGAGGGTTGCGTTAGGAAGGGCATCCAGCGTAAAAACACGTGCCAAATCAAACATGCGGAGGATCCGCTGTGGCGACCCCTAACGGGAGAAGCCGAAAAGAAAGTTATATATATATATATATATATATATATATATATATATATATATATATATATATATATATATATATATATATACAGTACAGACCAAAAGTTTGGACCTTCTCATTCAAAGATTTCTCTTAATTTTTATGACTATGAAAATTGTAGAGTCACACTGAAGGCATCAAAACTATGAATTAACACATGTGGAATTATAAACATAACAAAAAAGTGTGAAACAACTGAAAATATGTCATATTGTAGGTTCTTCAAAGTAGCCACCTTTTGCTTAGATTACTGCTTTGCACACTCTTGGCATTCTCTTGATGCCTACTTTGAAGAACCTACAATATGACATATTTTCAGTTCACTTTTTTTATGTATATAATTCCACATGTGTTAATTCATAGTTTTGATGCCTTCAGTGTGACTCTACAATTTTCATAGTCATGAAAATAAAGAAAACTCTTTGAATGAGCAGATGTGTCCAAACTTTTGGTCTGTACTGTATATATATATATATATATATATATATATATATATATATATATATATATATATATATATATATATATATATATATAGAATGTGACCATTCCCAAGTGATTCAAACTTTTAGTTGATGCCAGACAGACTGGTTTGATCTCGGGGGATTTTAACACACAGCAGTCTCTAGAGTTTCAATTTTATCTTATTGAGGAGAGAGTTGAGGTGAGCAGAAAAAAACCCCTCAGAAATGCATCATGTGGCTTGGCAACAGAAGATGATCACATTAGCAAAGAACAGGAATGAGAAGCTACAGTGGGCACAGGATCACCAAAAGTCGACATCTTAAGATCCAGTTTTGGTAAACTCATTGTGCTCAGTGTAACCTCTGGGTAAAATACAAATCCCATAAAAAATAACATACCTGTCATAAAACCAATATGGTAATCTAATCATAAATCAATCGGAAGCATCATAAACCGTTAAGCAGTGTAAATAACCGACCAGTCGAACCAGCTGTTGGTGATAATTACACATCAGTGCTGACTCACAACTACCTGTTAGACAAGTTCTGTCATTTCACAAACGTAAGAATCAAGACAAGGGCATAGAACAAATACCACTAAAATTAAACATAACCTTGAAAAATCCTTAAAGGAAATGACGCGTATAAGTGGCTGGTGACAGTCTAAAGGCCGTCCTCTTATTTATTTCCTCGCCGTGCTCAGGTGGAATGCGTGACCAAGTGTAAGGGTACGTTTAGGGACGCTCACAAGCAGCAGGGTTCAAACAATTGCATTGCAAAAAAAAAAAAAACATATTGATAAAACTATTGACTAAATATATATATATTTTTTTATATTATTATATAAACGTTGTTTAAGATTTATTCATTAGCTTTTTCTAAACTATAGTACACTGTAGAATCTTGAATATAGTCAGATTTAGCTGGTATTTCAAAAGCATCTACTAAATAAAAGAAAATACTGTAAGTGATATGTTTTAGTTTGACTAAAAGAATGTGTTTCCAAAAACTACATGGTCTCAAGCGTAAGATAAATGCAGAGGATAAGACACAAAACAAAACCTCAAAAAAAAAAAAAAAAATGTAGTTAAACTAATTTAGGTAAAAGTGTAAAAAATAAAAAAAAAGTGCTTATGGAAACCCACGTGTCTCCCTCTCTTCCTCTCTGCGATGTGCTGACTATGCAGCTGGTTTCGGGAGGCACGGCAATAAAAGGAAGAGCTAATGAAAGGTCACAACGGGTCAGCATGCTTGCATACCTTTGCTGGAGCAGCCAACAAGAAATCGCGCCAAACTGTTTCACTTTTTGACTGAAGGGCATTGAGGGTTCACGAGGTCACCTCAGGAGTCACAAGGTCGTGAAACTCCAGGTTCAGATTCCGAGCACAGCCAGGGGTCAGAGGTCAGCACAGGCATGTGAACAGCCTGGGGGGAGGGTCGCTGTTATAAGCAGCCGGAGGAGAGAAAAATATCATGCCGTCCCTCTTTTTGCTCACGCTTCTGCTGATTGTCTTAAGGTTATCAGGTTGGCCTTCTTCACACCTTAAATCGTCTCCTCTAAAAGAAATGAGTTCCACTGAGTTATGATATATGACGTTGTTCCTCTGAGATATCAGTGATGGATTGATGTTTTTGTTTTCTCTCCGGAAGCCTGGCACGTAAACGACACCTCAAATCAGCTCTGGTTGTACATCCTTTCATGATGCGAGGGCACATAAAAAAGCCAGGCCTCTGTCTGTGTGAAAACCTGAACTTGCTTAGTCACAATCCACAACACCAAACAGATCAGGTGTTCAGAGGCAGGGATTAAATCCGTACCACTAACCATTTTTTCATTCATATTAAAGCGTTTATATTTTGACACTACTTTTTTTCTCCCCTGATCATGTCATTTTTCTCAGTGACATTCAAGAATTATCAGGGGAGGTCAGCAGCACTGCAATCTTTCTGAAGAAAGACCTTTTCCAGGCGATTTGCTGTCATCTATCTGTAGTCTCATGTGCAATATATTTATTATCAGTGGCGGATGATATGAATGGTCTCACAGGGTTAAAGCCTTCTGCTGTTCCATAGGAGGTTTTAGGGATTTAATTGTTTTTCAAGTTTAACATGTAATTTGTAACCCCCAGAATGTAATAAGCAAAAAAGTGAGGCTGGGGCTGATTTCTTTCGAATGTGGATTGTAAGATTCATGCAGCCATCAGGCTCCCTGAAATAAAAAATTTTTTACCAGTAGGACGTCATCAAGGGGAAGGAGCCTGAGATTGTGCGTGAGGTTGAGAGGTTCCGACTAGAGATAGTCGGGATCACCTCTACGCACGGCCTGGGCTCTGGAACCACACTCCTCGAGAGAGGATGGACTCTTTACAACTCTGGAGCTGCCCATGGTGAAAGGCGTCGGGCTGGTGTGGGTTTGCTTATAGCCCCCCAGCTCAGCCGCCATGTGTTGGAGTTTACCCCGGTGAACGAGAGGGTCGTTTCCCTGCGCCTACGGGTCGGGGATAGGTCTCTCACTGTCGTGTGTGCCTACGGGCCAAACGGCAGTATAGAGTACCCGGCCTTCTTGGGGTCTCTGGGAGGGGTGCTGGACAGTGCTCCGACTGGGGACTCCGTCGTTCTACTAGGAGACTTCAATGCACACGTGGGCAGCGACAGTGACACCTGGAGGGGCGTGATTGGGAGGAACGGCCCCCCTGATCTGAACCCGAGCGGTGTTCAGTTATTGGACTTCTGTGCTAGTTACAGTTTGTCCATAACGAACACCATGTTCAAGCATAAGGGTGTCCATCAGTACACGTGGCACCAGGACACCCTAGGCCGCAGGTCGATGATCGACTTTGTGGTCGTTTCATCTGACCTGCGGCCGTATGTCTTGGACACTCGGGTAAAGAGAGGGGCGGAGCTGTCAACTGATCACCACCTGGTGGTGAGTTGGATCCGATGGCGGGGGAGGAAGCTGGACAGACTCGGCAGACCCAAGCGTACTGTGAGGGTCTGCTGGGAACGTTTGGCCGAGCCTCCTGTCAGAGAGATCTTCAACTCCCACCTCCGGCAGAGCTTTGACCAGATCCCGAGGGAGGCCGGAGATATTGAGTCCGAGTGGACCATGTTCTCCACCTCCATTGTCGAAGTGGCCGCTCGGAGCTGTGGCAGTAAGGTCTCCGGTGCCTGTCGAGGCGGCAATCCCCGAACCCGGTGGTGGAAACCGGAAGTAAGGGATGCCGTCAAGCTGAAGAAGGAGTCCTACCTGGCCTGGTTGGCTTGTGGGACTCCTGAGGCAGCTGACGGGTACCGGCAGGCCAAGCGAACTGCAGCCCGGGTGGTTATCGAGGCAAAAACTCGGGCCTGGGAGGAGCTCGGTGAGGCCATGGAGAAGGACTATCGGCTGGCCTCGAAGAGATTCTGGCAAACCGTCCGGCGCCTCAGGAGGGGAAAGCAGTGCCCCACCAATGCTGTTTACAGTAGAGGTGGGGAGCTGTTGACCTCAACTGGGGATGTCGTTGGACGGTGGAAGGAATACTTCGAGGATCTCCTCAATCCCGCCGTCACGTCTTCCATTGAGGAAGCAGAGGCTGAGGGCTCAGAGGCGGACTCGTCCATCACCCAAGCTGAAGTCACCGAGGTAGTAAAGAAACTCCTTGGTGGCAGGGCACCGGGGGTGGATGAGATCCGCCCTGAGTACCTCAAGTCTCTGGATGTTGTGGGGCTGTCTTGGCTGACACGCCTCTGCAGCATCGCGTGGCGGTCGGGGACAGTGCCTCTGGAATGGCAGACCGGGGTGGTGGTCCCTCTTTTTAAGAAGGGGGACCGGAGGGTGTGTTCCAACTATAGGGGGATCACACTTCTCAGCCTACCTGGGAAAGTCTATGCCAGGGTACTGGAGAGGAGAATACGGCCGATAGTAGAACCTCGGATTCAGGAGGAACAATGTGGTTTTCGTCCAGGCCGTGGAACACTGGACCAGCTCTATACCCTCTACAGGGTGCTGGAGGGTTCATGGGAGTTTGCCCAACCAGTCCACATGTGCTTTGTGGATTTGGAAAAGGCATTCGACTGTGTCCCTCGCGGCGGCCTGTGGAGGGTGCTCCGGGAGTATGGGGTCGGGGGCCCTTTACTAAGGGCTGTCCGGTCCCTGCATGACCGAAGCAGGAGCTTGGTTCGCATTGCCGGCAGTAAGTCAGACTTGTTCCCGGTGCATGTTGGACTCCGGCAGGGCTGCCCTTTGTCACCGGTTCTGTTCATAATTTTTATGGACAGAATTTCTAGGCGCAGCCAGGGGTCGGAGGGTGTCCGGTTTGGTGACGACACGATTTCGTCTTTGCTCTTTGCAGATGATGTTGTCGTGTTGGCTTCATCAGACCAGGACCTTCAGCATGCACTGGGACGGTTTGCAGCCGAGTGTGAAGCGGCTGGGATGAGAATCAGCACCTCCAAATCCGAGGCCATGGTCCTCAGTCGGAAAAGGGTGGCTTGCCCACTTCAGGTTGGTGGGGAGTTCCTGCCGCAAGTGGAGGAGTTTAAGTATCTTGGGGTTTTGTTCACGAGTGAGGGAAGGGTGGAACGGGAGATTGACAGTCGGATCGGTGCAGCTTCTGCAGTAATGCGGTCGATGTACCGGTCTGTCGTGGTGAAGAAGGAGCTGAGCCGCAAGGCGAAACTTTCGATTTACCGGTCAATCTACGTTCCTACTCTCACCTATGGTCATGAGCTCTGGGTCATGACCGAAAGGACAAGATCCCGGATACAGGCGGCCGAAATGTGCTTCCTCCGCAGGGTGGCTGGGCGATCCCTTAGAGATAGGGTGAGAAGCTTAGTCACTCGGGAGGAGCTCGGAGTAGATCCGCTGCTCCTCCACATCGAGAGGGGTCAGCTGAGGTGGCTCGGGCATCTGTTCCGGATGCCTCCTGGACGCCTTCCTGGGAAGGTGTTCCGGGCGCGTCCCACTGGGAGGAGACCCCGGGGAAGACCTAGGACACGCTGGAGAGACTATGTCTCCCGGCTGGCCTGGGAACGCCTTGGTGTCCCCCCGGAAGAGCTGGAAGAAGTGTCTAGGGAGAGGGAAGTCTGGGCATCTTTGCTTAGACTGCTGCCCCCGCGACCCGGCATCGGATAAGCGGGAGAAGATGGATGGATGGACGTCATCAATAGCAGGCAGGGAATATATTTTGCCATTGAAGGGAGGAATTAAATGTGAAAATTCACATATTTACCAGTGTTCAAAACAATTTTTTTTGTCTGAATGATGTTATGACTTTTTTTGAAGGAAACACAGCACGCACCAGTAGAAGACAATGGAATTTGAAATAACAAAATCTGAAATCACAATGCAGCTCTGAACTCAGTATTCAATAGTGAGTGATATTGTAGGCTGCATCAATCATATTATACCTTATGATATAATGCATTTCTCAAACATTTTAAGAGATTTTATCAGATTTTTGGGTTCACATGTAATATAGTACTGAGTACTGTAACATGCAGGTCAAACATTTAAATTCAAGATCAATAATCTCAATAAAATCAATATTTCTATGACTTAAAATCTGATCCTTGTTTAAACAGAAAAAAATAATTCAGGTTTGTCCTAATCTATGTGTCATTAATATACATTCCACTGAAAAAACGATGATAAATCATTGATGATCTGCAGTTTCCACAAACTAAGTGCAGCTGCTTGTAGGCCACATCAGTTTAACCGGCTGTGGACTGATGTGAAATGTGAAGGCCAACAGCTTCAACAATTTACGAATAACTGAACAAGGGGGCAGAAAATCAATGACGCCCAGCCCATCCACATCACCGGTGGATTTTGAACTTTATTGCAGCTCACATAGATCATCCTCAGGGTCTTTTTTCTTCCTCCTCTTCTTCTTTTTCTTTTTTTTCCGCCTTTTGTCGACCTCTTCGGACTCTTTGCACCTCTAGTAATTTTTCTCTTTCTTCTTTTGCCTTTCACAGTGTTAAAAATCAGCAGGAAGTCTACTTTAAATCTCATCTCATGCAAATATCTTCAGATTTGCATTTGAAAAGGAAAGAAGATGAGATTCCCCCCCCCCCCCCTTCAAACCCCCTACCCACAAAAAGCATTTATGAATAGAAAATCACAAAATGAAGAACATCATGAACCAGATCATCATCATCATTATCATCATCATCACTGAGTGGCTGAGATGTGTTACAGTATTTTGAAAGCAGGACAGTATTTTTCATTTAGGCCACACGAGCACTAAAAGTGACAGCAGCGCCATCAAGTGGGCACAAGTGCAAAAGGCAGATTGCATGAGATGGATATAGATGTATTAAAAAAAAGGAATTATTGCTGTTAGTTTTAATAAGCAATCAGCCCATCAGTAAAGTGCCACCATAAACTTTCATCCATTTTAAACATTGATTAAAAAGGTTTGAAAAGGGTTTGAAAACATTTTCAGAGCAATTGATCATGACCACAAAGAAAGCTGGTTATGATCTGAAAAAATCTTTTTACCGTTTTTCATAAACTTTGAAAAATGAACAATTGATGGAAGGAGTCTATCAGTCCAGTGATAATGTTTAATAAAAGTCAGAGATAAAGCTGGAACTAATGGGTTTTATGTATCTTGGGACATTTCTCAGGATATCTCAAGATGTCTCTCGGTATCTTTTGTATTAATTTTAGAAGTGAGAAAGAGAGAGAAAGCGAGAGAGAGAGAGAGAGAGAGAGAGAGAGAGAGAGAGAGAGAGAGAGAGAGAGAGAGAGAGAGAGAGAGAGAGTGTTGTTCATAGCTGCTATCACATACCTGAGAAAAAGAACGGCCATGTTTAGCAGATGTAAATAACTAAATAATTTTAAAAAGTGCTCTTTAATATAATTGCTGGTAAATATAAAAATAAGGGGGGGCTATATGAGGAATATAAAAACGACATTTTTAAAGTGGTAACAGACACCACATCACCATATCTGTTAGATCTGTTCCTTCACCTTACACTGACTCAGTGTATTCAGGAAACAATGTTTGATAGCAACAGCTTTTCTCTGGCTGTATCATGCAATAAATCTTACATATGCAACCAGTTAACAGATAATAAATAACATTTAACATAATTGCATTCTTATTTAGTTACTCAGTGTTTGGTAACGAAGGGCTACATTGCATCAGCAACACTGACTCAATAACAGACAAGTAATTCATAAGAAGACAACTGATGGCACCTGCATTCATAGCGATACTTTGAATTTAATTAATCACTTGATTTTTAATCATAAATATAATATATGATGTGTCAGGCAGTTATTCGTGTAATTGTATGCAAAATCATGATCCTACTAAATAGCTACTTTAATTATGGTATAATATTTAGCAATCAAATATTAATTTATCAATCATTGGGCACCTGTTTGAAAGCTGGCAGTCTGCAAGTGTTTTACCTTCACCACCTTCATCCATATGGATCAATTTCTTGTTCTGATCTCAACAAGTCTGGGCAAACTACTGGGTAGGCACCAATAAAAGGCCACATTTTTATGATGTCATCGTGTAGACTTATTACAACGTATTTTACAGTATTTTAAAACCAAACAAAAATTCAAAACACTAAAGTATTTTGATACATAATATGAAGCCATTTTCATCAACCTTATCAAATACCCTATACCCTATTTTATAATTAAAATACATATTTGAAATACATGTATCATAAATACTGCCCAGTTTTATTCTTTATATATTGGGTAAGAATAGAAACATTTATGTATAAGTGATATCCAGGCATCATGTTTCAGGCTATTTTAGAGCAGGTCTCTTACAATAGAGATCGCCATCTCTCTTATGAATTTGCATGTTCTGCCACAGGCTTATACTAACGATATTATTATCCAAATGTACCTCAATCCTGAGAGGCAATGAGAAAGACATAGAGGCAAAGAGTGAGGGGGAGAGAGAGAGAGAGAGAGAGAGAGAGAGAGAGAGAGAGAGAGAGAGAGAGAGAGAGAGAGAGAGAGAGAGAGAGAGAGAGAGAAAAGGTAGGATGATGTAGAGAGTAGTGAAGCAGGAAGTAAATAGGATTAGTAAGAAGGAAGTGAGAGTTGGTGAAGGTGGAGGAGTTTAGGTACCTGGAATCAACAGTGCAAAGTAATAGAGAATGTGTTAGAGAAGTGAAGAAAAGAGTGCAGGCAGGGTGGAGTGGGTGGAGAAGAGTGATAGCAGGAGTGATTTGTAAAAGAAGAGTATCTGCAAGAGTGAAAGGGAAAGTTTATAGGATTGTGGTGAGACCTGCGATGTTGTATGGTTTAGAGACAGTGGCATTGAGTAAAAGACAGGAGGTGGAGCTGGAGGTAGCAGAGCTGAAGATGTTGAGGTTTTCGTTGGGAGTGATGAGGATGGACAGGATTAGAAATGAGTTTATTAGAGGAACAGCGCATGTAGGACATTTTGGAGACAAGGTGAGATGGGCGATTGAGATGGTTTGGACATGTGCAGAGGAGGAAAATGGGGTCTATTAGGGAGAGAGAGAGAGAGAAAGAGAGAGAGAGAGAGAGAGAGAGAGAGAGAGAGAGAGAGAGAGAGAGAGATAGAGAGAGAGAGAGAGAGAGAGAGAGAGAGAGAGAGAGAAAGAAGATTTTTTCACAATTCATCAGAACAACTTCTAGCTTCTGTTTATTTTCATAGACAGTAACAGAACAGCGGAGTGAGACTGAAACAGTGCCTAAGACGATTCACAACTCAATACAGAAACCACAAAGATTCAAAACTGTCCTTAATTCTGTTTCTGTATACAGCAAATGTAAAACTACTTTAACAAAATAGACAATCATTTTGGTTCTTATTTCTCTTATCTGAATTATCTTTAACAAAATAGCTAAGATTTGTTTTCAAATCTATAGGATTTGATCACAGTACAGATTAATTCCAAAGCAGTGAATTGCTAATAAACAGCGTGTCCTGAAGTGCCTCATTTCTTCATCATAAGAGTGCATCAATAGCATTATTAAACAGTCATTTCCTCACTATCACTTGGAGTTTTTCACAATACAAATACACACACACACACACACACACACACACACACACACACACACACACACACACACACACACACACAGTATATATATATATATATATATATATATATATATATATATATATATATATATATATATATATATATATATATATATATATATATATATATATATATATATATATATATACAGTGAGGAAAATAAGTATTTGAACACGCTGCTATTTTGCAAGTTCTCCCACTTAGAAATCATGGAGGGGTCTGAAATTGTCATCGTAGGTGCATGTCCACTGTGAGAGACATAATCTAAAAAAAAAATTCAGAAATCACAATATATGATTTTTAAACTATTTATTTGTATGATACAGCTGCAAATAAGTATTTGAACACCTGTCTATCAGCTAGAATTCTGACCCTCAAAGACCTGTTAGTCTGCCTTTAAAATGTCCACCTCCACTACATTTATTATCCTAAATTAGATGCACCTGTTTGAGGTCGTTAGCTGCATAAAGACACCTGTCCACCCCATACAATCAGTAAGAATCCAACTACTAACATGGCCAAGACCAAAGAGCTGTCCAAAGACACTAGAGACAAAATTGTACACCTCCACAAGGCTGGAAAGGGCTACGGGGAAATTGCCAAGCAGCTTGGTGAAAAAAGGTCCACTGTTGGAGCAATCATTAGAAAATGGAAGAAGCTAAACATGACTGTCAATCTCCCTCGGACTGGGGCTCCATGCAAGATCTCACCTCGTGGGGTCTCAATGATCCTAAGGAAGGTGAGAAATCAGCCCAGAACTACACGGGAGGAGCTGGTCAATGACCTGAAAAGAGCTGGGACCACCGTTTCCAAGGTTACTGTTGGTAATACACTAAGACGTCATGGTTTGAAATCATGCATGGCACGGAAGGTTCCCCTGCTTAAACCAGCACATGTCCAGGCACGTCTTAAGTTTGCCAATGACCATTTGGATGATCCAGAGGAGTTATGGGAGAAAGTCATGTGGTCAGATGAGACCAAAATAGAACTTTTAGGTCAGAATTCCACTAAATGTGTTTGGTGGAAGAAGAATGATGAGTACCTTCCCAAGAACACCATCCCTACTGTGAAGCATGGGGGTGGTAGCATCATGCTTTGTGGGTGTTTTTCTGCACATGGGACAGGGCGACTGCACTGTATTAAGGAGAGGATGACCGGGGCCATGTATTGCGAGATTTTGGGGAACAACCTCCTTCCCTCAGTTAGAGCATTGAAGATGGGTCGAGGCTGGGTCTTCCAACATGACAATGACCCGAAGCACACAGCCAGGATAACCAAGGAGTGGCTCTGTAAGAAGCATATCAAGGTTCTGGCGTGGCCTAGCCAGTCTCCAGACCTAAACCCAATAGAGAATCTTTGAAGGGAGCTCAAACTCCGTGTTTCTCAGCGACAGGCCAGAAACCTGACTGAGCTAGAGAAGATCTGTGTGGAGGAGTGGGCCAAAATCCCTCCTGCAGTGTGTGCAAACCTGGTGAAAATCTACAGGAAACGTTTGACCTCTGTAATTGCAAACAAAGGCTCCTGTACCAAATATTAACATTGACTTTCTCAGGTGTTCAAATACTTATTTGCAGCTGTATCATACAAATAAATAGTTTAAAAATCATACATTGTGATTTCTGGATTTTATTTTTTAGATTATGTCTCTCACAGTGGACATGCACCTACGATGACAATTTCAGACCCCTCCATGATTTCTAAGTGGGAGAACTTGCAAAATAGCAGAGTGTTCAAATACTTATTTTCCTCACTGTATATATATATATAAATTGTGCTTTGAAATAAACATGCTCTTTGTTTTGAGCTTTCAGAACTCCCATTAACACCGTCTGACCAGTCATACCGTTACCTATTCACTTGTTTCATACAGATCTACTAAAAAAGTTTTTTTTTTTTTGGCCCGAAATTAATACGGACAGAAAAACAGACAGAAAAAGAGTGATAGAGTACTAAAGAAACACAGCTTGGAGAAGAATGGTACGATGCTTGTCAAGAGGCCTGAAGGCTCAAAGTCCAGATCATGGCTACATGCATGTACAGTACACACACATCTATCTATCTATCTATCTATCTATCTATCTATCTATCTATCTATCTATCTATCTATCTATCTATCTATCTATCTATCTATCTATCTATCTATCTATCTATCTATCTGTCTGTCTGTCTGTCTGTCTGTCTGTCTGTCTGTCTGTCTGTCTGTCTGTCTGTCTGTCTGTCTGTAGATATATACCATCTAGATAGACATACACATATCTCTCTCTCTCTCTCTCTCTCTCTCTCTCTCTTTCTCTCTCTCTTTTTTTTCTCTCTCTTTCTCTTGATACTCGCTACACTTTATAGATGCACTCATTAAATAAACACTTTGTAGGTGAACGGTTAGAGACTACAGCTTATCCTTTCACCAAATCCTCCAAGTAAAACATCTATTCCAGAGATTCAGAAAAGTATTTTAGTTAACTACATCTAACTTTTTTCGACTGAAAACTGAAGAATCAAAATTAGATGTATCTGATCAAGTTAGAGTTGATGCCTCCAGTCAAAAACGAGCCACATTGAATTGTGAATGGTTAAGAATAAAATACATTACAGTTTCTTCCAGTTGCTTTGGAGCTTTTTTCAGTGCAGAAATGAAATTCTCAAAACTCCTTGTTCAACCTCCGACCATAGCCACTTGCGCACATCATAAAAACATTTCTCCTTGCTTTGATAAAATTTAGAATGCTTTAGTACATTCATTTAATTGATTGTATACACGTTTACTACATTATCAGTTGTTTATGTCAAGTTGATTATAATATATTACACTGGTTTCACCTGAATAGTCTTAACCCTGAAAACATAGAGGCATCAGTTTGTGGCAAAAGTCAGAGAATGCAAAATGTTTAAACCAGTTCTCAAAATCTGTCAAACTTAAACTTCTATTAAACTGTTTTTTTTGGTAAATGTTTCTTGAATTGATGAAAAGTGTAGGTGAATCTTGAATTTCACTAGGCTAGTGTACAGCATCAAATCAACCAATAATCAACTAGTTCTCAAAAACAGGTCAAAGGTGAATTTTGTGAACCCTTTAAATCGAAATTCAGAATTACAATTTCTGAAAATGAATGAACAACTAAGAAACAAACACTAGTATAGAAAAAGAGTGAATCCTGTTTGGTTTAATGCAATCAATATAAATCAAATATGTAATCAAATAAATACATTTGTGCTACTGAAATTCATATACAGAGTCAGCAGTATTAGCTGAAGATTACACTGAATAATCAAAAAATTTAAATATCTACTCTACTACTAGAGGATGCCATCATTGTGAATCTTTCTCCCTTTAGTACAAAGGGTTGATACCTCATCTATTGGATTAGGGAAGGGATTTTCAGCTTTCTGTTAATCTGCAGCGTGTTGGATAGTTACTCTCTGAGAGCTTGTGTGTACTCGAAACACCGCTGTGCTCTCCTGGTGGAAGAGGTAGAACAGAAGGGAGAAAAGAAGTGGCTTCATAATGAACCTTTTCTGCTTTAGTCTGGTAAGTAACTTTCTTTCGGCTTCTCCCATTAGGGGTCGCACAGCGGACCATCCGCATGTTTGATTTGGAACATGTTTTTACGCTGGATGCCCTTCCTAACGCAACCCTCCCCATTTATCTGGGCTTGGGACCAGCACTAAAGCTTTTGTAACCCTAATGGCTGGGGTTGGTTCCCTGACCGTCATGGAGTTAAATGCTCGTCTCATACAGCATGACCGAGATGCCTTGTTTGCTAACATGATCTATTTTGGTTTGGTTCAGGAGAAATAATTCTCTACACAATGTGGACAGGGTACTTTAGCTGCAAGTTGTTAAAAAAATTAGTTTAAAATGGTCTAGCTTCTGTACTTAGAGCTAATGAAAGCTGAAAATGTGACATGCCTGAGCTGTTGTTACCCACAGAGATGTGAAAACAATTTGCACAGAGGTGAAAAAAGCTGAAAAAAAGATAACGTTCCACTCTAAGCAGCAGCCCAGTGACATTGCAGTATTAGCAGATGTACAAGCGGACTTGACTCCACTCCTCGAGCTTTACTGTGAAGCTGCATGTCCAAAACACATATATCTGCACCTTCTGCTCTATTTTGATATTCAATGAACATCAGAAGTAATTATCTGTGCCATTCTCAGGGTAAAAAAACATCAAGCTGAGCCCAAATAGTCACTGTTTGTATCTAACATCTAAGAGGAGCCCAAAGCTACCAGCTTAGGTTTAGAATTAGGTGAAACTGCATGATTAAATCAGTCTCTTACAACGAATTACTCATGTGGTTTCTAACAAGTAGACATGTTAGTATTTATCAGAATGGATGAAAGAATGTCACAGAGCACAACATAACCAGAAGGTAAGAGTCAGGCTGGAAGTGTGGCCTAAATTTTGAAAGGCTCACTTGATATAAAAGTAACCCTTAACAATGTGGCCAAAAATCTTTTGAAATACTAAAAAGAAAAAGAAACAAAAGCACAACATCTGTGCTGACTGAGGTAAAAAAAAAAAAAAGGTTTTGTCATTAAAAAATTTAAATCTTATATCTTATCAATCTCAGGTAGTTATTTTTTCCCTTTTTTTAGGAGGGATCTACAGACAGTTTGTACAAGGCTCCGTGCTCAAGCCCTGATCTAACATCATGGAGTCCCAGCTTGGACGGCTCGAAACCCTGCGTTGCTTTGGTGAGCTCTTCATATAAAACCCAAAAATCACACAACAGATGATTAGTTTCAGTCAACACGTGTATTCCCAACGATCATTCCATGCGTGACTGATTCACGTTTGAGTAGTCCTTTCTCTGAAGAGAGGACATTAATCAGAATAAGTGTCCACCATCTGGACACTGCACCATTAATCTGGGGCACATTCATCAGGAAAATGTCCAAATCCTAAATTAATTCACCCACTGTTTTAGTGAATATTGAATTAGAAATAAAATGGAAAATATAACTAGGTCAGGGGATTCAATCTTAACAATTTGTTCTGGTTCTTTATAAATGTAAAATATTCATCACAGATTAAAAATCCTGCGTTTCTGTACTAAATCTATAGTAAAAAATAATCAAAATTAATAAATTAAATTATTCATGATTTATTATTCCCCATCCTTCAGGAGCTTCTCCAGACTCCCACCAAACAATGTATGATGGAATCAAAGACAGAAAAAAATAAGTAAGTAATCGTTTATTTTTCTGTGACACGACATTTTTCAAGCTAAATTGGCATATTTACAGAGTGTTCAGCTTATAGGGTGCTACGCCAAGACCTAATTGTTTAAGTAGAGGCTTTTAGTCTCTGTGTGTGTGTGTGTGTGTGTGTGTGTGTGTGTGTGTGTGTGTGTGTGTGTGTGTGTGTGTGTGTGTGTGTGAAAAACAGTTGTATTTTTTTTCTTAGACACGTGTTGTTATGATCACAGCCTAAGTATTTAGTATCTTATCTTAAACTATTATTATATATTGTTATACAGTTATAATACAATCTATATGTCCCAGGATACCCAGAATTTTACACATTCATGATTTTGTGAATGAAAGAACAAAAGCACAGGATTAATGGTTGAGAATAAATCTGCTGTTTGTCCAAAACAAGGTCTAGAGCATTTTCTCCCTAAAATCATTGCAGTACAAATAACCTTGAACCACATTCAAGAGAGTATTACTATGAACAAACTCTCTATTTTTTGTCTTTATTGTATCTTACTTGGGGTCTCCCTCTGTCTTTTTCTGGATTGCAATACAGTTTTTTAACCTCTGCATAAGTTTCACATATAAATCAGGAAGTTAGCATGATATATGCCACACCAGAGGCTCCTAGATCTTGGAATCAACCACAATGTAGAAATTTCTATGTAAAAATAGTCAGATTATTTTTTTATTATTTACCTAAAAAAAAAAAAGATGCATTGGATGTTTTGAAGGGCAAAATCTGTTTTCTAAAATTGTTATTAGTCTATTGAGGAAGGTGGAGACTAACGTATGCACCATTTCTATTTTGAAACCTGTGAAAGTTCTTTAAAAGTATAATGAAAAATGTGCTCTGTCTGTATTCACTCTCCTTCTTTAGTGACATTCAAGATTCATCTGTACAATTCATCAATTCATGTCACATTTACAAAAAAAAGTTTAATAGAAATTTTAGATGACATATTCTGACAACTGGTTTAGCCATTTTGCATTCAATGACTTATGCAATGAAATAATGCCTTGATGTTTTGGGGGTTAAGACTATTCTTATATTTTGATCAACATGACATAAACAACTGATAATGTAGGAAACAGCAGATACTAAAGATTGTGGAGGTTGAATAAGTAGTTTTGAGAATTTCATTTCTGTTGACATACACTCCAAAGCAACTGAGAAAATTGTAATAAATACATAATGTTCAGGATAACTAATCCACCCAGCCATTATGGTTGCAAAAACCAGTGCATTTTAGTGCCATTTCCAAACCCGGATTAATGTGGAGGGTTGTGTTAGGAAGAGCATCCAGCATAAAACATGTACTAAATCAAATATGCAGATCACAAATCAAAAATTCCTACCGGATCGGTCAAGGCCCGGGTTACCAAAGACTGCTACAGATATCGTTAGCCAACAGGGTACAAATAGTGGAAATTGGGCTACTGTTGGTCGAAGGAGGAGAAGGAGAGGAGGAAGACGTCTACAGAGACGGCAGGAAAAGGAGAAGTGTAGGAAAGTGGAGGTTAGGATGGGCACTTTAAATGTTGGTACTATGACTGGTAAAGGGAGAGAGGTAGCTGATATGATGGAAAGGAAAAAGGTAGATATGTTGTGTGTTTAGGAGACCAAGTGGAAAGGGAGTGAGGCCAGGAATATTGTGTGGATGTTAAGAGAAATGGCGTAGGGGTGATCCTGAGGGAAGAGTTTATTAAGAGTGTAGTGGAGGTGAAGAGAGTTTCTGATAGGGTGATGAACTTGAAGCTGGAAGTTGAAGGGGTGATGATAAATGTCATCAGTGATTATGCTCCACAAGTGGCTTGTGAGATGAAGGAGAAGGAATGAGTTAGAAGAAGTGGTAGATGGTGTACCAAAAATAAAAAAGATTGGTGAGAGGGGCAGACTTTAATGGGCATGTTGGTGAAGGGAACAGAGGTGATGAGGAGGTGATGGGTAGGTATGGCTTTAATGAGAGGAATGTGGAGGGGCAGATGGTGGTAGATTTTGCTAAAAGGATGGAAAAGGCAGTGGTAAATACCTAGCTAAGTAGAAGAAGGATCACAGGGTGACGTATAAGAGTGGAGGAAGGGGCACACAGGTGGACTATCTTTTATTTAGGAGATGCAAACTGAAGGAGATTGGAGACCGTAAGGTGTTGGCAAGGGACAGTGTAGCTAGACAGCATCAGATGGTGTATGGTCTGTAGGGTGGTTTTGGAGGTGAAGAAGAAGAGGAGAGTGAGGACTGAAAAAAGAATAAGATGGTGGAAACTGGACGAAGACTGTAGTATGAGATTCAGGGAAGAGGTCAGACAGGGGCTCAGTGGTGCTGAAGAGGTGCGGGATGATTGGGCAACTACTGCAGAAGTGATAAGGGAGACAGCTAGAAAGGTACTTGGTGTGACATCTGTAAAGAGAAAGGAAGACAAAAAGACATGGTGGTGGATTGAGGAATTGCAGGAAATCATAAGGAGAAAGAGGTTGGCTAAACAGAATTGGGATCGACAGAGAGATGAGAAAAGTAGGCAGGAGTACAAGGAGATGCAGCAGCAGGTGAAGAAGGATGTGGTTAAAGCTATTTAAAAGGCATATGAGGTGCTGTATGAGAAGTTTGACACTAAGGAAGAAGAAAAGGATTTGTACGGATTGGCCAAGCAGAGGGACCGAGCTGGGAAGGATGTGCTGCAAGTTAGAGCAATAAAGGATGGCGATGGAAATGTGTTGACTAGTGAGGAGAGTGTGTTTCAAAGATGGATGCTTCAGGAGAGATGGCAGTGGAGTTTTTAACTGGATTGTCTAACAAGATTTTGGAAGGTGAAAGGATGCCTGAGGAATGGAGAAAACGTGTGCTGGTACCGATCTTTAAGAACAAGGGAGATGTGCAGACTTGCAGTAACTACAGGGGAATAAAATTGATCAGTCTATTAAAGTGGGGATGGGGCTGCATCAAGGTTAAGCTGTGAGCCCTTTCCTGTTTGCAGTGGTGATGGACAGGTTGACAGGCGAGGTCAGACAGGAGTCTTCCTGGACTATGATGTTTGTGGATATTGTTATTTGGGGTGAGAGTAGGGAGCAGGTTGAGAAGATCCTGAAGAGTTGCAGGTATGCGCTGGAGAGAAGGGGAATGAAAGTCAGTAGGAGGGCAGTGGAGTGGTGCAGTTGCAGGGAGAAGAGGTGGAGAAGGTGGAGGAGTTCAGGTACCTGGGGTCAACAGTGCAAAGTAATGGAGGGTGTTAGAGAAGTGAAGAAAAGAGTGCAGGCAGCGTGGATTGTGATAGACGAGTATCTGCAAGAGTGAAAGGGAAAGTTTATAGGACTGTGGTGAGACCTGCGATGTTGTATGGTTTAGAGACAGTGGCATTGAGTAAAAGACAGAAGCTGGAACTGGAGGTAGCAGAGCTGAAGATGCTGAAGTTTTCGTTGGGAGTGATTATGATTGACAGGATTAGAAATTAGTTTATTAGAGGGACAGCACATGTAGGACATTTTGGAGACAAAGTGAGGGAGGCACGATTGGGATGCTTTGGACATGTGGAGAGGAGGGACATGGGGTGTATTGGTAGAAGAATGCTGAGGATTGAGCTACAATGAAGGGGGAAAAGAGGAAGACCAAGGAGGAGGTTTATGGATGTGATGAGGGAACACATGCATGCAGTTGGTTTAAAATAGGCAGATGTAGAGGACAGGTGGTATGGAGACAAAGATCTGCGGTGGCAACCCCTAATAGAAGAAGCCTACAGAAGAAGAAGTTCAGGATAACTAATCACATAATTTTAAAGATACAAAACAAACTATGCAATTTTCAAAAGGCAACATATGACATTAGTTTCTTAATTTCCAGCTTGCTAAGCCCCACCCAGTGCAAAAAAAATTTATCTTCATTTGTTAAGCCCTGACAATAGCTCTTTCCTGTCACAACAGAGCTGTCAACTGAGAAGGGTTAAGCGTAAGTTTTTGATCAATCTCTCAACAATACAATGCTTCTTTCTTTGGTTTCATTCTATCCATTCAGTTCTCCAATTCAGACATAAACCATTATAGTTGTGACCATGCTTGTAATTACATTATAATTGCACTTGTGCTCATTGTTAATTAAACTCAATGTACGTTTATTATGTCTAACACATCTTTTGTGTTTTATGGCTCAGATCACATGCTTCAGAGTTAACACGCATCAGTGGTACGTCAGCTTTACTGTTTAACTGCACTGCACTCAACTATTTTTAAGTAACATTTAAAAATACACTTACTGATGCCTTGACTTTAGTTACATGAATTTCCCTCCGATCCATTGGTCCTTTATCACTCTAATTTTGGCCTTCCAAATTAAGCCCACACTCCCAAATGGCTCAGATGGCTGTCACCCTCCTACCCCACTTGGCTGCCTCAGTTGCTGGCACTTGATTTATTTCACACATTAAGTGTTTTACTCACATAATGACTTATTTTTGGTCTCTTCTTATTCAAAGACAAAGCAGCTTCTGGTAATCTGGTCTACTGTCCTTGCATTGGAAAGAGAGATAATCTAGGCCACCATCAAGCTAAAAGTAAGTGATAGCAGGATGTAGGAAGGTTAAGAATATTTGTGTATTATGTGTATTATATAAGTGGCGTTTCGACTGACTGGTAAGCCATGAACCTCAATGTGTCATATTCACAGTGCAAACATACTGCACATGCTGCTTGGGTGAAAGATCACAAAATGGCTGTCAGGTTAATTATGGAACAATGATGTCACTTGTAGACATTCATACAATTATAAAACCATATTAGAATATTTGCATTCAGTTTGTATAAATAGTAGCTGGTGATCCTTCTGACTCAACTGATTATTTATGGTCTCTGCATTCTGAGCAGATGCAAATGAAGATCCTTTCACGATGAACACTTTGACTCAAGAAGAAAGACTTCAGAGAAATGAGAGGGATTATAATGTTCAGGTACACCAGCAAACCTCAATGCCATATAAATCATTTATATAACTTCTGTATCTGCTTGAAAACCTTATGAGGAATGCTACAAGACCACCCATCTCACAAAAGGGTCAGTCAATCTTAACAAGAAGTCTCGTTTTCTTGCAAATGTAGAACATCTGACATCACTGAATCACATTTTGGACATTCTTTATCAGTCATTATAATAGTAACACTGTCAAACATTTGACAAATGAGAGGGTCTATTTGCAAATGTGCCACTGAATGGCTAGTGATTTAAATCTCCATGTGCATAATGTGTTTGATTATTTTGCACATAATTCCTCTGTGCTGGCAATCTTTCAGTGTCACCTCTGCTTTGAGGATCCATAAAGCAAACCATCCCCCAAAAAAATTTAGTTGCTTCTCACTAAATTCATGAAACTCATTAATGTGATCTATGTGATCTGTATAATACACAATGTGTTATCATACACATTAGCCCTGCTATCTGTGCAAACGAGATGTAATAAGTAATAAACTTGATCACTGACAGCGAGGCTGCAGGATGTAATGCAGATAATACAATAAATGTATTTCAATTCAATGTAAACATAGAGAAGATAAGACTTTTATGCTATCCGTTAAAATGATGCAACACAACAGGGGTCAACAGGTATTCGGTACACTTGCAGTAACCCTCACATCTACATAATATTCATCTCACGCACTTTTACTCTCGCTCTCTACTGCGTTTTTTTTCTCCTGAAGCTCAATGTCGAGTTTTTTTGACCAGATCTAAGTTTCATAAGAGCGACACATCCTGTGAACAGATGAGGAAGTATGGGCTCGGCCTGTGTGTGTGTGTTTAAAGAAAGTGTTTAAGCCGTCGGTGTATGTGGTGTGTTTGGTCATGCATATGAATATTGATTTCTAAAGAAAAATTACGCATCTCTGAGAGTCATGCTTCAGAGGAGAGCTTCGAATGCCTCAGAGAAAACGAGGAATAAACCAAAGGTAAAAAAGAAAGATTAATTATACATATAATACTGCATCAGTGTTGGGGTGCACATTATAATGGTGTAAGCCAGCCACAACTGGAATTGTGCAAGAGTTTTTTTTGTTGTTGTTTTTTGGGTGCGGTGGTTACAATATTGCTTTGTTTCAGTTGAACTACTTTGCAATTAGCAAAATGATGATTATAAAACATTTCAATTTGGCTTAAATGACTTTTTCATGGACTACATAACATAAATACGCAATAATGATAACGGTAAAACTCTGTACTGTGTAAGAATGACAGAAAAACAAGTGAAAATGTTTTCTGTAATAAAAATGTATATGAAAATCTCCAAAAGGCCAACATGATGTTTTCTTTTTCCTTATTTCCTCATTATTTGAGGTAAATACAATGTAGTTCTTTGGCTTGTTGATTTTTTTCTTTTCTTCTATCTTTTTTTAAAAGGTGTCTTTCAAAACACACGTCTAAAAGTAGTTTTCAATCCCCTTTTTTCATTATAAAAAAAAAATCAGGTTTAAGTAAAAGTTTTGACCAAAATTTGTAATTGTTGCAATTGTGGCTGCTTTTTGTATTAGTAACAGAAAAATGACATTTTTAATCACAAATAATCTATACTCATGCAACAGTCTTACATTTCACCTCTGTCTTTATCAGCGCTCTTACAGCTTTGGTAGGTTCGATTCACCCAAAAATCAGTCCAAGCAGGAGGAACATGAAAGCACTTCGGTAAATCTGCATTGCTGACTGTATCAATAAAGTTGTAAAGAAATAATAATCATGTACATTATGAAACTTGTCGTTGTGCAGTTTTGCAGTTTATACCAGCATGTGTACCGTTCACGCTTTTACACTTTTTTTATACAGAAACAGGGTGCTGATGGCGAATCACCCGAGGTAGATCATATCAAAGGGGGGTTAGGAAAGAAGATGAAAGCAATCTCAATGACCATGCGCAAAAAGATGGGAAAGAAGTATGTGAAGGAACTGTCAGAGGAAATGGTAAGCGCTGAAGTTTAAAATAAACGGGTGTTTTTTTGTTTCTGCAGCGTCTGCGTTTTTTTGCCACGTTTCATGTAAACCTATCGCTGGAAAGCGTCTCAACTTTCTAACCACTAAAAAACAAGTATAAATGTTACAGATCAAGAAGCATAGTAAGGGCATTTTGATATTTGTTTAAATAACATGTAATGTAAAGAATCAAATGGCTGGTAACACAACTATTTACTAAAACCAGCAACTTAGAAACAAGAAAAAAAAAAATACCTGATGGTGTGCTGTTACAGGAAAATAATCAATAACAAGGTTGTGTGCCACAGTTTCCTTGCTGCAGTTGATCTTTTTTTTTTTTTTATCAAAAGTTGTCTGGAAGTGTTTTATACCTTAGTTGATGATTACAATGTAAATTTGATTAATACATGACACATACTGCATTTAATGTAGTGGAACATCCACTAAACAAGCATGTTATTACATACATCAACTGAAAACTATCATTCAGGATTCACCATCTTGTGCTTATGTGTAGATTAATACAACAAAAATGCAACATGTTACCAATAAAAAGCAAAACCGCAAACTATTCTCCATTGTGGAGGATTTTCTGTGCTAGATGCATTTTTATTTCTGAGCACTGTGACAAAATGCTTACACTTAAAAAAAATGGCATCATCTCCTTACAGTGAAACATCTGTTATAAAGAAGTGAATGCTTTGATATAAGCTGCAGGAAAATAAATATATTAGTCAATTAATCACATTTAAAAATATATTTCTATACTGAGAATTAAATTGTAAGCTGAATGGACATTTTGGCATCTTTTGCACAGGGGGAAGGTGTGGATGGAGACCAGGAAGCTAAACAAGTAGCTAATGCAAATGAAGATTCAGTCAAAGGGTGTACAAAGTCGAGTAACTCAGTGGAAAGTCTCTTCAGTCTCCACAGCGGCCAGAGCTCCTCCAGTAGTAAGCTTCACACATAGATATTACACCTCATTTGCCTTTTATAGTCCTATATTTTTCAGTAATGTGGGATTTATTTACCACAGTGTGGTGTAGACGGAACGAGGTGTATGTCACAAAACTAGGCAGTGTGGTTTATTGTGCAGGCCAGGTTGACTAAAGGAAATGAACTAATTTTTGTGAAAAATAGTAAAAAAATTTATAATTAATAATTTATCCAAATCATTTATGTCAGATAAGATAAAGATAAACAATTTCCTGATCCTGAAAAATCCTGATAGAATGGGTGGAAAAGTTTGTATAGCTTTATTTGGTGCTATGATGTTCCTTCATAGCACAAATTAATGAGTGGCTTTGTACATTTCATTATTTGCATTTTTGTTCTTGGGTGTGATGTAAAGTATCTAATTTAGCCTATATGTACACCAGTCTTCAGTCTTCTGTATATCTTCTGCAACAAATTCTATTCAAAACAAGAAAATAAGTGACTGTTGATTATACTGCTTGTACATATGCCCTGTTTAAAAGAATAGGAAGCAATAAGACATAACTTTCGAATTGCTAAGTTGTAGCTTAATGCCAATAAGTTGCAAACATTAGGCCTCAAGACGCAAGATAAGATAGAACTGTCTTAATCTTGAAAGGAAATTATCTTGCAGGAAACTGCTTCAGATTCGAAGAAAAATAAATATAGATGAAAAATAAATAAAATATTAAATATAGAAACACAGTATCACACAAAAGCTAATTGCCACCTACGATAATGGCTGTATGTTGAGTTATTTTCAGAGGACAGTTATTCTATAGTGCTACTGCTACCACTTTTGTAAGATGCTATCTATCTATCTATCTATCTATCTATCTATCTATCTATCTATCTATCTATCTATCTATCTATATATATATATATATATAATGATGAAATAATACAATTTATTAATAACAATGCAATTATTAATTATCAGTGGCGGGCCGTGCATTTGTTACCT
Organism: Silurus aristotelis; assembly: GCF_946808225.1. Taxonomy (NCBI): domain Eukaryota; kingdom Metazoa; phylum Chordata; class Actinopteri; order Siluriformes; family Siluridae; genus Silurus; species Silurus aristotelis. The sequence continues at coordinate 16,998,982 of NC_139591.1, forward strand.
GGGCCTTCAGTGGGGATTTCCCGACTTAATCCACCTCTTAATACCACCACTATCAAGTTGCAATTATAGAAACCATCAATACTATACATAAGCGCATTATAACAATGCGTAGCATTACAGAGAGAGAGGCATTTCACCTATGGAGGGTAAATACCGTTTTACTAAAGCAAGAAACCCAGTTAAGACTCCAAGCCTCTACACTAAAAACTCACTGCTGTGCCACCTACATCATCTGGAGCAGTTCAAAATATTTGTCTAAAAACATGACAAAAACATAAAAATTTCTATAAAATACAACCTACTCACAAGAGATGCATACTCATAATTTGCACCGCTCCTCAGAGTCTGTAATCCAGTGATACTGTTTGTATTCACTGGTATTAAAGTGGAGAACAAACCCTTTCCCAGGCTGAGATAAGCTAGCTAGCTTCGGGTTTGGCCGACCTTTCCTCAAAATGTCTAGCTTTTCTTCAAAATGTTTTTTAAGTATGTCCGAGACCAAATCAATTTCTCTTCCTCCGTAGGCATAAAAAAAAGTCTAACTCAGATGTATTAATGTGTGCAGAGTGCTACACACGTGTTTTGCCAGTCAAACTTGGCTGTAACAGTTTCTCTCTGACCAACCAATTAGAGGACGAAAAAATGCTGACGCTATTCAGGGCCAGCTAGCTGCCCTGTGAGGCAAATATGAAATCTGATTGGTTAAAGAAACAGAGGTGTTTATTAAGGAGATTATGGTAAAAAGCCAGCAGAACATACTTTGAAGGCCCTGGGCAGATTAGATTGACATGGCAGCACATAGAGGCTGAAATCTGATTGGACAAAAAATCTTACATGCACATACATGTACTGGAAGCAGTGCAGCCAAGAGAAATGCTACAAAATGAAGAGAATAAACTGTTGGGAATAAATTAATACAATTTCATGGAACAAATATGTAGAATTTAGGTTGTAAATGTAGGTCAGTGCTTCTAAAAGTGTTTAGGCCAGCAGAGAAGGCTTTGCTGGCCCTGACCGCCCGCCACTATTAATTATAAAATGAAGTAAAATGTTAATACAGTACAGTACTATGTTAATCACGGTTTTTCGTTTATTGCTGGTGGTTTTGGAACGTAACCACCACAATAAACGGGGGATTACACATATATATATATATATATATATATATATATATATATATATATATATATATATATATATATATATATATATATATATATATATATATATATATAGTATCTCACAAAAGTGGTAGCAGTAAAAACAGGATGTAATATTGTACATGGTATATCACATCCTGTTGCTGAGCAACAGGATGTAATATTGCACATGATATATTGCACATGGTATTATATTAACATTGTAATTATTGTGGAATTATGGTGATGCATATAATAGTTCAGTAAAACTGTTAGTGTTTATTGTGTCAGCTCTGCTCACTACTGAAAGGGGGGAACTGTTTTTGCTCAATCGCTCAGCTTAATGCCTCGATTTAATACTGCTCCCAAAAGCATTTGCTTTTTTATGAATTGCTTGATTTTGCTGGTTATTAGATGGCATCACCAGTGGATCAGAAGGCTTTTGTAACATAGAGAGTCTGAAGCTGGAGGAGGAAGTCCCAGACAACATCCAGTTCTGTGGCAAAGCGAAAGTTCATACCGATTTCATCCCGAGCCCCTACGACACAGAATCCCTTAAACTCAAGGTAGGCAGATCAATAATATACTCTAGTGACTGTTATTCACTGTATTGACTCTATTCCCGTGGCCAGGGGTGATTATAGCAACACAGTTCATTTATTTTAAATATCTCTTATATCACATACATAATGTAAGCAATATAATGATACTTTAGACCAGAGATGACCAAATCAGGGCTTGTAGGTCAACATTGGCCCATGGTTACCTGTGATTTAGCCTGCTATCCCATATGCAAGAAGAGGAAAAAGGTAAAAAATGTCATTTGGAAAAAAAAAAAAAAAAAAAGAACTGGCTTCATGTCTCATTAGAGGTCACAGAATAGCTGTATTAGGCATCAAACTCTATTGTACAATAAATGTTGATTGGGTTCTTATTATACCATATGTTTTAGTGAACTAGACCTAAATGAGAGGAACTATGGAAACTCTAATTTTAATATAATGTTTGGTATAATGCAACATTCATAGGTTTCGTACAGTACCTCTGCTTTAGACTGTCCTATTAGATTGTAAGCTGTCATTTGAAAAAGAAAAAAAAATTGCTAGCGACAGTGATATCAATTGACTCTAGACCAAAAAAAAAGCATTATGTCATTATGTCTTCACAACTTCTTAATATTTTGTTATCTCAGGCCGGAGACATGATCGACATCATCAGTAAGTCTCCCAATGGCATCTGGACAGGCATGCTGAACAGCAAAGTGGGCAGCTTTAAGTTTATCTATGTGGATGTCCTCCCTGAGGAGAGTGTTCCAGTGTACAGGATGGAAAATCATCGGAGAAGCAGAAGACCTCGACCCAAAACGCTCCAGGAATTCCTCGAGAGACTAAACTTGGAGGTGGTGCTTTATAACTGTATTCTAATCTCTGATATGGAAATCAGGACAATACACAAACACTGCATTAGGAACTAATAATTGCAACAGAGGTACCTTTAAAAAATCCAGATATGCATTTAGATACCTAAGAAACAGGAGGTGAGAAAAGAAATACATAAGGAAGGTCTGGTTTCACTCAAGCGACCCAAAGTGTCCATTAGAGTATACAGATAAAGGAGAATAAAGACGTTTATTGATGTATTGAAAGAAAGTGTACACATATGAAAAGATTGACTCCTGAGATGAGCAACAGGACAGTCTTAATGTTTACAGCTGCAGTTCTGAGGTGCAAATGTACAGTATCTAGGTGACATTATGCACTGATACAAAGTTTACAGTTGGGTGTCAGGTCTCAAGCCTGCTGCATTTGCTCTAGTCCTATTTGTTTGTGTACGTGTGTACTCTCCAATTCAGCTAAAGCTTGAGGGTGCCATTTTTTACACACAGTTTCGAATAAGTTATAATCATTTAAATCAAGTCACATTCATCCAGATGTGCAGCCTCATGAACTTGTTCAGTAAGCCAAAGCAATTGGTGAATAACAGATTTTTCTTATCTAGAAAGTTTATCAATGTGCGTAGCTGCTGCTGTCATACGTTTTATCTTCCTAACAGTGTCATGAGGCTTAAGCATAATGTCACTCAACATTAAACCAAGTTTCTTCTTGAGATAACCTTTAGAACTTTACGCTTCATTTATTACACAATTCTTTGGAAATGTGTAAATGAGCAGTCAATCTTTGAATCACCGGTTATTTCTTAATGTGAAATAATGAGGTATCCTGCAGCAAGGCAACAATTATAGAGCAAAATAAGGAGGAAAATTAACAGAAAAATAAGGTTAGGAAGAAATTTTATCCTGACTCAGTATCTTGACCTGATGTGAAGAAGGTGTGTGACTGTTAAGAAGTTAAGAAGTTTCAGGCTATGAAAGTTGTTGTGTTGAATGCAAAAATTGGTCTTATGAGAGAATGTCTAGAGCATACATGGAAATAAAAAAAATTTTTTTTATTCTTTTCACTATAAATTATGGACATGATTTGAGCAATTTTTTTGACTATTTTTAGACTCATTTTTTAGCATGTGAAAGTGAACAATCTACATGTGTTGCCAAAATAAATTTTTCCACTTCACTGTATTTTTTTTTTTTCCCGATAAAAAAAGTTTTTTATGCAAAAAAAAAAACAAAAAAACAAAACCAGTTCATCTGTGGTTTTAAAACCAACAACCGGTAGAAAACATTTTCAGGTATGCAATGATGTGAAATCCTAAGCAGAAAATTTACATTTTGATAAACATGTCTAAACTTTCATTTAGCTTATCAGCGATAATCAAGATAAATGCTTAAAAACATCATTAATAAGGGAAACTGTGCTTCACCGGGGTTTCAGCATCAGATCACAGTGTGTGATAATGGGTGTCAAAAACGTAAAACTTGTCTGATGTGATGTGACCTAATAAAATATGCAATCTCTTCTGTCCATCTTTCAGGGGGAGTGCCTGCAGGAGTTTGTGTCGTCCCTGTTACTAAACGGTTATCAGACGGTAGAAGATCTGAAGGATCTGAAAGAGCAGCACCTGATTGAGCTGAACATGACCAATCCCGAACACAGACACAGACTGCTGGCAGCAACTGAGTGTTTACATTATGCAGAGTGTGAGTGACACAAACAAACACAAACACATACACAGTTAGCTCAATAAACAGCACAAACTTTAGGCCAAAAAAACAACAAAAAAATCTGTTTTTGACTGCAATACTTTATGTTCTACTATTTCTGGGCTAAATGTTAGCATCAAGCTACAGTCACCTTTTCACAGACAAGCTAACTAAAAAACAGAAATGGTTACGATTACTTCTTCAAAAATAATAATAATAAAATAAAATAATCTGAAATGAGAAAATGATGTGCTGTGCAATGGAAAAAGTGCTAGCTGCATTAGATAAAGGCAAAAGTCACAAAGCTAAAATAATAAATAATAAAATTAACAGCAGTAACACCTTAGCTAGCCTACTATAATCAACTACACTATGCTACACTAAGTGTAGTGTAGCATATTGTATACTAAACTCACTACACAGACAGTGTACACTGCACTGTACTACACTACATTATGCTACACAAGGGTAATTATTGTGTTATGCTAATAGGGTAATGTGGACCAATGTTAGTCCAACTGCAGTGTAATTATGGTGTAGGGGTTTATGCATTATGAGATGTGTGTTCACTGTACTGTACTGTACTGTACTGTACTGTACTACAATGCAGTGTAATGTATGTAGTGTAGCAAAATGTAGAGTAATGCAGCATAGTGTAGTGAAGCGTATTGTATAGTACACTCAGTGTAGCATAGTGTTGTGTAGTAGAGTGTACACTACATATAAAATTGTATATTTATAGTAGTAACACACATCTCATAATGCATAAACCCTACAACATGATTACACTGTAATTAAGCTAATACACAATATTTACATTACCCAATTATCATAACCCACAATAATTACCCTTCATTTAGCCTACACTATAAATTGCTACACAACAAATTAGCATAGCTAGCATGGTACAGTAGCTGAGGAGTTATTTTCCATCCTATCCACAAGTCTACCCTTTAAAATGTAGAAATTATTTATGCACTTGTAACTCTGTGTGAACACTGCTCCTCCATGTGAAAAAAACCCAAACCATTCTCTGAGGGACGTAGCCACAGTGTTACCCATCGGATATCCAGCTAATTAATCACAATAAGTTCAGTTGTGTAAATGCAGCTGATAAGCGGTTTAAAGTTAGCATACTAACCAGAAATCCACCTTATAACTATAGTTTAAACCTATAGATCATATTTTATTTGAGGTTCTTTATAGGTGAAGAAGAAGAGTGTGAAGGTAAAGAGAATAAGCAGGTTATGATGCAAGGCTTCAGCTAGTTACAGGAAATGAGTGCAGTGGTGACTTTGTGGTTTCGTTCTTTGACACAGCCCAACCCTAAACGTGTTACAAAACTAGCGTTTTATTCCAAAACATGCTGCGTGCGGACAAAAAGTCTGCTGTCTATTGAAATTAGTACTTTCAAAAAGAAAGGGTTAGTAAACTGATGTAGATGTAGTGTACCAAAAGGCACACCTGACCTACTATATCAACACCTCTCTAAAGGCCCTAAACCTCTCGTTACAGTAATGAGCAATAAAAGGTCATCTCGCTCTCTCTCTCTCTCGATCAACAAAGTATGGAATAGCTTTTTTCTTTGGTGTCTTTAAATGTACATACAGATTTTTACACAAAAAAGAGTCACTGTTGGTCCATAAGCATCAGTGGCTTCCAACAACTAATGAGTCATTCAAAGATTGTTTTAAACACAGACATATTTCAGATTTTATAAATTTTATTCATTAGTATGATGAGATATCGTAGGGTAAGTGAATTTTCCTCATCAATGATGTCTTAATATTCAACCCAGTTTGTGCTGCTACCATCCCAGTAACAAGGAGATATTATTACTCAAGATGAAATTCTGAAACCCTTCCTGTTTTTTTTTTTTTTTAGCTAACAGTCAGAGAGAAAGAGAAGGAGAAGAAGTGCCCAAGTCTCAGAGCGAGACGGTGAAAGCTGAGCCGAACGACGGTGAAAGTAGTCCCAGAGACTCTGGCTGCTACATCGCCTCGGACTGCTCTGACAACAGCAAAGAGGACGCAGAGAACCACCATTCTGTGCCTCTGTCCTCATCACAAGCTGAGGTCTAACCACAGTGTGCTCCTGCACCTGGAGAATCTGACCTACTTCTAACAAACAACACAGTCCTCATGCAAATGGGTCAGTGAATAATCTGTGTTTAATGTCAGAACACATCTTTGGTTGTTTTTAGAGTGAATCTGGAGTATTTCCTTTTTAAGATGTCAGTCAATTGTGCCATCATACATAGAAATTTAAAAAAAATCATCTGAAATCCATATATACCTATGTGTACGTGTATGTGTGTGTACATGTGTGTTTTATTCATATAGATCATTCTTTTCAATAGTCTGTGACCGTTTATCATAAAGAACAAATACTGTAAATATAATGTAAAAATGTAAATAATATATTATGTAGGGAATGGATGAATAAACTTCCCAAAGTGATGTTATTTTTTTTTTTATCCTTGAACACACCATGATTTCATTAGTATTTTTTTACAAAGTAAAAAAAAAAAAAAAAAAAAGTTACTGTGGAATGGATCAATGATGCTGCTTATTTCATTTTCAACAAATTGCACACTGCAGTTTTAATCTTAGTCTCGATGACTCCATTCCACACTAAAGAGTGTGTGTGCTATGTAAATAATTTTAAATAAACCTGACATACTGTATGTTCCATATTTATTTTATTTAATTTTGGGTGGGTTTCTTTTAAAAAAAAAATCACTTGGATAAAGGAAACACGACTGAGTTTGGGATTTGGCAGTGTCTTTTTTTTTTTTTTTTTTTTTTTTTGTAAAAGTAATTTTTCTTGTTAAATAAACAAAATAGCAGGAGGATTCCGTCAGTAGAATAATAATAATGATATAATACTCTCTCTCATATATTCATATATTCACAATGGATCTTCCCCTCAGTATGGCATTTTGCATTTGAAGACTAAATAAAGATCTATTCCTGCTATTCACGAGCACCAGATTAAAGGTACGGTCACAGATATAAAAAAAACAAATAAATAAAAAAATAATGATCAGATGAATCAAAGGATCTGTACATTAATGTCATATTTACAAACTGTAACTTTAAGACTGAGTACTGAGGAACTTCTAGACAATTGTGCTCTAGTTTGTGAACAGATGAATGGCACTGTGAAAGATCTGTTATGTGCGATCAGGTATTTGTTCAGAAAAACAACGACCCCCAATTCGGAACAAAATCCGATTGCTGAAACCGTTTTCCTTTCAATGAATACAGCAAAAAACATAACTGTTAATTTTATATATCGGCTTAATGTGAATTCATGTTCATTACTCAGTTTCAGTGAAGCCCCTACACTACATCAGATTCATCTAATGAGGGCATTAAATTGTAGAGGACACCACAGTCTAACTTTATTGACCTTTATTTTCTCCAATGACTTGTCTTTATTGACTTCTAGAAATAAAGATTATTAAATTCTGTGCTTCATAGAGGCATTTCATTCGATACCTCAATACTTCAACCACTGCAGTGTAGACGCCACAAAATACTATAGTAGATGTAGATAAAATATTTAAATAAAAAATAAAAAATAAAAAAGCCTACTCCATTATACAAATAATCCTTCAATCCTTCCTCCAAAGGTCACAGATCTGAGTCATAGATTTGATTGATTTGCAAGAAAATTAGAAACAATAAGCCACTTGCTGACTATTCCACAAGATGAAACTGTACACACTACTGCTGCAGCAACATTTCATCTTATATACACTTTAATACAGCGCATAAGGCATTGGCGTGAAGGTCCTTTATATAAATATGCTATTCAAATCCAATCACGCAGAGCTGATGTTAAAGATGAAGGGGGAAAAAAAAAACAGAAGATAAATCAAAGATGCCTTTCGGATTTCAGATATTCAGTCAAAAAATGAAATTTTCCCAGAGACCAGGCAAAATGTTTAAGTGAAAGGAGGAAATCCAAATGACATCCGGCTCAGCGGGAAATGGTGTCGCGTGTATATCCTTCGTATCCATGCTCCATGTAGAGGGGAAGCTCGTCTGTGCTGCTGACTCCATTGTTTATTTCTATGAAAAAATCAATTTAGCGTTATGAGGAAAAAAAATGGTGTATCAGAAGTACAGTAGCATCATAAGAGCATCGTTGTTAGAAGTGATAATTGTTAGGATTGTTAAAAGTTAAGAAACAGAGCAGAAACACGAGTATGAATAAACACAATTCTTTTACACGTTCAAATCCATCCAAAAATAAATGATTCCTAGGTTTTGGTTCATTTTCGTGTTTGTCTGTTATTCATGCAGGTGTGTGTTCATGTCTCTCACCTGAAAAGATAAGTTTCTCCTTCATGATGTTGATGTCTCGACTGGATCTGCGCACCACAGCACTGAGCATGATCTGCTCCGGGTTGTAGCTGCACATCCTGCTAATCCTCCACCTGCAAAATATGCAGTTCTCGTTTTCAACACTGTATTTAATATGGTATATTAAATACTGGTTTTTTTCCTCTGTGCCTTATTATTCAGCCTTCAGTTTGGGTTTGACATTTTTTCATTTCACTACATATTGTTCTGAAAACAACAAGCTTTACTGAATTTATAAAAAGCACATCCGGATGAAGGGTTAAATGGTAAAACCTTTAAGTGAAAAAACAACAACAACAAAAAAGCATAAATTGTGGTTTAATATATAAATCAATAAAATTAAATAGAAAATAAAACAATAACTACATTTATCTTTATATACACATTTATTCTTTTTTTATTTTATTTTTTACATGTTTTGTTAAGGAAATAAATGTCTTAAAAGGCAATAGTTCATGGACAAATTATAAGCAAAAATAACCACAGGCTAATAAAAAAAAAGGATAAAATGTAAAAAAAAGTTTGAGGTCCGATGTTGTGTTGAGCAGTGGACAACGGTACAAATATGACAAAAAATATATACACAAAGTAAACATTGCGATGAAACTAAAGAAGCTACAGATTAAGGCAAAGCTTTCCAGCTGCTGGTGTAATCCTGCTTTACCTGAAGAAGTGATAGCTGAGAGATTTGCAGAAAGCAGTACAGCGAAGAGGCATGCAGCGAAGAAGGAGGACAGGATTGGGGAGAGAGAAAAAGAATAACAGAAGGAATGAAAAGAACAATGGCATCAGTTCAGAAGCAGCGAGCAAACAGACAGCTTAATGTGTGAGTAAATGTGTGGGTGTGTCTGTAGGTGCAATGAAGAGGTCATTAAAATGTATACCATTCATATTTCAGAAATATACTCACCTCTGAAATATAAACATTCCGATGACGACTGCTGCAGATATGAGATCAGCCATAATCCATATTAAGCAGTACTCATCTGGACTCTGGAGGGGAAAAAAGACCATGTTATTAATGCCGTTCTCCACTAGATGGCAATCTAACTGTAAAAATCGTTCAAGGAGACAACGATGGGACAGAAATAGAAATAAAAACCAAACATTGCAGGCAACTTGCATAAACAAATTATAGTATGACTTGCAATTTATTAACCTGTTAACATTAACAGTTTATTGAACTGTTAATGTCACAAATTGCCCCATTACACTTGTGTGGAGCGTCTGTAATAGGTCAGGATGAAATGGCTCATTTGCATTGGTATTCCAAAGAGCCAATAATACTGTGATGATGATTAGAAAAATGATCCATCGCTCACCATTAACCAGATGGGCTGAGGCACTTTGCGGAGGATGTGAGGCGCGTCGGACGAGACCGACTGAACACCACTGCACCACAGCACGGAGTAAAGCCACGGCTCGTTCACAGGGTACACGTTTACGCTCATGTTGTTGCCTCTGAAGCGTCTGCTTGTACACATGGAAACACACAGATGTACAAATTTACAGCTTCGAATCAATGCAATATAATTTAAACGTGTATTAAGAAAGTTGGGTGCCTGGGTCTGTTAAACTCCAGCCTGAGGAGCCCATATAGTGTAGGAGGCATCACCAACACAAACACAACAAGCATTTCAGACCATAATTCTCAATGACTTAATAAACTGTTTCTATCATGCTCTATATGTCTTCTAGTTTATTTGTGCATGTAAAGAATTAAAGGTCTGGACTATTGGACTAAGGGGCTCTTAATTTTTAAATGTAAAAAGATTTATACCGACCAGGCATAACTTTATGGCCACTAATCAGGCATTAAATTATGACCACCTGCCTAATATTGTGTTGGTCCCCTTTTTGCTTAAAGACGTTAACAGCATTAACTTCTTCAGCAATTAGAGCTACAGAAGCTCCTCTGTTCAATCGGACCACAGTGGCCAGCCTTCGCTCCTCACTTGCATCGATGAGCCTCGGCCACCCATGTCCCTGTTGCCGGTTCACCGCTGTTCCTTTCTTGGCCCACTTTTGATAGATATGGACCACTGCAGACTGGGAGCATCCCACAAGAGCTGCAGTTTTGGAGATGATCTGACCCAGTCGTCTAGCAGTCACAATTTAGCCCTTGTCAAACTCACGCAAATCTTTACGTTTGCCCATTTTTCCTGCTTCTAACATGTCAACATTGAGGACAAAATTGTCACTTGCTGCATAATATATCTCACCCACCCACTTAATCCATTTATGAACAATTTTAATATTAGGCTCATTATTTGAATGTGTACAATATTAAGCTATTAAGCTGTTTTTTAGAGCTAGTACATTTGCACTCATATAACAAGGTGTCATTCCATTAGACATTAGATTAAAAGGGAGCTTCTTATTGAGTTTTTTTATTATCATTGTCCCCCTGGGTAGGCTTCCGAAACCCTGTGGGGTCCACTGTGTGAAGCATGAAACTACGGAATACAGCAAGTATTTCTTGAGAAATCGAAAATCATGGAATGATCGATATGGTGGAAGGCAATCCAACGCCAATGTCAATGTGATGCAATGTGATGCAAATGTCAACTTGTAATGTCCAATGTGCTGCTATACATTGCATTACTGAAAAGACAACTTTACTAAATTGCAATGTCATGCCCCTATGTCGTGTCATTAATGTGATACAGTGCAATATCATACCGATACCAATGCACAGGAATAGAATAGTCCGTTATGCGGTCGTTAACGCAAGTTAAGGTCATGCCATCATTATTGTGCTGCAATGTCATGCCAGAATTACTTTAAGTCATAGGACATAATTTCAATGCAAATTGCAATTTCAAACTTTCCTCAATGTAAATTTGAGATATTTTTGATCCATTGTATTCAAATGCAAGGGCTTTCAAAAACAAATCTAATGCCACCATCATGACCATCATGTTAACCAAAAAAATATTTTCTCTCCCTGGTGTAAATCTCATTATGGCATCTATAAAAGAAAAATTTCCTTGCCTCATTGCATAATCAGTATAATGCTATATAAGCTGTGGCCACATGCGTCCATGTCACCATGGAGACTGCATACATTTATTTATTTTTTGGTCAACCATAATTGGATGATCAAATAATCTACAACACATTTTTTTCTTTTACCATTGTACAGATTTATTTCTGTGTTAGAGCTTTTTAATTACAATTAATTCATCACTGAACCTTTTTTGCTCTATGATTTGCCATGTAAGAGTAATATTTAGTTCTAAATTTTTTTAAAGAATGTTATCACAAAGACTTTAAATAGTAAAATGGAAAGACCAATATTCAGGTTATTTCACGTAATACATGATAATAAAAAAAGAAAGCATTTGTTTGAGATTATCAGTAGCATTGGCCATTACCATTTTTTTATTCTAACATTATACACGTTTCCATTCAAGGAACATTTCTAAAAAAATAAAATAAAATAAAACATTAATATTTTTGGAAAGTCTAAACTTCAGGCACATTGTAAGATGAACATCAACCGAGGATCTTGCAAACTTCCACTAAATGAGACAAACGAGATTCCTGAGACATTGCACCACGAACATGAACATTTGTAGTTCTTGCTCTAAAGTAAATACATTTCTGAATTCTAGGTACTATTATGAAACCACTAAATCTTGTCATTAAGCATTAGCAATGTTTACATGGTGGTAGTGCAACAAGGCAATACACCTAATAAGTAAATACATTTAGCTGTCTTCCATCTACAGACTTGCACTATATGGACAAAAGTATTGGGACACCTGACTTTCCCAGTCATATGTGGTTCTTTCCCAAACCGTTATCGCAAAGCTAAATGCACACAATTGTTTCGGTTGTCTTTAAATGCAAAAGCATGACATTTTCCTTCACTTGAACTAGGAGACCCAAACCTGTCTCAGCATGACAATGCCCCTGAGCACAAAGCAAACTCTATGAAGATATGATTTGCATGGGTTGAAGTGGAAGATCTGCTGCTATAGAGCTCTGACCTCAACCTACTGAACACCTTTGGAATGCTAATTCAAAAAGTAAATACCATACTAATGACGGGTTTCTGCAAACATTTGACAATATAGTGTATGTGCTTATTTATTTTTTTTTACTCTCTTTTACACATTCAGTCACATAAGAACACTTACATCCACCATCACCCTACTGAACTTTACACTACACAGTTAAACACTATAATCACTGTGTATAACTTCTGTACATATTGTACATTTATATAGCCCTCTTTCTCTACACATACTGTGCCTCACATACATCTGCACTTTACTAATATTTTATTTATATGTATGTGTATCAATATATACCCTACATACTGTACATCCTGACTAAAATAAATAAATATATATTTTTTTATATTTATTACATGCTGTACATATACTTATATATTTATCTGCACTTGTCTGTCTGTCTGTCTGGTATTGTGTATACATTCATATCTTTAAGCACTGATATGGAGAGTTAGAGTTCTATAAAAGCACCTGATTTGTGGTTGCGTTACTTGGCTATAGTGCAAGCTCACTGTACGGATTCCCCGGTCCTCAAGCTCCTCTGCAGAAAGCTTCTCCTCCTCCAGTTGCTCCAGAAGAGGCACAGTGGATCGCACCTCCTTTCTGTACCAGTCTGTGACCCACATCACCTACACACACACACACACACACACACACACACACACACACACACACACACACACACACACACACACACACACACACACACACACACACACACACACACACACACACACACACACACACACACTTTTCTAACCACTGACTCACACTGCTAGACACACACCACCGTCTTGACACTAAAATGAACTCATCATCTACATTCCAAAAGTGTGTGTCAGCAGCATGTCCAAAACAAGCACCGGCATTATCTCTGCTTGATGCTATGCAGCAGGTGCCTCCAGTTTTAAACGGAAAACAGACTGGGACTTCGTGTTTTCTCAGATAAAAATGGCCTGGCCATTTACAGTAAACCGTGCTCTAATGGTGGTACAACAAATATGAGCATCAATAGTTTTTTCCAAAATTCCAAAAAATGAAGCCCAGCAGTTACACTCAACCGCAGTACTGGAGATTTGCTCTGAAAAGCTTTCTCTAATTAAACATAATTAAATACTTAAGACAGCATCGATCAGGCTTGGTATCAGGTTGACGTAACACTAATATATTTAACTAAAATTTCATTAAATAAGACCACCATATGTGTAAATACGCCTTAAATGGTATGTATTACTAAATTATACAATTAAATATAATCTATTATTGTGTAATTGTCAACCAAATATCATCATAATGTATTAAGTTATGATTTTCTACACATCAGATGTCGGTGTTCTTTAATAAAATGTATGCATGTATGCAAGTATCTAAGAATTATAATTATTATTAAAAAGTCACATGTCACCTGTTCAGGCTGGATGCCTGAGCGCTGCACTGCCTTGAGGGTGTCGTCAATCCAGAGCTCGTGTCGTGGGTGTTGAGGTGGAGGTCTGCGCAGGCTCAACATCACGGAGCGGTTCGTTTTCACTGCCAGACGCAGCAGTTCCATCAGACTACATACCGTCTGATTGGCTGCTCGTCCTCGTTCCTTTACTGACATGAACTGGGATGTCCAGTATGGGTCGTCCTGAGGGACCAAAAACTGCGCTGATTAGAACAATTATTAGTTTTAAAACAATTAATGGTTCTAATCCTAATTATAAAGAGATCATAGTGGAAGCTAACCCTGCTTTGTGTGGGTGGGTGTGCGAGTGTGTGTGTGTGTGTGTGTGTGTGTGTGTACCCTGAGAAACCACAGGCCAGCGTTTAGAGAGCGTATTTCTGGCCAGGTGAAGAGTGAGGCATCTTCATGTTGCCGCTGAGGAAAGACCCGGGCCACGTCTGTGGTACGGCGCAGTGTACGATCACGCATCAGGAAGGCCACTCCGTCTGCACTGAGTACAGATATGAGAGCGACAGACTGTAATTTCAGTTCATTAACAGTTTTTTTTTTTTTTTTACTGAAGCAGCCTTTTCACAAATACAATAACCCTTGTTTTGTGTATTTTTCATCTTCCTTTTCAGTTAGGAAAATACTCATATTTCTGAAACATCATGATTCCTGCAACAAGAACCCAGACCAGGAACTCATCCAGAAACTGTGTAGCTCTCATTCAGGAGCTTGTTTCTTGGTCTGAGGGGACATGTCTCACGCTACAGAAAACGTCTGACTCAATTCAGCAATTCAGAAAGCTCAGTGTGTGTGATAGGGATTACTAATACAGACTGCACTTCATCAGCTGAGTCAATAACAAGCCTCTTGAGAGCTCCACAGCACCTGCTCGATATTGCCTCTGTGGCAGGAGTCACAATCAGGAACCATGTGGAGCAGACCAATCCAAAATGCAGGAGGTGTAATCACACTCTGAGCCGAATTCACTGACTCAGCCGAGTTGATTGGTTGGATGATTCAAGCTCTTTTTCTTTTAATTTTAGGTGTAAAGGTGTGAAGAGAATCGTGAGTGAACAGGTACCTGATGGTGACGTCAGCCTCAAAGCCGCTGACTCTCTGCTGCAAGCCTTTGTTGAAGGACATGATGGTGTTTTCTGGAGCGAGCTACAAAGCGAGAATGCAATGTTAAGAATATAAAGAGACAAAATCTTTAATGTACACATCATCACATTTGTCAGATGCATTTGTTTATTTTGTTTATCTTATATATGCATTTCATTCATTTTAATTACATTTCATAATATAAAACAATTAAAATAATATAATCAATCAGATTTTTTCATATATACTGTAATTTCATATAGCATTCGATTATTACAACATTTCACACACATTTATATACCGGAGACTTTACATGATTTCTAGATAAAATTTAAAGATACAACCTGAATTCCAGAAAGGTTGGGACGTTTTTTTATTTGAATAAAATGAAAACTAAAAGACTTTCAAGTCACATAAGCCAAAATCTTATTCACGATAGAACACAAATGTTTAAAAGGGAGAGATTTTACGCACAAAATTAGCTCATTTCAAATTTGATGCCTGCTACAGGTCTCAAAAATGTTGGCTCGGGGCAACAAATGGCTGAAAAAAAAACAGAAATTTAAAAAATATTTAGCTGGAAGAACATCTAGCAACTAATCAAGTTAACTGACATCAGGTCTGTAACATGATTAGCTATAAAAGGGATGTCTTAGAGAGGCAGAGGCTGCCCAATCTGTAAACGAGTGTGTAAAAAGATTGTGGAATACTTTTAAAACAATGTTCCTCATCGTCAAATTGCAAAGGTTTTGCAAATCTCATCATTTGCAGTACATAACACCATCAAAAGATTCTGAGAGACTGGAGAAATCTAAAGAGCTTTGTTGGTCTTCAAGCCCTCAGACGACACTGCATCACTCATCGAGTTGATTGTGTCATTGACATTAATAAATGGGCCCCGGAGAACTTCCAGAAACCACTGTCGGTAAACGAGCTCATTTTGTGCAGAAAAAGTGTGAAATCTCTCAGTTTAAACATTTGTTATGTTATCTGTGTTTTAATGTGAATAACATTTTGGCTCATGTGATTTAAAAGTCTTTTTGTTTTCATTTTATTCTAATAAAAAACAAAAAAGAATGTCCCAACATTTCTGGAATTCGGGTTGTAAATAAATCTGTGTTTAATCACCATTGGAGCTCCTCGGCGGCCAAAGACGGCAGGCCGGGGCTTCAGGTTCAATGGGTCCATAATGCAGGGGGAGGAGATGGTGAGAGGAGTCAGATAGAGAGCCAGGAGAACACACACATACAGCAGGAGTAACAGCATCTGAAATCCTTCACACACACACACACACACACACACGTAATTATTGTATAAGCGTAATTTCAGTGTTCAACTGCACAAACCACTACATTTGCACACTCACTCGTTCTTTCTCCACGCACAACCTGGCCTGCGACAATCCACCCCAATGCAGTCATGGCAGCCATTGCCCCGATGTGCAGGAAAGGTCCTGTTGCCTGGATGGAAACATAAAACCAACCACACTGAACATGGGAACCAAGTTGGGCATTGAATCTGTGGAAAAATATGGAGCATGACATCTGTACAGGTAGTACATTAATGAAGATGTACTGAGTGAGCCAATGTGTTCTGACCTGTAGCGATATGAGGATGATGTCCAATTCGTCCCTCCATATATCATCGATGGACACCACGCCTGTGATGGTAGTGAGCAGGACGGCCAGCACACCAATCTGCAATGTGTATATTTTTTCAAATGAACAGAGCTTCTGTAGTGAAGTTCAAAAACAGGGATTATTTGATAGCCATCATACTGAATTCAATGTGAACACAAAGTATGATGGGCTGTAATATTTCTGCAATTTTCAAATAGTATACTCTTACAAAATTAAAACAGTGGCTAAAGAATATTCTGAAGATTTAATTAAGATCCTGAGACAATATAAATGTTTTAAATAAATGTTACCAATATACAAAAGAATCAGCACCCTAAAGTACTACTGGCCTGATTAATGCAAATCTTAAACAGGTATTAAAATCAATACAAATTAAAAATCTATTGTTGTGAACACAGAAAAAGTCAGGCTGCATGGTCCACTGTGTTTACCTTATGAATCCAATAGAGGTTGAGCTGCTGCCCCAGTGCGATATGACAAAGGCCTAATAGCTGAAAATGGATCAGACAAGAGAGAGAAAAAAAAAAGTATAGTTTGTATTACATAACAAAAATGCCATATCCTGATAGACATGTGTACAATGCAATATGTGTCACAATATTGTATATACATTTGCTACCAAACTGACAAACTGTAGCGTTGCATTAAACACAATGATAACTTTTGTCATTACTTTGATTTTATTGTCTAAACAAATTGTTTCAAGCTATTTAATTTATTAACAACATTGGAAACTAAAACAAATGCATCCAAACAAGACTCAATACTGAACATATAAAACCAAACATAAAATATCCGTTAACATCAGTGCAATCATAAGTCCTGAATTTGGACAGCATGCTCTTTTGCTTGGTGCGTTCAAACCCAAGGGATAATTTTTGGCGTACATGAAACAGGGACGCAAATCAAACAAGTGACATGGTGCGTTACGGTGCAGTGGCTAGTGGGAAAAATAGTCCTTGTCTATAATCCTGACAGAGTTGCAAAAGATCCCAGACCAATTATTTTTACATTACTGAATTCCCTTTAGTGCAGTGAAGTTAAGGGCAATATTTTATTTTAAAATCTTGGAACTCTATTAAAGTATTGTAAGGTGACAAAAAGTAAAATATCTTATTTTTACAAATATATATATATATATATATATATATATATATATATATATATATATATATATATATATATATATATATATATATATATATATACACACACACACACACACACACAATACACTTTAATATCAGTTTAAATCACCTTTTTCTGCAATAACAGTGGAGTTCATATGTACCAGCTTTGCACACAAGTGTTTTTAGCCCTATTCTTTTTGGCAGATTTGCTCCAGGCTTCAGGTTGATTAGGTAATGCTTGTAGACTGCAATTTTCAAATAATGCAGAAAATTTTAAATAGAATTGATATCAGGACTGGGTCACTGTAGGGCATTTTGAGCCACTTGAGTGTTGCTTTAGCCTTGTGCTTGGGATCAAATTTCCTGCTGAAAGCTGAATTTCTCCCTCAGGCTTCAAGTTTTTGAAGTTTAGAGGCAGGTTCTTTTGCAGTATTTCACTATAATTTTTCTAGTCATTCTTCCTTTTATTTTAACTTTTGCATGATGCCTGGTGATTGCTGATAAGAAGCATCCCCACAGCATGATGCTGCCACCACCATGTAGGGGTGGTGTGCAGTGAGGCATGTAAAGTGTTAATGTGCTTTCTGGTGGCAGCACTTTTTTAATAATGGCTTCTTTCTTTCCAACCTTCCACACAGGCCACTTGTGCGCTTGATATGGTTGACTGCTGCACATTATGCCACATTCCACCCACTGAATTTTGAAACTCCTATGAAGTGATTGCTGACCTCTCTGTGACTTCTGTCACAAGTCTTCTTTTTTAGATTGCTGTTTTTTTTTTCTTGGCAGTGCCTGGGTGGTGTGGTGCAGCTTCCATTTCCTAATTATTAATCCAACAGTGCTCATTGGATTATCCAAATATTTAGAAAATATTTTGTACCCTTTAACCTTCTACCTTATGCATTTTTATTACTGTATCTATAACTATAATTTCTGTGAAATGCTCTTTATTTTTTTTTTCAAATTTACAGCCTGACCATAGATCTTTCAACAATGGACTTTTTTATCTAGAAAATGTGATAGCAAATATAATGATGCCCAGGAAGATGCTCATGTAATTGTGTCCATGTTATTTTTTTTAGATTACATATAACAGGAGTTGAACACTTGTAAAAATAAGATTACACCAGACTTTCCTTCCACAGTTTTTTATAGTTTCTTTTTTCACTAAATTATTTCTCATTAAAAAGACGTCACCTTACTATAATTGATTTAAATCCCAGTGTTTTCAAATAAAATATTGAACAGAATAAAATTTCAATGAAGCTTTTGTAATTCAGTAATGAAAGATAATTGTTTTTTTTATATAGAGGAAAAAAAAAACTGTACAATCTCTGAAAATTGTCATAAGGGAAATAACTGATGCTATTTATAATTACAGAACATCAGCATATTACCCAGCTTTAATCAGGATACGAGTGCTTACAATAAAATAACAATGAAACTAGTGCATAAAAAGTGTGTGAGAGAAAGTGTGTGTTAAATGCTCACCATTAAAAATGCAGTGTAAGAGAATCCCACGAGAGTGGTGGTGAGAATGGGGACGGTGCCATCACTCCACTCTCCGGATCGGTTATACAACAACCTGTGAGAGAGATGTGACTCAGTGTGATGGCCTCAAAAACACCACAACCTGAGACTAACCACCGCAATTACTAATTACTTGCTTGGTTTGCATTAATTGACCTTCACAGCTACAGCACGTCACATAAGTGAGCAGGCCAGGCCAAGAAAAGTACAAAACTAAAAAACTTTTTTTTAAAGCAAAGGTTAACATCTTGAGCATCTTACCAGTTAAATTCATTGTAGTCATTGTGAGCTTCCCACCAAAAGTAAGACCAGACGAGCAGGAGGAGAAATGAAGAGCACAGGATGAGGAACCAGGAGCATTCCCACTATCAAAGAGAAAAGAAACACAAGATGATTTGTATTTTTTGTTTTTATCAGTGTGTTAATGATTTGGGTAAACACTTGTGGAGCATAAGAAGGCAGTTGTTCCTATTTTACCCTTATTTTATATTTGATTAGACATATAGTATAATAACATTATAAAATTTATGGCAAAATAATAAAACTGCAACATGACAGCATGCATTCAGTGTAAAGACTCACTTCACTATATGCAGATTTATTTCAAATTTGCTAGCAGCATTGATGAAGATGCTCAGCTGCAAAGATGTGTAATTCTTCTTCTTAGTTGCCAAATTGTATGCCAAAAATACCCCCAAAATATTATTCAAACACAAACACGTTTTTTTTTTTGTTTGTTTTTTTTTTTTTTTTTTTTAGATTTGAACTTCTGTAGCTTCAGTCAGATGTGGTTGTAAACACATCATGTAACCTGTTACCTTGGAGGCTATAGCAATGACTGACCTGGTAATCGTTGATGTTGAAACTGATCTAAACTGGTTTTAATAAACAACAGAAAAACATTAGAAAAAGTTTCATTCTGAATTCTGTGAAATATGGAGGAACCTGTGTTTATAAGTATGATGAAACTTAGGCACTCTAAAAAAAAAAAAAAAAAAAAAAAAAGGAACCCTTGGACAGGAAGTGTATATAAGGATGAGTAAGATGGGATCCTAAGTGGATTTAAGACCTGGGCCTAAATCTTGAACCTTTGAAGATGTCCTTAAGTTTAGAGAAAAAAAAATAAAAATAAAAATGACAGATCACCACTTAATTAAATTCCTTCTCCATAGAAACCTCAGTGGCAGGCAGTAAAGCGCAAACGACTTGAGAAAAATAACGCGCCGCAGGTGGTAACCTTCAAGTGGTTGAGAAAAGCACAAGATTCACACTAGATCACTGTGGGAGACGGAGGGACGGAGCTTCAGGGTGTAGGTTAACCTGCCGGGGAACCACAGCCCCAGATCAGCGGATGTAATATAATCAACACACAGGAGATGAGAAAGGTCAATCTATCTGTATGGCGAACTTTCAAATGACTTACAACAAAGAACTTGCAAGACCTGTTAAACCCGTGATGCGGAACAGACCTAAAGATTTAGTCCAGATGTCTGGAACCATAAGCGACAACTTAATATCCCTTTATCCTAATTTTATACTTTTTTCTCATGTGCTAGTCCACAAAGTAGAAATCTGAGTGACAGATGTAGTTACACACTACACACGTTTAAACATGCAAGAAAAAAAGAAACTGTCATGGAAAAATTGTCATAGAAATCATTAAATGGTTTTTAACAAAAATCAAGGAATTTGTGATAAATAAATAACACTTGCATTTGCATATTCTTATTATATTGTTCTTGATTTTATTCTAGAACTTTGAGAATTTTCCATTGTAAAAATGCCTGCTGTGTTTAGTATATGAAATGTACCATAAAATATGAAATCTGATGTGCATTATTAAGGCTGCGTTACCACAGGGGGTAAGCTAACGTTTAAAAAACAGCATATATAAAACTCTTAATAAGTGGCTCATTTCATACACTATATTTTTCCAGACCTAGGTTCGATTTCCATAATGGTCTCAGCATCAATAAATGAAACAGAATTGGGATCAACAGAGTGATGAGGAAAGTAGGCAGGAGTACAAGGAGATGCAGCAGCAGGTGAAGAGGGCTGTGGCAAAAGCTAAGGAAAAGGCATATGAGGAGCTGTATGAGAAGTTGGACACGAAGGAAGGAGAAGAGGATTTATACCGATTGCTCAGGCAGAGGGACCAAGCTGGAAAGGATGTGCTGCGAGAGAAAGAGAGAGAGAAGGTAGGATGATGTGGAAAGTAGTGAAGCAGGAAGTAAATAGGATTAGTAAGAAGGAAGTGAGAGGTGGTGAAGGTGGAGGAGTTCAGGTACCTGTGGAGAGAATGTGTTAGAGAAGTAAAGAAAAGTGTGCAGGCAGGGTGGAGTGGGTGAAGAAGAGTGATAGCAGGAGTGATTTCTGATAGAAGAGTATCTGCAAGAGTGAAAGGGAAAGTTTATAGGACTGTGATGAGACCTGCGATGTTGTAGTGTTCAGAGACAGTGGTATTGTGTAAAAGACAGGAGGTGGAGCTGGAGGTAGCAGAGCTGAAGATGCTGAGATTTGTTGGGAGTGACAATGAACAGGATTAGAAATTAGTTTATTAGAGGAACAGTGCATGTAGGACATTTTGGAGAATGTAAGGGTGGCGCAATTGAGATAGTTTGGACATGTGCAAAGGAGGAACAAGGGGTATATCAGTAGAAGAATGTTGAGAATAAACCCACAAGGAAGAAGGAAAACCCTAACCATAACCCAAGGCCAAGGAGGAGGTTTATGGATGTGGTGAGGAAAGACATGCAGGTAGTTGGTTTAAAAGAGGCAGATGTAGAGGACAGAGTAGTATGGAGACAGATGAGCCGCTCTGGAGAACCCCAACGGAAGCAGCCAAAAGAAGAAGCAGCACTTTTTCTTTACTCTATAATCATCACTGCACCAAAATCTTGTATCCCTTTTCCAGTTGTTTTTTTTTTTTTTTTTTACATATTTCTGTAATTTTTTAATAAGAGCCTAATGTTTAATTTCTAGATATCACACAAGGAGAATGAAGAGCATTGAAGTGTTTCAGAGCTGCTGATGCATAATCAGTGCTCTTATAAATAGAATTATGTAAGAGGATCAATGATAATTCACTTAAGTGTGAAAGCAAAATGAGCTGAATAAAGTCTGACACTCTCCAAATCCACGTCTGGACAATCGACTCAGGACGAGTTCCAGACGGCTCATAAACTGAAGGACAAATCTCCCAAACCATAAAAAGGCCATGTGGAAAGTTTAAATAAGGTCATTGCCTTAACAACGCAAAACAAACTCACTTTAGTGGAGGCGCAGCTTGACGTTTACACCGCGTCTACTTTTGTGTGGGACATTACGGCGTGTCAAGCCTGCAACACATCCCAGACCTCACTGCCTAAATCATTTGTTGCACAGAGCTTACTTGGGCTAATCTGGCAATCTAATCAGCTTCTCCTAAACCTCACGTGAACTCTCTTCAAATCAGGACAATTAGGACCACCAATTGTTACCATGTAGGAGAACAAAAAACACAAACTTTTCAATACCTAAAGAGATAATTTGATGGTGTTACAGAAAGCATGCAAACGTTTGCAATCTATTGTATGTATTATTCTAATGCTGGAAAAAGAATAAGATTAAGCAAATTCAGATTCTTTGACAGTTCGATTGTACAATTCCAAAAAAGTTGGAATGCTGTTTAAAATGTGAATAAAACAGAATGAAATGACTTGAAAATCCCATAAACCGACATTTTATTCACAGTAGAACACTCAAATGTTCAGACTGGTATATTTTTGCTATGTTATGGCTTAAATGTAATTTAAAAAAATCTTTTTCTTTTTTTTGCTTTGCTTTTGCTTTACAAAAATCATCCATGCTTGTAGTATCTGTCAGAATATAGCTGCATTAATAGGGAAGCATGTAATTTGATACTGTTTCTAAATAATACCACTCAATTTAAAAGAACCTTGTCGGGAATTTAGTCGGTTTTGTACGTGTTCTCATTTCAGAAGTCAATAATAAAACATCATGCTGCATTCTGTTAGAAAATTCTAAGAAAATTAGTGCCTTCACCACTCCCACCACTGAAGGACACCATGGTATATAGTGCATATGTTAATATCCTCCTTTTAAAACCTTTTCCTCTGGTATTTTTGCCACTTTACATTAATGAATTAATGTCATGTCAAACTTTAATATTGTGGCACATACAAATTACATTTTCTTCTCATTTCTGTTTTTTTTTTTCCCAGATATAAAAATTAGCTCCATCAACAGTTGCTTACTTTAAAAATGATTAAAAGTAAATCCAAATAAACCTTTGTTGTTACTATAGAACCAATATAGTAAGTATATTGCATTAACACAAACATGATTTGTGGCCACGCTACAACCAGAGCTGCTATTCTAGAAAATGACAATCCATTGACCAATCAGAATTGAGATTTCTGTACACTGGGGTATAAACATTGACATTTAATAGGCAGCAAATTACAACAAGAAGGAATGCTGCAATCAGCTTGCCACGGAGCAGACTCAGCTGCATGTGTAAATGTGTAACGTCGCTGTATCTGTTCACGTTTCCCCTGTGATCAGCAGTTCACTGTTTTGCCCACTGAACACATTCCGTAAACAGCCTAATTTGCATTCACCCGCATGAGCTTTTGTTTAGAAACAGACAAAAAAGAAAGAAAGGGGATCAGTGATTTAAAAAAAAGAAGCACACAATGACAATTTTATTTCATTTTAGTATATTAACAAACTGCTACATTGCTGCTCTGTTCCAAACTACTGCATCGGGTTTTGGGGGTTTATACTACTGTATAAAACATTTGCACAAACCTCTAACAGCATGTCCCCTAGGGTTTTATTCTTTACACATTGGAAGGTGTTAATGTCTGTAATAGTGACCAGAATGTTGACAGTTTAAGCCCCAGGAGCTGTGATTTACACCCTCAAACATCAGTCACATCCTTGAATTGTAACTGTGCTAAATTGTCACTTTAAATAATCAAATGAATCAAAATGTAAATGTATTACAAGTGGCTGAAGTCCAAGCCATTAAAGCTCCTCTATCAGATGGAGCCAGACTGATTATGTTGATGAGGCACTTGCTTTCCAGACAAAGATCATGAAAAACAGCACACATTTATAAAAGAATAAACAAACAACCATGCCCAAAAAAACCCAGGCATGTTTGACTCACATCCTGAGTTGATTCACTTTCTCAATCCAGTTCCGTTTTAAGCAGGCAGAGACCATCACACTTAGCTGTTTCTGAACCAGTGTGCTTGCTGTATTATCACCAACTGCACCCACATAAAGGATTGAACCATTTTGAATGAATACAGACAAGTTTAACAACCACTTTTACTTTTTTTAACAAATCCACATGATTGCCTACTAACTAGAGACCTCTTAAAACCACCATTGCCTACTAACCAAGACCTCTAAAAACCCTCTCGGCCTGATTCAACATTATTATTGGTACCCGCACTTGTATTACCAGTCCAGAGCGAAGAGGG
This sequence comes from Silurus aristotelis, assembly GCF_946808225.1. Classification (NCBI taxonomy): domain Eukaryota; kingdom Metazoa; phylum Chordata; class Actinopteri; order Siluriformes; family Siluridae; genus Silurus; species Silurus aristotelis. The sequence goes on from NC_139591.1 coordinate 17,023,941, forward strand.
TGGAAAACCTAACCAGGCACTCTCCTGTATGCATTGTATACAGACACGAATGACCTACAGCGTGCCCTTTGGGAGAACCTGAAACCTTGGCTTGGGTTTCTCTTGACCGTCACACACGGAAGAGGAAGTGCTCCAGCAAATGTCCATAATTCAGGAAAACCTTTTTCAGTACACAAAATTCTAAGCATCAGTGTATTGGTACCATAATAATATCCGAATCATGCCTTATATAACATTTTATTTGAGGTCTACAGAGGCTCTTTAATTTGCACCATCAAAGCTACTCCAGGTGTGTTCTCTTACAAGATGCAGATCAGAAGAGCATGGGTGATTGTCTCCACATCAGACAAGCTTATCTGCATGTAATACGATGATTGATGAAACACGAGCATATAAAGCGATAAAGCCGCGTCCTACCTTGGAGCTGTCATCGTGGGAGCGCTGGTAGCGTTTCCAGCGGCACCCGTATATCCCGGTCAGGCAGGACAAACACAGCTGTCTCTCGTAGACCTGTAAGGGTTGGTGTTTTACCATGCTCCTTCACACTCGGCCCAACACCGATCTGCTCACATCCCACTGGGTGCCAGGAATCCTGCAGATAAACACACATAGTATTTACTAGCGCTTAGTAATGGATGTCCCAATAAACTAGAATGTTCTGATCAGATTAAAGAACATTGAAGATGTAAATGATCAAACAATTAAAAACAAATTATCTATATTATTTCCTAAGTTTAAAGACAGATACTTACTGTCCTATAAAACCTCAATGGTTCAAATCTTTAAAACCATTTATTTTTACTCTCATATCAAAACTCCCTGATCATCACATATACTGTATACAGTTAGGAGCAAATTGAGAACGATTGGGTATACATTTAATGTGTGGAGTTTGATATTTAATTAAATTGTCAACATAAAAAAACCTATAGAGAATGGAAAAAATATAATCCTAATATATAGCTATTAATTGATATTTTGAAAACAATTAAATAAATATATAAAAAAGAAAATATCACTCATTAATTCAGTAACCTATTTTTAATACCACATTTGTCTTTTTTGTTGTCTTGCTGTAGGATGCAGGTTAACATATAAAAAAAATATATAATAATTTTAGATAAAACGGAGCTAGCCCTTTTCCGTCTGAAACCATGCGGTTGCAAACTTAAGCAAATGTGGTGTTTTTTTAAACAATACTTCATGATCATTTCATATTTGGAAACTAACTGATGAATAAAAAATGTAATTACAGCCAAAAGGAATCTGATTCTCATACGTCCTATTTAACCTGGTGTAAAAACAGTGTAAACCCATTAAGCTTGATAAATTAGCCATTCAGGATGCACCGAACACCGATCTGTAAATGACATCAGTTAGATGACATTGGCAAAGACAGCATGAAAGTTTAATGTTGGCTGGTGGAGGTCAGTTCATCAATGCACGTTACTGTATAAATAGCAGCGGACATGATGAAGATTGCGAGGTGACACCTACGAGTGAGACATGAGCATGAAAACCAATGATAAGTGAAAAAATCAGTCTGGAAATTTTTTTCGCTGATTGATGATCCGAATACAATCGAATAATAGGTGTGGATTTCAACATAAAGCTATAATGATTGCCATTTTCCTAGTGCTCGGATTATATAAAAAAAAAAAAAGAACAACAAAAACACCAGTTAAAATAAAATTGGCAGTAAAATGCTTTGCTGTTATTCCTGTCAGACATTTTGTACTCAAATTTCTTTCATGCCAATAATTGCATTTTGGGGTCATTTAAATCAATTAAACCGACATGACAAGTGCGTACAAATCTCCTGCCGATTCTGACCAGACACTTTAGTCAGCATGCTAATCACTATTATAAATAGTGGCTTCAATTATTTTGATCCCATGTTCATTTATCTACCATAACAAATAAACTGCATTCAATTACAATGGCGTCTGGGTAAAATCTGCTCTTGAGGTCAATAATTTAACCTTAACTTTCCAATGGCTTATCTAACAGCTTTGCTCGAGACAATGATGCAGACGGGGATTCCCTGAGAGGAAAAGGTGAAAGGAAGTCGACAAGGGTGTGTACAAAACAATTCTGGAACACGGCCCAGAATTTTCAGCCAGAACATCTTATATATGAGCACACAACCGAACTAAGCAAAGTAACTGAGGGTTCAGAATCTTGCACAGCAGAGGCTCTTTGCTCATATTTTGACTGTTAATTGCTCACAAAGCTCTCCTCCAGATCCAGGAAAAACTTGATGCAAGAATGTGATGACCTCATTCTAGACTTGCAAAATGATTGCTATTATAAGTTTTCGATTTAATAAAAAAAAAAGTCCAGGCAGTAAATCAGTTTGAAGTGTTTAATCACTTATTACTCTACAACCCCTACGGAAGTGCTTGATATTAGTCCCGTCCTTCCATAAAATGTGACCAGATGCATCTCTGTTTGTGATGTAAGCAGCAGATGTTGCACTCATTTGAGGAGGTTCTTGGAGAAAAGGGTAAATTGTGGTAATTAAGCAGTGATAATTGGCTGTGTCTCGTATTGATGACCTCATCATCCATTGATGCCTTCTCGTGCTGACAGGAGGTCACAGCAGGCACCTATTAGCATGTTAAATACACTTTCACTCGCTCGCTCACACACATACATACACACACATGCACACACGGGCACCCAGTGTGAAGGTCTTACTTAGTCACTTCCTGTCATTAGGCCAGATTAAAGGGCTGTGAGATCCAGAGCTGTCATTAGAGTCTCAGTGTCCTGATCAGCAGTGCACTAAGATCATGATGCTGTAGTTACTGGACTATGTACAAGTCTAAAATGATTTCGAACCTTTAAGGATTCCTTGGTTGTGCCTTTTGGGGAATCCTTTAAGATTCTAACCCTTCAATTAAAGATTTACCTGTCAGTAAGGTTTATATTTATGGGGAAACCTTGATTAACCATGTAACCCTAAAGAACACTTCATACATGTGCTAAAAATACAGGGTCCTTCCAGAGGTCTTTGGAGAAATAACACCCCTGAAACTCTTTCTAATAAACACACACTTACACATTAATATTGCTACATACAAAGCATTCATCATAACTGAGAAGTAACCCTAAACTTAAATGTCAAAAGACAAAACATGGACGACTCTCTGAAAATTCTAGCTAACTGTTGTGAGTCATACACTAAAGTGCACTTACGCATATATTGTAGTTTTGCTTGATAGTAAACATTTGCTTACTTTATGATAACCTCTGACCCTTTACATGCTCCGCTCCATTCTATGCACTTTTGCATAGCTGTGTCTGTAAATATGTCTCAGTCTAAATAGTGCTTTTGTTTGAAATATAATAAACCAGCACAGACAGTCTGATGAGTTAACTTCTGCTTGACATCTTTGGAGAATGATGAATTATTCATCTTGTCGCAGCTGAAATCTCTGTTGTCTTGGGAACTTCACATTGGCTGGAAAAAACTTTCAACACTGGTGCCTTTGGCTCCCACATCCTTCACCACTTAAATATTTATTAGCGACACATTTGATGTATCAGAAAGGAATGATTTTCCACATAATGAATATGCATGTATTTATTTTAATGACTTCCTTTCTACACTGTATGTGTTTCGTTCACGCTGATGCGAATTTGGTGTATTTAAGGACTTTCCTACAGTTTCACGATCACAAAATTCCCAGCCACTATATGAGCTGTAAGAGAAAAACCAAATCCATTCAACTCGATTCTCACTTTTGACATCTCAAACTTTATGAAAATGCACCAGCATGAATTGGAATAAAAGCAGACACTAGTTTGGAGTGTGATTAGAAGACTTGTTAATAATAGAATAATGAACTGGCCTGTGTAGTTGATGAGATTTGAATGTTAATGAGTCATTAGAGTACCTGAGGTTTTAAATAGCTGAATATTTTTTTCCCCTCAGGTGTGACTCAGCACATAACACGATATCAATCACCATCTGCTGCTCAAATATTTAATAAATAGGCTTCATGGAGTACCAAATTAGCCACACGGTTCGAAAGATGGCTTTATCTGGGTAGCCGACATGACAATACATCGGATATCCGGAAATAATGATAGCATGCATAACACCAGGTCAGCTTGCACTACCAGTAACCTGCACGTTCCAGACAAAACCTGATGATGGGGTTGGTAAGGCTTGCGTGAGTCGGAATTCACACGTGAATAAGGTGCTATATGTAAATATCGGTGACTTCCGTTTGGCTCGGGCCTCAATTGTTATCGCATGACCCCGAGCTCATGTTTTTACATGTGGTTAAAGTTCTACCAGACTACAGGAAGCTAACGTGTTAAATATTTCTAGGTTTTTCTGACATTACTTTTATTCATTGAGGAATATTCAGCTGAAAAACACCATAGGAGAACAACAAACAAAACAGCAAACTAAGGTTTATCATGTCAGAACCATATGTTAGGTGAAGACTGTATATTTGCATGCACATTCCTTTATTAGCCTCTACCCTAGACATGCCCGGTCACATAAACGACTGCAAAAATTGCTGTAATTATGCTTTACTTGGTTTGAATATGGCTAGGTTATTATTTCTGTGTGCATGTAAACATACCCTAAATGATCTTTGGGTAACTCTCCTGGTAATAAAATATCTGCACATGATTGCTTCCTAAAGATTTAATAAAGAAGAATTGTTTTAATTAAAAGGGCTCATCATCCCAGTGAAAAGTGAGCTACAGTGAGGAAAATAAGTATTTGAACACCCTGCTATTTTGCAAGTTCTACCACTTAGAAATCATGGAGGGGTCTGAAATTGTCATCGTAGGTGCATGTCCACTGTGAGAGACATAATCTAAAAAAAAAAATCCAGAAATCACAATGTATTATTTTTTAACTATTTATTTGTATGATACAGCTGCAAATAAGTATTTGAACACCTGAGAAAGTCAATGTTAATATTTGGTACAGTAGCCTTTGTTTGCAATTACAGAGGTCAAACGTTTCCTGTAGTTTTTCACCAGGTTTGCACACACTGCAGGAGGGATTTTGGCCCACTCCTCCACACAGATCTTCTCTAGATCAGTCAGGTTTCTGGCCTGTTGCTGAGAAACACGGAGTTTGAGCTCCCTCCAAAGATTCTCTATTGGGTTTAGGTCTGGAGACTGGCTAGGCCACGCCAGAACTTTGATATGCTTCTTACAGAGCCACTCCTTGGTTATCCTGGCTGTGTGCTTCGGATCATTGTTATGTTGGAAGACCCAGCCTCGACCCATCTTCAATGCTCTAACTGAGGGAAGGCGGTTGTTCCCCCAAAATCTCCCAATACATGGCCCCGGTCATCCTCTCCTTAATACAGTGCAGTCGCCCTGTCCCATGTGCAGAAAAACACCCCCAAAACATGATGCTACCACCCCCATGCTTCACAGTAGGGATGGTGTTCTTGGGATGGTACTCATCATTCTTCTTCCTCCAAACACGTTTAGTGGAATTATGACCCAAAAGTTCTATTTTGGTCTCATCTGACCACATGACTTTCTCCCATGACTCCTCTGGATCATCCAAATGGTCATCGGCAAACTTAAGACATGCCTGGACATGTGCTGGTTTAAGCAGGGGAACCTTCCGTGCCATGCATGATTTCAAACCATGACGTCCTAGTGTATTACCAACAGTAACCTTGGAAACGGTGGTCCCAGCTCTTTTCAGGTCATTGACCAGCTCCTCCCGTGTAGTTTTGGGCTGATTCTCACCTTCCTTAGGATCATTGAGACCCCACGAGGTGATATCTTGCATGGAGCCCCAGTCCGAGGGAGATTGACAGCCATGTTTAACTTCTTCCATTTTCTAATGATTGCTCCAGCAGTGGACCTTTTTTCACCAAGCTGCTTGGCAATTTCCCCGTAGCCCTTTCCAGCCTTGTGGAGGTGTACAATTTTGTCTCTAGTGTCTTTGGACAGCTCTTTGGTCTTGGCCATGTTAGTAGTTGGATTCTTACTGATTGTATGGGGTGGACAGGTGTCTTTATGCAGCTAACGACCTCAAACAGGTGCATCTAATTTAGGATAATAAATGTAGTGGAGGTGGACATTTTAAAGGCAGACTAACAGGTCTTTGAGGGTCAGAATTCTAGCTGATAGACAGGTGTTCAAATACTTATTTGCAGCTGTATCATACAAATAAATAGTTTAAAAATCATATATTGTGATTTCTGGAATTTCTTTTTTAGATTATGTCTCTCACAGTGGACATGCACCTACAATGACAATTTCAGACCCCTACATGATTTCTAAGTGGGAGAACTTGCAAAATAGCAGGGTGTTCAAATACTTATTTTCCTCACTGTATGTTTAGAAACCACCAATAACCTCAATAACTCTCACAGCCTCTTAGCAGAAAATTGAAGGTGTGTGTGTGTGTGTGTACGGTCATTTTCATGATTGATGTGAACAAAAGAAGCCCCTGCTTTTGTGCTGCTATCGCTCTACGGCATGACTTCCTGTTCTGGCCTCGCACCTTGAGAACAAATGGTCCCGTCTGGGTGAGATAATGTTGACCATCTGCCTTGAAAAAACACGAGCTGATTTGTTAGTTAGATGGGAACAATTTGCATTGGGTAAGAACATTCAGGTGTGTACTAGGTCTTAATCATCTTTCCTTAAGACCCTTTCCTTAGGAATTCTATACTACAGAAGGGATTTTGGTGTGGAGAATCACCCAATTGAGGAAGCACGTTAAAACTTTTGCTGAAAACCAGTCAGAATTTTCAGACCCCCCTAGACTATGAAAGACCAAAGAAAACACTCCGACAACTCAGAATTCCTATCAAGAAGGTCTCTACAACCCTGAGTGACAACCCCCATTAAATCAACACAGATGCTAAACAGTAAGCAAAGCAGAATTGAGTTATGCTGTAGAGGTGTCCATGTTGGATAACAATCAGGACATGAACAATTGATATTATACCAGAGAGCTCGTGAATTCTCCAATCTGATTGGTCAGAAGTTGTTGATTTATAAAAACAGTTGCTTTAACAAATTATTCTTTCAATATTAACATCTCATCCAGAGACATGCATAGTTGAGGGTGAGAGTTATTTATGGAAAGAATCTCCAATGATAGCATGTAATGGTCACCAGGGTTGGAAAAGATTATTAAAAAGTAGGGGGTAAGAACTTTCAAGGATTCAAGGACTTTCATTTGGACAAAACTGGAAAAAATAAAAAGGAATTTCAAATCACCACTATTAAAAAATAAAGCATTTCTCCAAACTCACCATTGTGTGTGTGTGTGTGTGTGTGTGTGTGTGTGTGTGTGTGTGTGTGTGTGTGTGTGTGTGTGTGTGTGTGTGTGTGTGTGCGTGCTCTCAGCAGCTGTGCGTGCTCTCTGCGCTTGTGTATGGTTGGCTGTTGCAGCTCGTTTCCATGACACTGGCCTCTAAGCGCTTTTACAATTTCACAAAAGCAGCAGCATTTCAGCCACTGTTTTAGGCAGATCCGTTTTCAGAGCCTCTTTATGTGTGCGTTTTCAGACAGGTCAGCTGCGCTACTATATCTCAACCCTCTCTCTGAGAGAAGTGTCTGTTTACATTTATTCATTGCGAAGGTGCTTTTATCTAACGAGAATTACAAGTCAAGCAGGTGTCGAAATGTATCACTACCGCTTCTTGAACAAGCGCTATATGGTGGAGGTTCCATGAGCTTAGAAACAGAGATGAATAACCATAAGAGGTGAATGTGACTGTGGTTGTAGCCATTGTGCTGTTAAACAAACTTCTAGGCAGACAATAACCGAGAGAATAAAGAAAATGCTAATAGACAGAGAGAAAAAAAGCCAGCATAATACAAGCTGTCTCATATCTATGTAGGAAGATGCCAAGTACTACAGAGGAATCTTTTACATAGAGATAAGGGTGATTTGGGTATTTCTGTATTTTGAAAGAGCACGATAAAAGATAAAGTGAAAAGCTGAAAGAAAGTTGCTTGAACTGCTTCATGCTTTGACTTGTTGACACTGTGAACCTTTCATGAAAACTTTCTGCACGTCTAATCATCAACCTGGCTCAGAAAAGCGACTCATTGTTTGGTCCTGACGGGAAGCGACAAGCTCTTTGGACAGATCTCTACAATCTGGCTAATGACCGAGGGCTAGAAAGGCTACTCTGGCTTTCTGCAGGACACATCAGGGTTCAACAGGGGTCAACCGATATCACAAGGATGACGACAGACGATAGACCACCAGTGTCTCACCACGAAATAGGATCTTTTGAAAATGCTAGAAACAGACACTGAAATTCGAGACTTGGCACTAGTCCAGGATGAGACGCTTATGTCCTTTCCATTTATATGATCAGTGGCTTCTTTAGGACTACACCAGGTCAAGAGGATGAAGAGCAGGAATTGGTTGCTGCATCCTGGGGTTACGAGAAGTCGTCTACGTGGTTGTGTAGGAGACTGGCTGCATGGCGTAGACTGGAAAAAACAAAATCCTTAAAATAGCAGACGTTTCATCTCAATGTACACCTCAACACTATTCTGATAAATGGTTTACCAATGCACAGCAAAAATTAAACCCTCTGAATACGACGAGCATATCTGCAATGCTAGTTCTGGTACATTCTAAAAGCTGTGCTCTTCTTATCAAACCAGTGGAAGCCAAGACTGGGCCATTTATTAAGACCATTAATTAATATCAGCACTACGACTTTAAATAATTGATGCGCTTTCTATTCCTGCGCTCATAAATGATTATAGGTTTATATCAATCAGCTTCTTCTAACGTGGTACTGTTTCGATAGGAACAACTTATAGTGGATGCACCACATAATTTTAGTGTTTAAAATTATTGACTGATTCAATGATAAAGATCAAAATGTACATTATTAAGCTTTCAGTAAGAATGTACACATCCACACACACCTATCTATCTATCTATCTATCTATCTATCTATGAGAATAAAATATAAGAATATTATAATAAAAGTTATTTTCCTTGTCTTTTCCACTAACTTCAGGAATGAATTGACCTGGGGGAACGATGCGATCCGGTTACAATGCTGTACTTAGATAAAGGACAGCCGACAGAAAAGCCTTGTCATGGTGCACATAGGAAGCCTGAGAAGTTGCTGGGAAGAGAGTCGTCAAGCAAATCTGCCGGGGTCAATGATCAAATCCTCGTCAACAAAAGGTATGTTTTGACAACCCATAATTGATGCTGTGTGTCTTAGAGATTGCTGTAAACACCCCCCACCCCACCCCCATCAGCCCACACCCCAAACTCACCCTGTCAATGCGAGGGTCTATACAGTGTCATGCTCTCTGGTGGTCTAATCCCCAAACTATGCATCGTAAACACGGTATACTGTTCACCTAATCCTTTGTTATGACATTTAGCAAACCCACCTGCTTCACGAGGGAAAGAAAGAAAAGACCTCCCACACTGGCAGACATTTTTTTTTTGTGAGCTAGCAATTACAACCTCAGCTCCTGTTTACCTTTTGATATTTTGTAGAGATGTATCAAAACGGCATCAGTATGTCTGCTCTCTGAACCACTTGATATGCATTTAATCAAAAGGTGGGACTATAGGAAATTGTTTAAACAACACATAATTGATATTTAGAATGTGGTTTTCTGGCATTTCTTTTTGATTCATGACAACACACATTAAGCGACTTCAGTATTTACATGTAAAAGTGTCAGGTTTATGCAAACGGCTCATTTTTAACTGCTTTCTCTGTTCATGTTTGTGTAAATTACATCTAGAACAGTGAGTCTTCAAGTATCATGTTTTTGCAGTATTGTCCACTGTGTAATTATGATCCTGTGAGCACCCTTGTTGGGTGAGAAAACCCCCTAATTGCTTATTATTCAGACAGCCGTCTGTGTCCGAGCTTTGAAAGGTGGCTGATAAAGAGGTCTCACATCCTTCCATCAGAAAGTCCCGACTTTTACACAACACACTTTTTTTCATGCTCAATGGGAAACTTCCTGAGGCATCAATGCAACATTTCCCAGAACGAATGTCTGAAAGCCAGTTTATTAAAAATAGCTTTCTTAGTATGTAATATAATAAAGAATATACTGTAGGAAACATAGCAAATATATATTCTTACAGTCCAGCCACATTATTCTTTGTGATCTACTTTCCAGTTAAAAAGTAAACACAGCATAGGAAAATTGGTATTATTCTATTTGTAATCTTGACATCAGAATAGCCTGAAATATGCAAAAGAGCTATCTAAAAAATTATAGCCATGTAGATACTGCTAAAAAAAAAGCCACTTAATCAGTTGTAACTTTAGAATGAAATCGAGAACCCAGTGAGGGAAACAGCTCTTTATAGCTCAAATACTCTAAGTGATATATATTGCAAGTCAAATACAGGAATCATAGATGTCGGCCAGTGTACTTTTATATAATGAAAGCGATAAGGATAATGCCACAGTGTAGCAAAGCAGAATGGACAGGAAAAGACAAATGACTTTCAGTAAAGGAAACTAACTTAAAAAAAAGCTAAAATGATATCATAAAAAAAGATATATAAAAAAGATATAAAAAAGATATAAATAAAATAAAAAAAATAATTATATATATATATATATATATATATATATATATATATATATATATATATATATATATATATATAGACCTGCTGTATATAATTTTCTTCTCGAGCATCTCACACATCCAGCACTGTATAATACACATCCCTGTTTAATCAGTCAGCATTTGCCTAATGAAAGTAGGGTGAATTATGTATCTGAAGGCAGTTCATCAGGGAAATAAAGCATTTTTAAAAGTCTTAAATATTTTTTTTATTTCATCATTTGCTTGATTATTCAACCAACAAAATGGGAAAAAAAACAGTAAATACATAAAATTTAAGATGATTACAATTAGTAGATTGCCTCTGTTTAGCGTCTGTGATGTTAGTATAAAGTGTTGAAATAAGCACTGGGGTAAAAACAACACTGTTTCTGGTCACTAATAGTTGAATATTAAAAGTGATTATTTAAATTGTTCTTTTTTTTTTTCCAAGAACTCTAATGATCTTGGGTGATGATTCCCCTACCCATGTTCACAAAGCTACGCTCTCTGATTTTATGCTGCTTTGTAAAGGTATCTTTAAGGAAAAATTTGCCAAGGTTTAAGCGATGTCAGAGCAACAACTGCTCTTTTATACTTATGTCAAAAGAGGTGTTCGAAACAATCTGCCCATTTAACATTAGTGAGAACTCCAATGTTGATTGATTCAACTGTATATGTATAGCACATTTTGGCAACTGATGTTGTCCCAAAGCAGCTTTACAGAAATAAATAGATTACAGATATAAATGAAAAAATGTATAAATTAGTATGTAAGCTTAACCAAAAAGGAAGCGATGATTTATATGGTTTGCTTGTAGTCAAGAAATTCCAAGTCTACATTAAATGTAGTAATATATCCATACAGAAAATCAGTCTATAAAATGACCGACAGGGGGCGCACCCAAACTTAAACAAGCATTCCGGGCCGGAACTCATTGCTTTTATAAACTTTAAGACCAGGAGTTAATTTATGGATATTTTTCCTTAATATTGTGGTTATTTAGATCATGTTGCATGGTATAGTATAAATATAATCCAGGGAAAATTTTAATGACTACTGCACCTTTAAGTCACCTATGTCAGAAACAACCTGAAAACATGAAAAAAAACAAAAAAGTTGGAAAAAACCCCCCAACAAACAAAAGCAAATCTGAGTTGAATCCAAACTAGAAAGAAGTTGATAGAGAGTTAATCCGGGTGTAAACACTCACCCCTTCAGATGCTCTAATCCTCCTGCTCACAAGGTGAACGGCGCAGGTATGCCTGCTTTCACACGTGTCCTCTAACGGTGTTCATCTTCACACACAAATCTCACCCAGTTCCACTTGAGTTTAATGTCTCCTTTTTTTCTTCTAAATGGTGGACTGAAACATCAGAAAGACTTTATAAGCGCATTTCTTCCGACTGTCTCGCTTAATGTGTTAAATCTGGTTCTCTTTCTCTTTATATAAAACTACAACGCTGTTTAAAATAAGAAAAACTCGTGTTAGGTAATCCTTGTGGTTTTTTTCTTTCTTTCTTTTTTATATCCAAACTGCATTAAATCCGGTGGTTTTGCATGTGCATTTTCTGCAGCAGGGATAAAGGTGTAATTCAGCTCCGAGAGCTCGAGCGAATGATCTATCGAAGAGCGCGTGGGCGTGGTTTTAGGGGATCCGTGCAGGGGCGTGTACTAAAGGGGCGTGGTTTATGTCCTCCAAAAGCCTAGAGGCAAGAAAGAAAGAAATCATTTACTTGTACCAGTGATCAGTGCTCCTGTCCCTTTCTTCATTTCAGATCCAGATTCATTCCTACGACCTACTTCTAGATGGAGTTCTCTTCAAGTGGAGACCACCCTATACAGCTGGGGAAGAACATCCTAAAGATCCATGAAGATAATTTTATTATCTTCATGGATAGAGTTAGAGATAAAGTTATTTAGGAACTATGAGAGTGGATTTGAAATGTAATTTAATATCAGCAATTTACTACAATGCCTTAGGGATGCAGTTTGAATGAACATTTCTGCATTTAATTCAATCTAATTGTATTTTATTATTATTATTATTATTATTATTATTATTATTATTATTATTATTATTCATTCATTTTCTCCCGCTTATCCGTAATTCGGGTCGTGGGGCCAATCCTCACAGCACCGTCCCTTACGGTCCCTCCTGCAGGTGGTGAGCCCACGGGAAGTATTATTATTATTATTATTATTATTATTATTATTATTAGAAGAATGTATACGTTTGTTCCTTATAATTGTAGGTTTGTCCCTTATGAGCAAGCCAGTGGCGACTGTGGCAAGAAAAAACTACCTGAGATTGCATAAGGGAAAACCTTGAGAGGACCCTCATCTGAATGGCACTGAATGACTCTGGAAGTTTTTTCCTTGCAACTGTCACCACTGGCTCGCTCACTAGGGATAAACTTGTAAGGGTTAAATGTATAGGCACTAAACTTATAGGCACTAACATATAGATAAAACAAATTTCTGTAAAATTGCTTTGGGACAATGTCCACTGTTTAAATCACTATACAAAAAACACTGAATTGAAGTGAATTTGTCACATCTACATTACAGCACAGTAAAATTGCTTTTTTTCACATATCCCAGGATGTTAGGAAGCTGGGATTAAGGGCCATGCTCAAGGGCCCAACAGTGGTGGCTCGGCCATATTGAGGCTTGAACCCCGAACCTTCTGATCAGTATTCCAAAGCATTAACCTGGGTTAAGGCTTAACCTGAGAGAAAGGCTTCGCTGTGATGCCACATGCGTCGTTTTTCTCCCAATATTAAACCCACCCGATCGAAATATGTTTTAAACTAGCAATTATTTGTCACTAAATTAACATTACCTCATTTTGATTGATTAAAAGGTGTTGATTTATTTTCTATACCTGCAGCTCTGAAACTAGTTCATCTTCAAAGCAAATTAAGCACAGGGTAATACTAGTGGAGGACAGTGCATTTCACACGAGGCTTTCAGTGGTGTCCTACTTGAATTAATCCACCTCTCAAAACCATTATTATGACGCCACGGTTATAGGAACCATCAATATAATACAGAAACAGTATAACAGAGCACTGCATCACAGACAAGTACCCCATGCAGTGAGAATGAATTGCATTACTAAAACAAGAAGCCCGAAGAATACAATTCATCAAGTCTCCATTTCACTGCAGCCACTGCTGTACTGCATGCATACATCATCTTCAGCAAAAGTGTCAATATTAACCTCATAAAATGTCCCTGGGATTTCCATGCATTTTTTTTTTGTTCACAGTGAAAACTGGCAGCAGATAGATACCTTTGACCCCAGCAAAACATGAAATCTGTTTGGATAGAAACTTGGATAGCAACATAAACAGTCACTCAGGTGCACTGTGCAAGTGAGAGAAACTCTATTATATAAAGAGAATAGACTATTGGGAATCATTGAATACATATTAACGAACAAATATATATTAAAATGCAAATCAGTCATTCTGATAACGTTTAGGTCAGCAGAAAAGGCCTTGCTTTCCTGGACAGCCTGTCACTGTCATTAAGAACTAATGAGCTATTGTCACTTTGTATGTGTACGTAGTAAGAATGGTATTATTGTTTGCAATCTGAGGCTGATTTTTTCCATCTCAGTGTAGAATCTATATTAGGATGGCGGTTAGAGTTTGACCTCTGACCTGGGCGATTTTTGGCCTACGTCACTTTGTCCTGCTAATCTCCCACAACCTGAAAGAGCTGCAACAAGCTGTTCATCTACAAACATGGTAGCTGAGAGCTCCTGGGTGCTGTATGTACTGTATGTGTGTACAATGGTTAGTGTTGGTTCATTTACAAGTAATGGTTCATGAGTTTTAACGTGAATGATGGGAGCTGACTCACCTCATTACATTAAAAGTTCAATTAGACTGCACGCTCTTGCTAATGTAGGTAGGCAATGCTTCATACCAAAATAGAAACTCTTAGTGTGAGAGTCAAAGTGTAAAGTAATAGCACAGAGATTGAAATAACTATAGAGCTTTAAAGTGAACAAGAGAACATTACCAGGGAAACCAACGCAGTTTAGAAATGAAAAGGTGTAAGAAGCACAGTTTGGACGCTTCAAGGTTTGAAAAGCTGAATGGCTTCATACTTACTTTATATATAGATCCATGGTTATTCCAGGTGGTAATGAGGTCTATCCAGTTGATACCTGGGAGTATTTATTTTTTAATCAAATGATGGTGGTGATAACCAGAGTCATTTGACTTGTCATTTGAAATGAAAATGGTTATTTAAGTAACCCAATAATCTTCAATGCTTTAATTTCTCTCAAATTTATCAGAATGCATAATTAGATGATTGTATATAGGTGGACTATAAACATAGAGATAAAAATCTATTCAGGTTCTGTGTTTTTTGCCAGTCTAAAATTAATTGTTCATGCTTAATAACTTAATAAGATTTTTAAATTGTTGCTGTATTCTTTATATGATCAATGTCACATGGTTTGCATATGAAAAAAAGCAAAGATGTACAAGTGATCCCATAATAAAAGCCCATCTGTGTGAAATATAATCAGAATTGAATACAGTGTGGAAGAAGTTCTGACTAGTTCACTAACCTTTAATCGGTCCTTGGGGTCTATATGACCCCAATCGACATTTCCTTGATAAAAAAAAAAGGGTTCCCTTCATCTGAGTGGAATAATATTTTGTGACTTTTCCTACATAATCTATCAATACACACACAAAAAAACTGGGCTTGATTCGGTTGTTCTAAAGGTATGTAAAAATATTTTTTTACACTTCTGGTCTTCGGGGTCAATATGACCCCACATTGAAATGAATGGGAAATGTGAAAAAAACTCAATATTTTTTCTTCATTTGTCAAAAAAGAAATCTATAAATCAGAAATTTAGATCATCATTTAAGTGATTTTTTCATAAAAAATTAATATTTCATATGCAAGCTTATGGTGTAGTTGAGGAATTGTGTGGTAAATAGGTACAAAAGTACTTCATATCTCCCAAAACACAGCATTAATGAATAGATGAGAAGTAAACAAAAAAATATATATATTATTTGTATAATTTAAAATGAATATTTTTTGTATAATTTCTCTATCAATTGTTGGGGTCATATAGACCCCAAAGACCAGATTTGTAAACAGGAAACGAAGACCTTATGAGGGCTAAAGAAGAACTGAGTGCCGTTTGCTGTTAACTAGCACCACCTGGTGGCTAAATTAGAACAGCAAATAATCTATTGATTTTTTAGACTCACAATATAATCTATAATTGGTATTTTCAGATCAAAATAAATTAATGTATCGTGTCAATTTTGCGACTTTGATAAATGAATATATTAACTTTTACATTTTGTAGTATTAAATGCCATAATTAATGCTATCCAATGTCCACTAGGGGTCATACACCGCTATTCTGCCATTCTGTAAAGGAGTGATTTTGATTATCTGAAGAGGACAATTATTCTTTCCTAACTGTAACTGTGACTTAAACAAGGTTAAAACTGGACCACTGTTAACAATGCTTTTATACTTAATCTACAGTTAAGCAATGATGATGATGATGAATCCAAAAATGATGAATCCAATGTAACTTCATTTGAATGTAAATCCAGGGAGAGGTGGAAGTGCATCATGTGGAAGATGAGACAGATTCTGAGAGGTCCCTGTGTGCTGTCTTATTTTAGATAAGAGTGTTTGGTGAATTGTTGGATGTATGTTTATTTGGCAACAATGCTGATAGATATATTCTTTGAATAACACATCAGTTTCTTGGCAAATAAGAGCTTTTAAGCTGACTTAGGTGAAAAAAAAAATATCTGTCCACTCCTTATTAAAAACTCAGCCCTCACTGTGCACTTTTCCTTTCTTTGGTCCCTTTATTGTTAAAGGGTCAATGCAATAACAAACGTGATGAATGAATTTCTGTGTGTAGAGATGATGGAGTTAGCTTTAGTAAAGTTTGGTAGTATTTGGAATGCGCTATCTAGTCAAATCTTCTGAAAAGCATGGTATTGTAGGAAAAAGGCAAAATGAATGCGGTCAATTTTGAAAATATACATAGTTCCAGAGTTGCAATGGTTCTACTGACAATGACGATAGAGATACAAAAAATAAATAAAAATATATAGTAAAAGTTTCACTCGCATTAAAATTTGTGTATGATATGTTTGGACGCTGCCAGGATGTAAGCATCGCCCGCCTTGTGAGATGACTTACTCTGACCAGTGATCGACAACAGAGTTCAGTTGTCTTGATATTAGAGCTTGTGTTTTTGGTGTTTAAAAGCACAATCTGTCCGGCTCCGTCCTCCACTCATGAACTGTTGCTTGTGCTTTTCCACATACATAAATGCATTTACATACATAATTGCTATGTTTTGTTAAATTGTTATACTACCCCATATTGATCACCATTCCTCCAGATTCCTGGGTAGGCTACAAAATGTCTCGACAATATTTTTAAGTTATTGTGGTGTAAAATTCAATAGTAAATCGAGGGACTACCTGTACTTGAGGGTTGGATTAAATAGCCCAACAGTATAATTACACAGAGGCCAACAGTTTGTGGCCCCCGGGCTGCACTTTGCTTACCAATAATAAATGAACATTTTGTTCATTTATATAACACTTTATTTTACACTCGTACCTGTTTTTTTAACTTTACATCCATGTACCAAGTCTAGTGAGTGTCTTAATCAGATTCTAATCCTTCATCAATGTAAACTCCAATGTAAAAGCCAGTCACCACTGGCTTGCTCATCAGGGCTAAACAATTAATAGGAACCACCTTATATGCAATAAACGTACACATTCTTTTATACAACCTTATTCTGACTTTATCTGTGAAAAGCTGCTTGGAGACAAGCCCATTGTAAAAAAGCACTGAACTGAATTGAATTAAATTAAATTCTATGTAAATCAGTAAAGTAAAGTTTGCGTCTTTAGTTCTTTTTTCCATGGGTCTATGGGACATTGTCCAAAGTTTAAGTCTTATTTATGGTTATGTAATTCGAGCCTGTGGCTAACAGGATATATGACAGCGGATATGATGCAATCCCAGGGTTTATCCTTTGTTCCCAGGGTCCACATTGTTTCCATGCACTGACTTGCAAATAAGGGAAACTTTGGAAAACACTTAGTATAATTAGCACAGTTGTTAGCTTTATAAGGTCCATTGCTTTAAATACTTTCAACAGAAATGAATGTGGTACAAATTTGTAGACAAAATAAAGACTAAATGGGTGGAAAATTACTTTGAACTGCACATAATCTATGACAGGATTTAATAGACTTACAAGAGTGTCATATTTGTATATGGTTAGTTTCATTAAATTTTAATGTACTGAATTGTATTTCTTTTACTAAACAAATACTACTGACATTTTCATTTTGCGCTTACAATACTTCAGGATCTTGTTCAGGTGATGTTGTACTTCACCTTCATTTTCTTTTCACACAGATCTTTTGAGACTTCTACACAAAAAATTGCTTTGTGAGTGTAATGTGCTGCAGTTTTCACATGCAATGACACAGATTTTTGCGTGAACACTGCCCTTTTGTTGCCAGCAAAATACTTGAATGCATTTCATGCGATTTCTATTCTGAAACTACAAAATCTGTCTGCCCTCAGGCACTGACAAACAGACACATGACAACCAGCTCCTGGCAGTGAAACCAACCAAAAATTTTAAAGCAAGCAGAAATAAAGTTAGATGTTTGTTATAAATCAGTAAAACAAGATTAGATCGGAAAGTTAGAATACCCTCCACCACCACCACCACCACCGTGACAGAGGGCTGGGTCTCGTCTGGGCCTGCTTCCGACGTGGCAGTGTAGAGAGAGGAGGAGGAGAGAGGGAGGAGGTAAAGCCTCCAGTTCAGCAGATAATTCACACACACACACACACACACACACACACACACACACACACACACACACACACACACACACACACACACACACACATTCCTTTAACTTTGTCATCCGTTAGGACATGTCCAGCAGTCTTCATTCATATAGACAATCATTTTTAGAGGATAGACTATTATTAGTAATACTAAGACTAAAGACAGGATGAGAATAAAATGAATAATAAACAAGAAAAATGTATATGATGAGTTATGTGTATATATCTACATTTATATTTACTGTAGTTAAAAAAACAAGTTTGGTATCATTTATATTCTTTAAAAAAAAAAGGCTATAAATATAAGCCTGCACAAGAAAAAATGTTGCCTTACCAAACTCTCTTTTAATCCTCTTTTATTCAGATTTTCATTGTACCAAAAAATGTTTTACAAAGACACCTGATAAAATTATACCACCAGACTTCTGCTCACATCTTATCATAAGCTTGATCTTTTGATCTTCTTGTGACTCAAATTTCAGAACTGTACAGTATGAAGAACTTCTCTACTACATGTAAATTTAAGATTTATTCAGGCCATGCAACAGTACCAGTCAGTTTCTAACAGCATTAGGACCTGGAGGAGTGAACTCATTTTCAGCAGTAACTGGAGCTTGGGGGCGGAGGGGGTTCGGTGTCTGTCCTCTTGGAGAACACAATCACAGCTGCTTATTTTAACTCCACTTTCCAGAAGTTTCCTTGCAGTGCAGGACGGATTTCACTCCGTGAAGGCCAACGCCTGAGAGGAAACAACAGATTCCTGTAAGGTAACACTTATAATTTCAACTTATAAACTAATTGCTATTGCAGAGATCATGCAACATGGCAGTGGTGCTGCCCTCCTGCCTTAAATGGTCTGGATGTAGCTGCGGTTTGGGCTTTAGAAATCAAATATTCCTACCTGGGACAAAAGAGGGATAAGGGTTCTGTTTGGAAGCTTCAGAGCAAACCATGAAGGAGATAAGCATGTATTAAATGTAAAAACTTTCCTAAGTTTTGCATAGTTAGTCTATATTTGGTCCCACGATGTAGTATTGTATTCCTTTGCTTCACTCACAGAAGTAAAAGATACTATGTTTTTGCTGCTAAATCTATAAAACTTACTCTAAATGCTAAAAGGTATCCTTGTTTCTGATAATACTGAGTACAACACATATAAACAATCTCATTGACTATTCATTGTTGTACTAAGGTCTTTGCCTGGCATTAAACTGTGCTTAAAAAATGTGTTTCCGTTATCTCTAAATCCTGAAATCCAGTCTGAACTTCCAGTGATTGGAGCATACTTATCCCATGCAAAACCGTGACAAATCCTTTTAGATCTACAGATAAATGTGTTGTATATGGACATTCTGCGTTTCAATATTGTACACATACTGTCACAAAAAATGTATGCACAAATAACACCTTCAGCTATCACAGCAATCTATTTAGCCTTGTTTTTCATCAGTTGTGTGTGTGTGTGTGAAAAAGGGTCTGTTAGATAAAAAGATACAAAAGATTACAAAAAAGGTTTTTGGTACAGCTGCTCCTGTTTTGTCTGGAGTTATAGGCGCTGACGTGGCAGCTATGTGAGTACTGTATTCCTACTCGATGTAAGCTCAGATTCTTTTGATGGAGCTCAGCAAGCCTGTAATTACACGACTTTGGACTATGTATATTTCAAATCGAGTTTGGCACAGCTCAGGCCATGCTGGTCATCTGCTAAAGCTACAGTAACCAATCAAAACTGGACTACTCAAAACAGCAACCCCTTTAACTATAATGAACCAAAAGAATACAAGATTAGAGTAATTTTTTGTGACAGTTCATTAGACATTTGAAGGGAAGCCTCTCTGCAATGTGGTCAACCCAAATTTCTTGAATAATGTTATTCCTATTTATAAATAAAGAACAAACAAGAAAACATTACAAATAGGAATTAGAAGATGGGGTGACATGAAGAACCATTGGACTTTGCTAATGTTTTTTTAAACTGCAGCTGTATATAGCCAGAAAGCTAAAATCCTCTATTTGAATCAGATAGAAATCCACTGCTAAAACAAACCAAGTTTGAAAAATACTTTTAGGCATGTACTAAAACTAATGTATATGTACATAGGTAATGTATTGTATAACTTTTGTAGTTCATTGATCAAAAATGTACTGAAAGCAATGTTGAAAATAAAGTTTGCACAGAGTTTACAATATGTGTGGTCTGTTTCTTCCAGAGGAAGATCAGTCACAGCTTGAGAACCATGTGGGTGAAAATCCTGGTCAGCCTGTGCCTGTTGATCAGCGTCGGAGCAGACAAAAAACTCAGCAACCATGCCACCATCCTCGCTGACAACAGCGCCAACCTGGCATTTAACCTGTACCAAAACATGGCCAAAGAGAAAGATGTAGAGAATATCCTTATTTCCCCTGTGGTGATAGCTTCCTCGTTGGGTCTGGTAGCTCTTGGTGGAAAGGCTTCCACAGCCTCGCAGGTCAAGACAGTCCTCAGTGGGGATAAAGTAAAGGATGAGAATCTCCACTCAGGCCTGGCTGAGCTTTTGAGTGAGGTGAGCAACCCTAAGGAGCGTAATGTCACCTGGAAGATTAATAACAGGCTGTATGGCCCCAGCTCGGTCAGCTTTTCTGATGACTTTATGAAGAACAGCAAGAAACACTACAACTACGAGCACGCCAAGATCAACTTCCGTGACAAGAAGAGTGCCATCAAGGCCATCAATGATTGGGCTTTAAAGTCTACTGATGGGAAGTTGCCTTCAGTCACCAAAGATGTTGAAAAGACAGATGGCGCCATGATCATCAATGCCATGTTTTACAAACGTAAGTATTTGTTTCCTATGGATTTAACAAAAATCAATGCAAAATGTAACTAATGATCTCATTTAATCTTAATAGCGCATTGGGATGAACACTTCCATCACCAGATGGTCGATAACCGTGGCTTCCTCGTCCATCATTCATACACTGTGGCAATATCCATGATGCACCGCACAGGTAAACATACAAACCACAAAAAAAAAAGATGTCTGTTAATGTATGTACATATGTACATATACAATAAATTAATTTGTTTACTTTGGCAATTCACTACAAGGTATCTATGGCTTTTACGATGACACTGCCAACAGCTTATTTGTTTTGGAGATGCCACTGGCTCATAAGAAATCCTCTGTAATCTTAATCATGCCTTACCATGTGGAGTCTCTGGAGAGGCTGGAGAAAATGCTGACACGTAAACAGCTAGACATCTGGCAGTCTAAGATGGAGCAGAGAGCCGTAGCCGTCTCTTTACCAAAGGTCAGCATGGAGGTCAGCCACAATCTGCAGGTAAGAGTACGTTCAATAGCTGCAGGTACCAACATACCTGCTCCAATGGTGAGGATTCATATTGTATTTCCTGGAGAGCTCTTAAACATTCTCTGATATTTATATTAAGATAAATATTTCATAATTATTCATTAATTACATTTAAAAACTTTTGCAGAAATATCTTAAAGGACTTGGTATTACTGAGGCCATGGATAAAACCAAGGCGGATTTATCGAACATCTCTGGAAAGAAAGACCTTTACCTGGCTAATGTCTTGCATGCCTCTGCGTTTGAGTGGGACATTGCTGGCAACCCTGCAGACACCAGCATCTTTGGCACAGACAAGGTGAAGAACCCCAAACTGTTCTATGCGGACCATCCGTTTATCTTCCTGGTGAAAGATAAGATCACAAGCTCCATTCTCTTCATCGGTAGGATGGTCCGTCCCAAAGGCGACAAGATGAGAGACGAATTATAACTGTCTTCAATGCAAGTTTGAATTGAATTATATGAATAGCATGTGTGCATGTGTATGCAAATGAGAGTGAGAGAGAGAGAAAGAGGTGTGTGTGTATGTCTGTGTGTGTGTGCGTGCGTGTGTGTGTGGCATTAGCTTCCCACTGAACCAGCGGAGGACTGTTACCTCTGAGGACATTCCAGAAGAAATGTGGACCACAAATGGAGGTTTAAGGCATTTTCTTTCTCAAACTCACCAACACGCATGTGCACTGTGTGTACTCAGCCAAAGAAATCCAACTCAGCTTCAGTGTTGTTTATGTTTGTTTCCATTCAAGGTTATTTAAAGCGTAAAGAAATTGATGGGACATTTGTGACAAAATCGTCTTTAACCGTTCCGATGCTGTTCCAATACTGTTTGACCACCTTTATTGTCTTCCCCTTAATTCTATACCACTAACAGCTTACCAAAACAGTGCAATTTAAGTGATTTCTTCGCCAATCTGTGTTTTTTTTCTTTGCATTATGTGCAAACCCTCATGCTGATTGGCTACTTAGCATTTTGACTAATTTTGCTCATAGCCTGCTATCTGTTATCGTTCTGCTTTGCATTTAGACACAGCTTTGTCCTCTGAATTTGCTCATATGTAAAGGAAATTGCATGAGATTTAGGTTTTCACTTGCTAAATTTGCTTGACCTAATAAAAGAACTGGAGCAGCTCTCAAAATGGCAAAGGGGATTCCCTGAAGGGGAAAGTTGATATGGGTGTGCTAAAACCAATAATGGCAATGGCTATGTTACCTGTCATATTGCCTTTTCCTGATTCTACTCTTTACTCATTCTGTCAAAGAAAGTAGGCTTATTTTTTTGTCTAAAGCAAGAGCACGATCACATGTTAATCTGAAGTACGGTCTCTGAGGTACATCCTTTAACATCATTTTCTCAGGGTTTTATCTTTTCTTGTATATGCCTGAATGGTTCTGCTGAGTTTCAATATATGAAAGATGATCTGGGTTGATAAAATATCCCAATATCTGAAGGATTATTCAAATGTTTCACAAAGTGCACACAGAGTACATTTCTGTCAACCCTTAGATACACCTGTGTCTGGCCTGGTTGCAGTCCGCACTGAAAATGCTTCTCGGCACTAGAAAACCTGTGACTGACTGAATTTGTTGATTGGCTTAGCTATGAAATGATGCCATGATTTCTTTTTTCCAATAAAATTTGCACCACCAAAATGCTTTTATTTGTATTTGTATTATATTTATCGACATCTTTCCTGCACATAAAAAAGAGCTGGTTTGCATATGCAAATTTGGCTATATGGACATAAATTACTTTGAATGTAAATTTTTCCTGATGCAGCATTCAGAAAAATATTTTAACATCAAAAACAAATAAAGAAAAATGACTAGGAACATTTAGAAAGACTCGAGAAAATAGCATACATATATACATACATAAAACATACATGCATTACATGTATCCACATGTATAGTTCCTTAGTTAAAGTTACTGATAAAATAGCAGGCTAGAATAAAGTTCCCAGAAGGATACTGATGCTATTTCCTGTTATACGTTTTCATGTTAGCAATCACAGAACCTTCAACAATAGACAAGACAATGCAATGAAAAATAATTCGTTTAGATTATATTTTAATCTAAGAAACATTAAATAATATGAAAATATGTAGCATAAACAAGTAACACAGTCAAAAGCAAAAACTTTTAATGTTTTAAAAGCTGGTTAATAATATACAGTGTGGAAATAGTGTGATAATAATACATCAATTTGTACTTAAGGTTCTAAAATCACCAAACATGTTTCTATATTTTTAAGCTTTTTCAGGATTAGCACTTTTTATGTCCACACACATCATGCATAATCATAATCATTTTTATGTCCACACACATCATGCATAATCAGAATGGAGCGATGCTTTTTCTCATCCCACATGCTTTCAAAAAAAATAAAAATAATAAAAATAATAATTCTCAGCATTATTAACGCACATTACTATTTTTTTAAAATTAAGCTTAAATGCTAACTTTCTGAACCACAAACAATTTATCAATATTTATTTTTGTCCAGCTGTTAAAAGCTTACAGTTATACATATAAGGAAACATTAATGGTGATATTGTCAGCTGTCAGGACTTTAAAATAAAATTATTAAAAAAAAAAAGGAGAACAAAGGAGAATAATTCCCTCTAGTTTATTTATAAAAATCGATTTGCCTGAATGTTTTCTTAAAACAGTTGATTCTCACAAGCTTCAGTAGTTGGTGAGTGAAGTCTGGTGACACCTAGTGGAAATTTGCATCAGCAACAACCTACTGCCTGTACAGCTTTTTTTTTTTTTTTTTTTTTTTTTTTTCTGTTGAATGGTTGAATATATTTTCACTGATATAGTGCAAACTTATGTGTCCTGAACATGTAAACCAAATGTTTCAGACCTAAGCTGAATTTCACACACATGTCTATTCATGCAGGTGAAATGCAATCCAGGAGTACCAGTGTACCATATCAAAACTGCTGCTGCTGAGGAGCACCTGGAGTTTCAACCTAAAAAAAAAGATTTTCATTGAAATACATTTTTATCTGGCCTGTGGCGAGTGACTGTAAGAGAAAACCTTTAGTGATACTTAAACTAAATCAATGTACAGCCAATCACTATTCTGAACTATAATAATTTCATTATAATCAGCATGCTTTTTAATAATTGTCTAAAAGCACCTTGCTAATTGTTTATGTAGATTGCATCACTGTTATTTCGATTGTTTGTACCATTTTTATTAGCTGGTAAAGGTTGAATTTTTTTATTTAATAGATTTTACTTTTGTTTGTTTTTGGAATACTGTCCACAAAATTGCACAAAATATTGAGTATTAGGGCCAGTATGCACAATTGTTCTATTTGAAATTAAAGTTATTTTATAAAATAATAAAATATAAAAGCTATATTTTCAGAGGTTTTTTAATGTTATTATATGTATATATATATATATATATATATATATATATATATATATATATATATATATATATATATATATATATATATATAATATAATATAATATATAATTTTTATTTATTATTATTATTATTATTATTATTTTTTTTTTTTTTACAAAAAAACAGAATTCCAGCTAACACAAATTAGCTAACACAAATGTCTAAGGTGACATTGTTTGCTTAATTAAATTCAATATAATAAATCACCAGACAATTGATTATATGTAATTAAGTCTTGAAACCATTTGTGAAAAATTCAAATAAACTCTGTTTGCTGGATGAGACAGTCATGAGACAAGGGGATTAGGGGAACTAATTAGAAAACAGTGCCCTCTCAAAGATCAGAAGTTTAAAGTAAAAATATATCAGTGTTTAAGGAAATCGTTTATCAACAACACAAACAGATGCAAATACATCAACAAAGAGTGAACAACATTGTTCACCATGTTGTGCTCAAAGTGAACTCATAAAAATAACCTTAGATAAACTTTGTTGATTTTTATCTTTTAAAAGTGGAATGAACCCATCTGTATAAAAATCCAAACCCGCAGTGCTGCTGTGTTAACAATTTATAAAAATTTGCAATATACATGTAATCCTGTTTTTAATGGCCATCTCCAAAAGAGGCACAGGAAACTGTCATTGTTGTGTGATTAGCAAAAAGCTCTCTTTGTGCTTTCATTTACACTCTGGTGTCAAAAAAAGGTGTTAAAGTGAACAAAAGGGCCGACCCGCTTTCTCTATTCTGAGAGTATTTAAGGATAATTAAAAGCAGTCTCCTCTTTCATTACAGAACGATGGCCATCCTCCTGGCAGGAACAATCGTTGCACTCCTTGTTCTTTTTTTCTCAACAGTGAAGACGTGCTATCCTGGGTGCCGCTGTGAGGAGCAGAGTTTTGGAATGTTCAGCAGCTTCAGCCTGACCAAAGTGGACTGCAGTAGACTGGGACCAAGAACAATTCCAGTTTCAATACCATTTAAAACCTCTTTGCTGGATCTTTCCTTCAATGGCATCTATTCTATAGAGGGCACGGTCTTCTCTGGACCGGGATACACCACGCTGTCTAGCCTCAATTTGAGTAACAACCTTATCTCTGTCATGAATGGAAGTGTATTCTCCAAACTGCACTATTTGGAGATGCTGGATCTGAGCTGGAACTCGATCCAGGACCTTGTTGAAGGTTTTTCAGGCCTCCTTCTTGCCGAGGTAAATCTGAGTCACAACCGGATTCATGAAATCAATCTGAATGTGTTTTGTGTTCAGAATCATGGAAGGTCTCTCAGCATGGATCTGTCTTATAACTCATTAAACTCAGTTATAAGGAGGAAACTTTCACAGCCTCTCAATATACAAAGCCTGGATTTAACAGGGAACGAGCTCACTTCTGTGCCAAACCTCCGGGACATCTCTTTACGGTTCCTCAGCCTGGATGATAATCCCATATTGGTCATTCATGAACAGAGTTTCGCTGGATTGAAAAATCTCATTTACCTTTCTCTAAGCTCCATGCCCGAGCTACACACCATCAAACCTCAAAGCTTGCAAGAGCTCCAAAACCTCCAAGTGCTTGACCTTTCAAATAACATTAAACTAAAGACATTGAGTGCAGAGGTTTTTAGTGGCCTTACAGCTCTACAGGAGCTTAATTTGTCGAACTGCTGGGTCATGTCTTTGCCGGCCAACATCCTTCAGCTCCTCCCGAGCATTAAAAGCATTGCTTTGAGGGAGGGAGTGAATTGTTGGAGGATCCGGACACAGAAACAATTTGACATACGCGTCGGACAGAGTAAAGCTGAGGAAGCTTTAAAATGTGATGTGACTGGTGTTATTTTGTAGAATGCAAACAATAAATTAGACTTTTTAGAAATATTAGAAATATTACATTTGCACTATTGGAAAATAATTAATTGATTGTTGATAGATTTGTCATTTTCTTTATAAACAAATGAGTCTATTTAACAAGTCACAAAGGTTTTTTCTGCAGGCGGAAACGAGTTCTTTTTTATTTTTAGTGTGTTTCTGTTTTTTTGAATTTTTATGTAAGGCACATTATTACTGCCTGGGTGGAGGAATTATCACATCAATCGGGCTGCATATTTAATCCCAGCCCTTTAGAAAAATGGTATCCACCCAGATAAAGAAAACCTCGAACTGCTTTCTAGTATGTGTATATGATTTTAATGAAACATGTACATTTTGGTTCATTTTGTATTTTCAGATGTCAATAGCCAACCAAAGATCGAATTATAATATCCCTGAAATAAAGTGCAATACAATAAACATGTCCAAATGTATGCATGTTTTTGTTTCACTAGTTCTCATGTTATGAATTCTTGCTTTGCAGAGTTGAGGCGTTTTGGCATGTCTTGAGATAAAAAAATGAGCTCGTAGTCAAAACAGATCCTCGTTCTACCACAAGATATGTGTTAAACATCTTGAATGGGTTGCCCTACAACATGTCTGGCGTCAGAATAAATACACAATCCTGCTTAGATCATCAAGATACACCTCCTTCCATTGTTTGCTTCCGTTTAGCTTCTTTTTCCTTTCGCTTCTGTTCATTTCAGGAAATAGCATTTCTTTACATGTTTAAATTAAGGGGGGAAAAAAAAATTATCCTAATCAGGGTAGTAGTGGATCTGAGGACCATACCAAGAAGTAGGGAGGAATAGGTGATAGATGGGATGCAAGCGTGTTACAGAACACAATGCACGCACATTAATTCACTCCAAGGAGCATTTTAGAGTTGTGATCCGTCTTCTGTCGTTTTTTGGTGAGTGGAAGGAAGTCAAAAAACTCGGAGGAAATCTAGAGCAGTAACCTGTGTTCAGGAACAAACAGTGGAGCCTGGAGCTGTGAGATGACAGTGCGATGTCTTCTTCTTCTTCTTTTAACTACTCCCTTTAGGGGTCACCACAGTGAATCATCATCTCCATATCACTCTGTCCTCTGTATCTGCCTGGTTCCAAACCAACCACCTGCATGTCTTCCCTCACCACACCAATAAACCTCTGTTCACCTTCCTCTTATCTTCCTGCCTGGCGACTCCATCCTCAGCATTCTTCTATCGATATACCCCAATACATAACCCTATTCAGTTATATATACATATATAAATTATTGGTATGTTCATGTATTGACATGTTGGGGCATCTGCTTATATATATTTTTTTCTGATTAAAGGAATGAAATGAACAAAATGACTCAGAAAATATTCGTTCATTTGGATGAGCGAGAGCCAAAGAATCAGAGAATTCGAAGGAGTCACTAAAATGATCCGATCTTCACATCACTAATGTACATGACGTAACAGTACGATTCTCCAGCTGCACTGTTATCTCACGTGTTCAAAGTGTATTGCTTTCTGATTGGCTATTCTCCAGAGCCCGTTAGTACACGCCCCTCCTTTTCGGCAGCGGAAGCCACGCCCTCTTGTTCATCATGGCTCCTGCGGCGGACAGACATGGTTACTGGGGAGCTCCAACCTCAACATTGGACTGGTGTGAAGAAAATTATGTCGTCTCATATTACATCGCGGAATTTTGTAAGTACAACACGATACAGCAATATCTGCAGCCGAGAGCTGTTTTTGTTAGTTAGTAAGTTTGCTAGTTAGTTTATTGTTGCCAACGTTAGCTAGCTAGCAACGGGTGAAGAGAGAGAGGTAGGTCGTCCGGCCAACTTACCGCTAGTGAACAAACTCGGACAGGAAGCAGATATCTCAGATTTGAACCCCGGGTCATGGTGCACAAATAACGAGCCATCGCCATCTAGTTTATGGAAAACACCGAGGAAGGCGATTGTCCTCCTAAATGCTCCAAACCGTAGCTAAAACGTTAGATTATGTGAAATGTCAAAAAGTCTTATTTTAAAAGAAGTGCACTTGGTAGGGAGCATAAACACTCCTTTCGTGTTCTATAGAGCTTACTTGTATAGCAAGGGGAGAGTCATTTAGGATCATTGTTTAGCTTGTCATTTGACACGCAACAACAACAAAAAAAATCCACGTAGATTATAATTATTATTAATAATAATAATAATAATAATAAGTCAAGTCAAGTTTATTTCTATAGAGCTTTTCACAACAGACATTGTCTCAAAGCAGCTTTACACAAATCAACAGTTAAGGTGAATGGTGTGAATTTGTCCCTGATGAGCAGCCGTGGCGACTGTGGCAAGGAAAAACTCCCTTAGATGTTGTGAGGAAGAAACCTTGAGAGGAACCAGACTCAAAAGGGGAACCCATCCTCATTTGGGTGATATCAAGAGTTTGATCATAAATCTTTCAACAGTACAGAACACTGGAGAGTGAGAACTAACATGATTACTGGAGTATAAGATTATAAGTGATGTTCTTTCTGCAGTCTTATACAGTCTATATGGTTAGTAGCTCCTAGTTTTATGAGCTCAGCATTTGTGATCATAACAGATCCAGCATCAGCTTCTCCATGCCAGAGCCTTTAACACTCCAGGAGGTCCAATTTCAAAACTCCACACATGTAGTGGGATCCAATTGGCACTGGTACGTCTCTAGATGGTTCGGGATATTTGCGAGTTCAGCATCTACTTCTTCAAAGGTCCGTAATCATCACGAGGTGGGAGGTGACTGGAGCTGGCCAACCCTCAGGGTGTCTCGGGATGGGGCGAGAAAGAGAAGCAGTGGAGAGCAATTAGCGTAGCTGCTGTTCATGATATTAACAGCACAAGTTGATAATGTGCATGTGATCAGATGTTCTGGAGCACAAGGTTATGATGCGAGACGTATGTTATGTGTAGGCTTTGCTAAAAAGATATGTTTTTAATCTACACTTAAACTGGGTGAGTGTGTCTGAGCCCCGAACACTGTCAGGAAGACTGTTTCAGAGTTTGGGAGCTAACTGTGAAAATGCTCTACCACCTTTAGTAGACTTTGCTGTTCTAGGAACTACTATAAGCCCAGAGTTTTAAGATCTCAGGGAGCGTGGCGGATTGTAGCGTGTTAAAAGACTGGACAGATACATGGGAGCCAATAAGATTGGGTTTATGTGATCATATTTTCTTGACCTTGTGAGAACTCTGGCTTCTGCATTCTGAACTAACTGAAGCTTGTTTATTAATGATGCAGGACATCCACCTAGTAATGCATTACAATAATAATAATAACAATGTTAATAATATGACTAGTAATAATATTAATATTAATAATAATAATAAAAGGTAAAGCATTTAACGCCCATGAAATAAAATAATCACTTCCGAGCTTTTAATTATATTTCAATTATTAAATATTTCAATTAAATGTTTCATTTTAATAGTTTATCCCTTCAATTTTATTCATCTATTTCTGACAACTCGTTCTGTACTATTACTCTTTTGCCTAATTAAATGCTATCTTGAATGGACAGACCCTGCCCATGTGGGCGTGTCTCGATTGACATAACCGGCTTTTTAACAGTAACTCACGTGGTTGTGGGTTTTTTGTTGTTGTGGCTTTTCGTCTTCATGCTCATTATTACAGTTCCAACAGCACATGGTTTGGGTGCATTGTTTTGGATAAAAAGATAAGGTTACTGGGTGTTTGGTAAATCAGTCATGCACTGAAATATGCTGTCACTTTTACTTACTGTTTTGAAGGTAGATATATATCAACTTTCAGAATCGAAACATGGTTCTTGGTCTGTTTCATATTTCATGGATGTGGTCGCATTAAATCTTCCCCTTATTTTAACTGGGGAACTCAAACCTGTACAGCATGACAATGCTCCTTAATGATGGGAAGATCCGAACATTTTAGTGACTCGGTTCTTTAAATCTCGTTCATCAAACAAATGTACAAATCTTCTTTCGAGTCATTTAAAGTATTTCATTCCTTTAATCAGAAATAAAATGTTACATTTTAAATAAGCAGAATCTCCAACATCTTGAGTGGTCTGCTATAGATCAGGTCACTCAAGATCTCAAGAACACGACACATGGCTAGTGTTCATTGTTTTGGGGAAAACGGTAATGCTTGTTATGTAAAGCAATCATGCGTTCAAACATGCACTCTGTCTGACTTACTGTTTTGAAGGTAAATATATAAACATTCACAATTAAATCATGGTTCTCGGCCTTCCATTAGATTCATACTTAATGTTACGAGGACATTATATCCTTAAAATCGATGGTATTTATTTGTTTTTCTTTTCGAAAGCACACATGTGGATGCATTATCATTACATTTTCCCCTCACTTGAACTAGGAGACCCAAACCTGTTCCAGTGTGCCAATGCTCCTGTGCACAAAGTACATATATAAACATTTGGAATCAAATCAGGGTTCTCTGTCTTTCACAGTCTTCCATTAGATTCTTACTTAATGTTACTAGGACTTTATATCTTTAAAATTTGTAGCATTTTTTTTTATTTTTTTTATTAAATGTGGGATAGTATAAAACCTTTCCTTGATCTACAAGACCCAAACCTGTTCATGACAATGTTTAATGCACAAAGCCAGCTACATAAACATATTGTTTACATGGTTTGAAATGGAAGCTTGAGAGTGGCCTGCTGTAGAGATTTGACCTCAGCGCTGTCGAACTTGATAGACACAAATTGTCACGCAGACTGCACCCCCCAGGCCTCTTCACCCATCACCAGTACCTAACTTTACTAACACTCTTGTGGCTGAATGAGTGGAACCTCTTCTAAAAAGGGTAGAGGGTATTATAACTGTAAATGGGGATTAAATGTGGAGTGGAATGTTTTAATGAATGGAAAAAGCACATGCTCAGATGTCCACAAACTTCTGCCCAGTTCACTGTGCTTAGTGTGTTTTTCTCTCTTTACAGATAACACAGTCAGTAATCTCATTATGATCCTTCCGCCGATTTATGGGGCGTTCCAGTTGTTTAAAAACGGATTTGAGTTCCGCTACATTTTGTCCTTTTTGGGACTTGCAGGTGAGTCTGAACAATTTATTCAGTTTGTTAAGAAAGTCACGGAGTCTTAATGCTTATTCCACAGCGCTGCTGAATTGTTGCTGGTACAGGTTTATATTAATGCGCTTGGACTGTTGTTTCCATGGTAACCACTCATTAGTGTTGTAAGAAATATAATATAAGGAGAGCAAAGATCATAATTAAACGTTTTTCCCAACATGACAGTAACAATATACATGAAGTACTTTGGGTTCGTCTGAGTCAAAAAGAACCCAGGACAATTCCTGCTCAGACATTTTATACTGTTCTTCCTGCATGTAATGCAAATGGGATTTAAATGTGAATGCAAATTAAGTGTAAGGATTTAGTAATGGACCAAATGACCTGGTGATACTATTCTCTCTATATATATATATGGGTCTTACCACCCAAATGGTCGAGTGATAGTATTGTTTAAATGGTCCTGGATGTCCCTCTGCTGCTTCTATACTAATATTAATGAAAGTTATTCACACATATTACATAATTACTCCTATGATATTTGACATATATTTTGGAGTCCAGGTTTTGGCAATTTGAGGCAATTTTATTTTTTTTCAAATCTAACAATAAACACAAACGGATAACAAAATGTGTTAGTCACAGATCATGGTGGTGATTAAGTTTTCTTTGAGGAGATTTTTGTTGAATGTTTGCAGAAGGAGCCTCCAGTGTCTCGTTTTTAACATGGAAAATATAGGACTCTAAGGAGTGCTGATTCTTGACAACATGACAAGCCACATTCATTTACTTTGTAACTCTAAGAATGGAGCTTGTTAAAGAATGCCTAAAAGATTACTGACGTGCATCAGTACATAAAAAAATAAATTGTAAAAGGATAAAAATTACAACATTCCATTTCTTAATTATTAACCATAGCCAAATTGCTGCTTTATAAGAGAACATTTCTGTTTCAGGACCCGCTGTTACCTGTGCCAATGTAATCAAATTTATTCATTTTCTATAACAGCATGTCCATGAGCTTCTGGCAGAGGGTTTCATTCCTGTGTTTCAGCCGTGTTTATTGACACACCCTCTCCGTATCTAGTACTTCACACAGGCATGCACTTGCAGAACAATGCAAGGAGGGTACACATACACTGGAGCTTGGCAGGCAGAACAATCTAGTATGCAGTAAATGTGATTATCATGTTTACAGTTTATACGCTCTGTTTGTTTCGAATTATGGCACCACCTTTCACCTAATTCATAATGTGTGCTCCAGAGCATGATGATCCCAGAGTGTTTGTCTAAACACAATGCAGGAATGCAGGAATGCAGGGCATGTTTCAGACAATTTGCATATGTGTTGGGGAAAAAAAAAAAATAGCATGTGATTTTTCTTTCCTGTTATTGATCCAGCTGTTGGCATCGGCTCATGGTGCTTCCACATGACGCTAAAGTACGAAATGCAGGTGAGATTAGTTTTTATTTGTATTTAAGTGCATCATCTTTTCCACCCTATAAGCAATATAAATCCCTGGAGCTTTTATAGACCCTATGCAATTATGTAGTAAATATTTATTTAGTTCACATGCTTCTTTTTAATCACAACATCTTTCTAGCTGCTAGATGAGCTGCCAATGATCTACAGCTGCTGCATTTTCGTTTACTGTTTGTAAGTCGGTTATCTTTTATTATTGTATCGATATATCTATATTTTGATAATTTATGAAAAATATGTAGATTTGAGTGACGCACCCAAGACATAAACATTAAAATAATAAATAATGCAAACTTTTAAATAATGCATTTTTCAGATATGAATGCTTCAAGCAAGAGAATGCAGTTAGCTATTTGCCAATTGCACTCCTCCTCATCTTCAGTGTTACAGTCAGTGTGGTAAGGCTGCTCAAAGTCTTTAATTTCTTACACATAGATAGGATAGATCAATCCATTGATCGATCAGGCATACCATCGTAAAATTATGACCGATGAAATGAATAGTGTTATTCAACGGTCATAATTTTATAATTGTGTTTTTAAACAACATTAGGCAGGTGGTCTTAATGTTAAGCCCGATCGTGGTTTGTCCTATCTATCTAGCTATCAATAATAGATACTAAGGCCTTTTTTTTTTTTTTTTTTACATGTAGGTGTATTTGCAGTGGAAGGAGCCAGTATTTCATCAGGTAAGCCAAGCTGTGCATATTAAATGGGTCCCCCCCCCCCCCCAATCAATTTATGTAGCATTTAATAATATACTTTAAAAAAGACATTGCGTCAGTGCGAACATGACTATAACGTTCCTACCACACTTTACACCATGCTTTAAAAAAACGCCCAAGGACAAATGTGTTGCACCCACAGGAAAAAAAAAAAAGAAGCGTAAAGACTTTACGTTGCAGAGCCGGTTAAGTCTGATGGCATGAAGCCAAGGCTGGTTCTGATAAGAAAGGCTGACATTCAAGCACGTAGGCACTTAATCACTTTGTGCCGTTTTGTGTTTGTTTAGTCCTGGGTTTCTGGGAGAGTGTGAATAATCCACACACAATTTCCTGGGTGCCGCATAAACCCTGATGTGTTTACAGTGAATACAATACCTTTTGTTGACCTTTACATTCTTTCCTCTAGGTCATGTATGCAGTGCTGGTGGCTTTTTTAGTGTTTCGCTCGATTTTCATAGTAACATGGTGAGTGCATGTGATTTAGATGATTTTTATTAACACAAAACCATAGAAGTCGTCTAGTTTTATTTCTAGAAAATGTGTCTGATTGAAAGGTGACTTTTTGCTCCAGGGTGTATCCATGGATGAGAGAGCTGTGCTACACCTCCTTATCCGTCTTCCTGTTGGGATTTGTTTTATGGAACATTGATAATATATTCTGTGACTCTTTAAGGTAATTACTTGTACAGTTCTTGCAGCGCTATGTTTTTTTGGTATATACGTGCTGTAATATCACTAATAGACTCTGTGTTTGCGCTATTCTTTCAGAGCCACAAGACAGAAGCTGCCCCCTGTAGTCGGAGCAGTGACACAGCTCCATGCATGGTGGCACATTCTGACAGGACTCGGCTCCTACTTGCACATTCTGCTCAGGTATTTCTTAACTTGGATTTTAGCCCAGTGAAGTACGAGGCAATTTGGATTTCTTGGAATGTTCATTATTTTATTTGTACTCTTGTGACGTAGTCTTCAGATTCGGACCACCTACCTCAAGTACAGACCAAAATTAAAGGTGAGTACTGCTTTGCCGTTCTACCTCCTGAAGAAGTCAAGTATGTACAAGATGTCCAATACTACCATCTGCTGGAATAAGGTGGACATTACAGGGTTATGCCGGTGGAACCTTTGACACAACGTTTAGCTGCTTTCAGATGCAGATCCTAATTTGCAGCACAAACAGCATATGCCAATTTATTTAAAAATTACAACAAAAAAAAAAAAGGCCAGCGTGATTGTCTGGCCGATTAATCGGTTTGTCTCTATGTTTCTCCATCTATTATTTTAACGGATAGTTTTGACTATTTATCGTTTTCATTTTATTTACGTTTAACTATTTCTTTGTATGTATTCATGTATGTATGTCTGCTTTCTATATTTTCTTGCTTCTTTGGCTTTTCTGCAGTTCTTTATTCTTTTTTTTGTGCTGCTTCTCTGTCTAATTATGCCTTATTGTCTTAGCATTATAAAATGAGCTCCGATTTAACTGTCTGTTTTAGCAGTCGGTTTGTCTGGTTATCTGTCTCCATGGCATATCCATGGATAATCAGTCCATCTGATTCTCCAATTTGTTAAATAATCATAATTTTTTGCCGTTGCAGCTTGTATGTGGCTTATTGCCTGTGCTGCACATCGAGTCCCAGAAGACAAGTTGAAGGAATGTTGAGGGGATGAGCTCACGGATCACAGAGCTCGAGCGCTTCAAAGCCCAGCCATTTGCCTCCAGCCTGATCGGGGAAGTGAGCAGCAGCTGGCTGTACCCTCAATCCCCTTCAGTTTGAAAGTGTAGTTTGTACTTCCCATGTTGTGGAAAATGCTCAGATTGTATTGATTAATCATTGATTAGATCAGATGTTTGTGGAAGCAGACAGCACAGCCGCTTAATTTCTGTCAAGTACGTAACTTATCCGCTGCCACACACTCATGTGAGACCTGCAATAGGTTCAGACTAGCAAGCGACACAACAATAGCTGGCTGAAAAAAGAAATGATATACAGACATTACTGACATAAAAAGATATTCATCTGCCTGTGTTGCTCGTACAAACTTAAGCATGTAACATAAACCAAACTTAATAATATTAATAAATCATAGTGTTATGTAGATTTTATTTTGGATTTTATCATTTCTCTAAAGAGATTGTCGCTTGCTAGTGTGAAAGCTAATGAATGGAGATCATGGTCAGTGCCTGATTTTATTATTTGTTATTATTTTTCACATGTATCTACCTTGGAATGATGTTAAAACTTGATATTGATTGCAAGCATTATATATATTTTCATTATTTGCCTAATCATTAATATCTATTTTTGCTCTGCTTCCGAATCATGACGCATCACTATTTACAAAAAAAAAAAAAAAAAAAAAAGAATATTTTTTCCTGGTCTCTGCTCTGGCAAAGTTTATGATTAAGTGTTTAGCTTTTTTTTTAAGGATCATAAAAGGTGAGTTTAAAAGGGTCTTGAGATTAGTGATGGCTTGATGCTAATTTTAATGGGGAGGGAGTCAGATCAAATTCTTTAACTGGAATTGATTGTTTTTTTGGGGGGATACTGGATCCTCATTTTTGAAGGAATTGACTGAATGAATTTCACATTGTGCTAATGTGCAGAATTACTGTAAACAAATTTCATAGTGTTGTCTTGATGAATGTACATGCATTTGTTTTATTTAAAATTAGGGATGCATTCATACTTATATCAGTATCAGATATCAATCAGAAATTGAACGTGAAATATTGCGACTTCATGCGCACGCACTTCCTCTCAGCGAGCACTGAGACACTCCCATGTTACGAGGGTTTTAATCATCAGGCTTGCTAAGAATTACCACTTTTGCCATGACGTAAAAATTGAGTTCATTTCAAAAAGACTCCTCATGCTCTTCAGTTCTCTGTCAGTTACTCATTTCATTTTCGGGCTCATAGTATTTTTAAGCTCGAGCTCCGTCTAAATGGTATTGATGCATCCCTAATTTTATTCAACAATGTTATTGATTCCTATATGTGATGATCCTTAATTTTGCTGTTATTATTGTGATTTTTGTATTTATTTACATTACTGGTTCCGGAAGTATTTTATGAAGGACCACTTGCCTGTGAAGTGGCACATAATTTTCTAAAGGGGAAAGGAGGCTTTAAGCGATCCATCAATTTCATCATTCTTCTAAACACTAAGAAGTGAATGATAGTAATTTGGAAAGCAATTTTAGAAAATCAAGCATTTTTCTATCTTTGTCAATACCCTACTCTATGCACAATAACATAATTTGTTGTTTTTATCTTTTGGGAATGACTCTGCTCATACCCGCACATTGACGTATGGACCCGACACGAGCTGTACATCTAAAGGGAATCGTTTATTCTCGCTCTTCGGAGTAGCACCGAGTTCCACAAACGCATTCTGCATACATCGTATTGCCTCTGGGTGAACTTGTATTCGTTTACTTGAATTATCAATGTGAACTGTTGACAACGATAATAGATGTACCACGTCTACGTTTTTTTTTTTTTTTTTGTTCAGTGAATGTCGTCGTGTGTTACATGTATACATCTGTGTGTTACTGCATCACTATATGAAGCTGAAGTGTAATATTGAACATATTTGTATGTTGCTGCTGTATGAGTGGACCTGCTGATATTATCAAGTGTGCCTTAGACGTAGTCCTATTGGACTTGATATTACCATATACTATCTATACATACAGTTGTCTTGATTGTCAAATGCTAGTTCCTGTATGTTATTCTCATTGTAATGTCATATAAGGCAAAAAGAACAAACAAGGAACTAGTGCCAATACGGTTCTTGTGCCATTTTATGACGGCATCGATCGACTACCTTATTTACTTATGTAAAATCATTAAGCATACCCTGTTGAAACCACTGCACAAGTTTTTGTCTTGATGCTTCATTTAACTGCTGAATGTTGAGTCATTTAAGAATTATGTTATTAAAGTCAGTGTCATTGTGTATCACTGTGATTCTTTTCATTCAATTTTACAAGTTTTTTTTACTAACACATGGCTTTTACATACCCAAACGTGGTACTTTTGTGTTCCTTTTTACATTTGCCAACCTTCTCCCAACCCTGAACACCAGGGGGCAACAGTGACTGCAATTGTGTAGTGCATTTTTAAAAATGGTCAGATCTATTGTTTCCAACATGAAATCCAGTAAATTGTTACTTTGTTACTGTACTTAAGTTTTACTGAGTATCAAAGATATAAGCAACTTTTACTCTTTTACTTTTTCTATTACATTTATCATTTGATATATGTACGTACACACACACACACACACACACACACATATATATATATATATATATACATACATACATACATACAGTGAGGTCAAATGGTCATTGGCAAACTTAAGACGTGCCTGGACATGTGCTGGTTTAAGCAGGGGAACCTTCCGTGCCATGCATGATTTCAAACCATGACGTCTTAGTGTATTACCAACAGTAACCTTGGAAACGGTGGTCCCAGCTCTTTTCAGGTCATTGACCAGCTCCTCCCGTGTAGTTCTGGGCTGATTTCTAACCTTCCTTAGGATCATTGAGACCCCACGAGGTGAGATCTTGCATGGAGCCCCAGTCCGAGGGAGATTGACAGTCATGTTTAGCTTCTTCCATTTTCTAATGATTGCTCCAACAGTGGACCTTTTTTCACCAAGCTGCTTGGCAATTTCCCCGTAGCCCTTTCCAGCCTTGTGGAGGTGTACAATTTTGTCTCTAGTGTCTTTGGACAGCTCTTTGGTCTTGGCCATGTTAGTAGTTCAAACAGGTGCATCAAATTTAGTATAATAAATGTAGTGGAGGTGGACATTTTAAAGGCAGACTAACAGGTCTTTGAGGGTCAGAATTCTAGCTGATAGACAGGTGTTCAAATACTTATTTGCAGCTGTATAATACAAATAAATGGTTTAAAAATCATATCTTGTGATTTCTGGATTTTTCTTTTATAGATTATGTCTCTCACAGTGGACATGCACCTACGATGACAATTTCAGACCCTCCATGATTTCTAAGTGGGAGAACTTGCAAAATAGCAGGGTGTTCAAATACTTATTTTCCTCACTGTATATATATATATACTAGCTGAAAGTACCCGTGCTTCGCTACGGAAGGCAGAAAGCTAAGCAATATGGCAATAAGCAGTAAGAACTGAGCAGGACTGGATGATCAGAGATCAGAACGTAACGTCAACAAATAACGTACTACCCCTTTGTAGTACCGATACAGGGCAAACTACTTTGAAAATATTTTTTATCGTGCATCTAACATGTAATAAGAAACAATGTAGTAAGTTTCATGAGGATCCCTACTGTTATTTCGAAGAGTTTACAATGCGTGAGAAATCGCGTTTTTCGCGAGTTAGCCGCGATCCAGGACGAATTTTTCAAAACCCTTTCTTAGTGAGCACCTAAGACCCAAGAGGAAGGTATGTTCCAAATTTCATTGCAATCCGTTTAGTGGTTTTTGAGATTTCGTGATGAGTGAGTGAGTCAGTCAGTGGTATTTGAGCTTTATATATATAGATATATAGTATTTGAGTTAAAGTGGAGATAAGTTAGGCAAAATATTACTTTAGTAAATGTAAAAGTGCTCCCTTTCAACGTTCACTTGAGTAAAAGTACAAAAGCATTTGCCTTCAAATGTACTTAGTACTATGACATTATGGCTATAATGTTTACCGTATTTTTCGGACTATAAGCCGCTACATTTTCCTACCTTTTGAACCCCGCGGCTTAAACAACGAAGCGGATAATTTATGAATTTTTCCTGCTTTTTTCCCGGTTTTACAAACTTCAAGCCAAAAAACTGAGCGACATAACATTAGACCAATGAAATTTCCAAACGGAAACGAAAAAACGCATCTCACCTGTGTTCTGAGCTGCACAGGTTTGGGAGAAAAAACGGTTTTTTTTTTACGCACGATGATGCCAAAAGATAAACTCCTGAGAGAAATAGTTGTGAAAGGAAGGAGGAAGACAGTGAACAATGACTTACTTGGTCGGCTACTGTTTAGATACAAGCCGTTGTAATGTGTTGAGTCTGGGTAAAGAGAGAGCTCACTAACTCCAGTTGCAACAAAAATCATATAAGCACAGACAGGTTTCCAAAACTTGTGCTTTTTTTTTTTTCTTGGCAACAGCGTTACGGGTTAGTCAAAGAAACTTAGAAATCAGCATCAGAAAATAATAAGGACATAATCCTTGTCTTGAACACACACAGTAATAGCGGAAAAATGCAGTGGCATGATATCAAAATGCTTCCAAAATACCGCTATGCTCCTAAAGGAAGTGCAACATATTTCACCCGTTGTCTTTCCTTAAAGCCTGTGTAAAGTACATTAGTGTAGACACCTGCGGCTTACAGACAGGTGCAGCTTATTTATGTTAAAAATAAAAATATTTGTAAAATTCAGCTGGTACGGCTTATATATGGGTGCAATTTATAGTCCTGAAATTACGGTAAATATGCTTTGCTTAATCAACTCAGTTTATGTTAAAAGACTCATGTTAATATCAGCATGCCAATCTATTAATAGAATGATATTAATGAGTCAAACACTGAGTGATATCTATTCAAATTATCATGAGCCAAAACCTTTTTAAAGAACTTCAACAAAATATTGCACAAATAAGGCCACAGGTGTTGTTGCAAGTCAGGCGTTTCTTTCATAATTTATTATTTATTAAATGTTCTGCTTGCTGTTGAACTGATGCTGAATTGTATGTTGGCACTAAGTAGATACCACCAAGTGGCAATCGAAACAAGTTAAATAAAGAGCAGTAGTTGGTAAAATTAAGATATTTGACTTTGAAATGTAGCGAAATTAAAGTGAATATTTCCCAAAATGAAAATTCTTAGTAAAATACAGATTTGAGAAAAAGCTACTTAATTAATTAAATGTAATTTGTTAATGTAAACCACTGCTCCACTATACTTTAATTGACAATTACTTTTATTAATTACATTTTGAATGGTAGCTTTAACTGCTGTGGTGTATTTATTCTGCAAAAGAGGTAATGTTTACTATAATAGTATTTGCCTATTAAATACTAATGGTTCTACTTTGTGACATGATACAGTAACTTTATTTGTTAATTGAAGATACCTTTTTTTGCTACTTTTTTTTTTATCTATTCGTATGATCTTTGTTTTATTCTGACATGTTAAAGAAGCTAAAAAAATATATATTTTTTATTTAATGGAAAATCTACAAGATGGCCTCCTAATTTCATAGTATTTAAGTACTTTTCATTTTGATAGCAAGAAATGAGGTGGAGGCTGGTAAGGGAGTGAATGCTTGTATAAACTGTAACCTAAATTATAACAGGAACTGGACATGCTGCAGCATTAAACATACTTACTATAAATGTATTAAAGTAAAGACAAGTACATTTTTTAACAATTAAAAATTACATTTGCTGGAAAATTTCTATTATATAAGATAATTAAACACGTTATTATTGTGATGTAAACTTTTTTCCCTGAGTGCTTTATTTCTTTACATATTAACCTTTCTAAATTTGTGAATTATGTTATTAAAGAAAACATTACTGAAAGTGATTTTTACCATCTAGGTTGTCAATCAGTCAGACATTTTTTTGTAAACAACTGACTTGTCCAACTGTTCAATCCTGACCTACCTGTGAATTAGTCCATCTTAATCCTTTTGCATGTGAATCGGAAATGGAAAAATCGAGGCACAATATTGGGAATAGTGGGATTTCACACATGTTCTTAGGAAAACTCCAAATATCTCACTTAATTACATCCACATGCTTATGCTGCAGATCATCTGCTTCAGTTTAAGTGCATAAAATGTGTAATGGAGCAAAATGTGACTGAGAATATAATTTACACATGTGCTGGAGCCTTAGCTTTCCCAAAGAACACTAAGAACTAAGAACACTAACTGTTAGGGACCCTTTAAAGTACACTTATAAATACCCCAACCTTTTTTTCAACCTCTATATAAGTAAAATGTTTGCACTTTAAAATATATCCAGATGATTAATCCAGATGAAATTAGTGCAATTTACCAGAGAAAATGGCAAACATTGTAAATTAAAAAGGTTTTCAGGTTTTTCTTTAAATAGAATTATAAAGTCAATGATCCAGAAATTTTTTTTGTCACAAAAAGGAATGTCCCTCTGAGACTGTTTTACTTTTTAAAGTTCATTGTACAAACCCGATTCCAAAAAAGTTGGGACACTTTACAAACTGTGAATAAAAACAGAATGCAATGATGTGGCAGTTTCAAATGTCAATATTTTATTCAGAATACAACATAGATGACATATCAAATGTTTAAACTAAGAAAATTTATAATTTTAAGGGAAACATTTGTTGACATTTAATTTCATGGCATCAACACATCTCAAAAAAGTTGGGACAAGGCCATGTTTACCACTGTGTGGCATCCCCTCCCCTTTTTATAACATTCTGCAAACGTCTGGGGACTGGGGAGACAAGTTTAGGAATAGGAATGTTGTCCCATTCTTGTCTAATACAGGTTTCTAGTTGCTCAACTGTCTTAGGTCTTCTTTGTCGCATCTTCCCCTTTTTTTGATGCGGCAAATGTTTTCTATAGGTGAAAGATCTGGACTGCAGGCTGGCCATTTCAGTATCCAGATCCTTCTTCCAATCAGCCATGATGTAATCGATGCAGTATGTGGTCTGGCATTGTCATGTTGGAAAATGAAAGGTCTTCCCTGAAAGAGATGACGTCTGGATGGGAGCATATGTTGTTCTAGAACTTGGATATAAATTTCAGCATTGATGATGCCTCTCCAGATGTGTAAGCTGCCCATGCCACACGCACTCATGCAACCCCATACCTATCAGAGATGCAGGCTTCTGAACTAAGGGCTGATACCAACTTGGGTTGTCCTTATCCTCTTTAGTCCGGATGACATGGCATCCCAGTTTTCCAAAAAGAACTTCAAATTTTGATTCGTCTGACCACAGAACAGTTTTCCACTTTGCCACATGCATTTTAAATGAGCCTTGGCCCAGAGAAAATGCCTGCGCTTCTGGATCATGTTTAGATATGGCATCTTTTTTGACCTATAGAGTTTTAGACGGCAACGGTGTATGGCACAGTGGATTGTGTTCACCGACATTGTTTTCTGGAAGTATTCCTGAGCCCATTTTGTGATTTCCATTAAAGAAGCATTTCTGTTTGTGATGCAGTGCCGTCTAAGGGCCCGAAGATACCGCATCCAGTATGGTTTTCCGGCCTGGATCCTTACGCACAGAGATTGTTCCAGATTCTCTAAAACTTTGGATGATCTTATGCACTGTTGATGATGATAACTTCAAACTCATCGCAATTTTTCTCTGAGAAACTCCTTTCTGATATTGCTCTACTATTTTTCACAGCAGCATTGGGGAATTGGTGATCCTCTGC
The DNA here is from genome assembly GCF_946808225.1 of Silurus aristotelis. Lineage (NCBI taxonomy): Eukaryota > Metazoa > Chordata > Actinopteri > Siluriformes > Siluridae > Silurus > Silurus aristotelis. The sequence goes on from NC_139591.1 coordinate 17,067,730, forward strand.
CCATCTTGACTTCTGAGAGACACTGACACTATGAGAGGCTCTTTTTATACCCAATAATGTTGCTAATTGACCTAATAAGTTGCAAATTGGTCCTTCAGCTGTTCTTTATATGTACATTTAACTTTTCCGGCCTCTTATTGCTACCTGTCCCAACTTTTTTGGAATGTGTAGCTCTCATGAAGTTCAAAATGAGCCAATATTTGTCATGACATTTCAAAATGTCTCACTTTCAACATTTGATATGTTATCTATATTCTATTGTGAATAAAATATAAGTTTATGAGATTTGTAAATTATTTAATTTTTTTTATTCACAATTTGTACAGTGTCCCAACTTTTTTGGAATCGGGTTTGTATTTACAATGCAAACGTGCATGCTAATTAAAAAAAATTAGATATTTTCAGAAAGCCAGTGTTTACCCAAGTCACTGTATTTACAGCTAGCAGTGGACCTTGAAACTTACTTTGATTTAAATTTTGCCGCAAATTATAAACAGAATTACGCGCTGACTAACTTCTGACATCAACAGCTTTTACCATCCGGTCATGGGCGTGGTATTGCGAACGTCTGGAAATCACCTGAGCCAGTCATCTGGCTGAGCAGTTTGGGAAAAATCCCTTTACACCCACACTTACTTCCTACAAACACTCCTAAACTAAATACACTTGCAGGCCTGTAGCAACATGTCTATGCTGGGATCCTTTTTTTAGACTTCAGTGACTGAAAACAAACATTTTGAGAACATTGCTTTTCATTTCCCATTGAAGCTATGCAAGTACATGGACAATAATGTTTCTTTCGGCTTCTCCCGTTAGGGGTCGCCACAGCGGATCCTCCGCACGTTTGATTTGGCATTTGTTTTACGCTGGATGCCCTTCCTAACGCAACCCTCCCCAATTTATCCGGGCTTGGGACAGGCACTGAGAGTGGCTGGGGATGGTTCCCTGACCGGGAATCGAACCCGGGTCACAGCGGTGGGAGCGCTGCATCTTAACCACTAGACCACCAGGGGATGCAAGTACATGGACAATAATATTATTAATAATAATATTAATATTAAATGTAATATTAATAATAATAATATTAAATGTAAACTTATTGGCCATTTATATAAAGTACTCATGCTAGTCGGGCCAGGAGCTTCACATAAAACATATGGGATATGGGGAAGCGTGATTTTTATTGTCACATCTTGACATATGGAGTTGTAACTTTATCATGACCAAGTGCTTAATGGAAATAAAGAATGATTCATAAACACTATATATATATTTCTAAATCATTCCACATCACCTCCCAAGAAGAACGTAACAAATATGAATCAGTTTTTATATATTTTGTAACCAGAAAAAGCACTCAAAGTGCTATACAAATAAAAATTAATTGAATTGAAAACAAGGCAAGAGGAAATGCTTCACTCCTTTTAAAGGCATGTCTGCCTTGAAGTAAAAGCTCATTTGTGTATTTCACTAGGATCCACAGGCACACACACACACACACACACACACACACACACACACACACACACACACACACACACACACACACACACACACACACACACATATACACACACATATCGATGTGGTCCTTATTTATTTTGTAGTGTTATTTTATTGTATTTATTCTTTGAATCCCATCAAAACGACATGTAAATTATATGGCATTCAGGTGTTTTCCTTAACCATTAAAACTAGAAAAAAGAATTCATCTTTAGATTATAAATAATTAATTTTATTTCTTTGTTTAATACATCAGCACACAGGACATAAAAAAATCATGGCAGTAAAATTTTTAGCAGAGACATGGTAATTTCTAAAACAGATAAGAAATGTGTTTATAATTTTTATTCATGGATTTACTGAGATACTACTGTAAACTGAATGTATAATATAGAACTTAGAGTCACATTTTAATTTGTCTATGGACATTTGTTTTTTTTTCTTTCCTTTCGAAATAAATTTCCAACAACAAAACGACAAAAAGATTTTTTTATCCCAGAATCTAGAATCCTATCATTTTGATCATCAGTCTAAAATATATTCTACTGCATATATAAAAATTAAATTTTTGTTTATAGACACAGTGGAAGTATTTTCTTTTTCATTTCAGGTCTTAACTCTTCCTACTCATTGCAACACTATTTACTTTTTACACAAAGCTTTGGCAAAATAGATTCAAAATTCACTTTATGTACAATTTTGTTCTTTGAGGTTTTTTTATATATATTTTTTTAACTGAAGAAAAAACATTATTGGTTTTGTATTTGACTTTTTTATGACGTTTTTTATGACGTTTTACTGATTGATGGATGATTCATTAATCAAACCGCTGTGCTGAAACTCAACATTTTTAGTTCCTTATGAATTATTGTTGTCACTCACACATGAGACATTTCCCCAATGACGCTTGGCTTTCTGCGTCACGCACTCAGATGTGTTCAGAAAGCCAAATCAGGAAACAATGCTTTTTTTGCGTAATTCGCTACACCCTCTGTTAAAGAGATGTTGTTCTAGAATATTGTTGATTTACTCGTAGCTTTTGTAAAAGGATCAAACCAAATGACAAGATCTGTTATACAGTTATGATCAAATGATACACATTTTAATGTTTTCTATTGCAAAATAGAGTGTAGTTACTTTCTCCACCCTGATACTGTGATTTAGAAAGTGACACTCTTTATACCTGCTACAATGAAGATAACAAAACACAACATAAAACATAACATAAAAGATAACAAAAACCAGGTTTACAGCTTCTCCACAAGATGGAGGGGAAAGATTTTGCCATACCAGCCTATGCAAGGACATTTGTAGTCAGATTTGTGAAATTATTGGGAATTTGGTTTACGGATTTTTCTAATGTAATTCCTAGAGAAAAAAAATGGTTCAAAGGAAAAAAAAAACAAAAGAAAGAGTTAAGGATTCCACAGTCCTATTATGTATTGAATGTATATTATAAAGCTATCAAGACCTGCTATTATAGCAAAATTGTTATTATTTTGCTATAATAGCACATCCTGTAGTGTTTTATTCCTGCCTTTTTATAGTTCTAATACAAATACCAATACTGTTTGTAAAGAGAGAGAAACGGAAAAGTTAAATTAGAAATCTAAAATTCTGTTGTTGCACAGAAAGGTTCTTGGGTAACAGGATGTTTCAGGTGCCAGTTCTTCATTATCATCTTTTCCAAAGGTTTGTGTTCATTTTCAATTTATCCTTTAAGTTTATTGGAATTGTATTGGAATAGGATGCTGTTTTTGCATTTGTTATGAACGGAGTACTAAGAAATTACAGGTCACTTATGGTAAAAGTATGGATTCTGTCACAAATAGCAGAAGTAGAAATACTGAGTAAACATTTGTATTTAAGTAAGAGTCATTAAAAATATTTAGATGCCTCTCCTGTAAATATCCTACTATCAGGGAAGAATGCACGATCTGTTTTAAACTTGTTTTGATTGCCACTTGGTGGGATCTACTTAGCATGAGCATATAGTTCAATGTCAGCAAGCAGAACATTTTGATAGCAATAAATGAAGAAACTCTCGACTCTGACTTGCCACAACACCCGTGGCCTTATTTGCAAGACATTTTTAAGTAGTTGAAAAGGTTTTGGGCTCATGATAATTTTAATAGGTCTGAATTAGTGTTTGACTCATTAATATTATCCTATTAATAGACTGGTTTGCTAAGAGTAACAGAGTCTTTTCACATAAACTGATGTGATTAAGCAAAAATCTTGTGACAAAAAAATGATAATAGAAACATTATAGCCTTAATAACTAATACAATTTGGATACTTTAATACATTTGAAGACAAATACTTTTGTAATAATAGAAGGGTACTGGTTCAGATGTTTTTTATTTACATTGTACATTACATTGTTAATGTTTCTACGCATTTTAATTTAAAACCAGAATGGATTCACAAGGGAATTCCCAGCAATATAATTTCTAATAATAATCAGGTAGTAGTCTGCCCATCAAAATATAAATCTAGTTGATTTAAAACAGGGTGTGAAATATGCGTTACAAAACCTCCTCAGAATTAAATCAAAACTGTAACATAAACTTGCATAAGCATTGAGGAACTAGTTTGTGGTTTTCTATTGCTGCTAGGAGGTTCTGAGAATTCATGCAATACGTTTGTACAATGACATGCAAATGCTGTAGGGATTTGCTTTATTGGTATTAAAACATCTTTCTCGAGAGATTTTAATTATTCTACTCACTGTCTAGACACCATTTTCAGTCGAACATCACTCTTCTGAACCCTACACTACAAAGTTAGAACACTGTACAAACACTATATAAACATTGTGTATAACTTCTATACAGTTGTACCTACAATTTACATATTGCATATTGTACATTTATATACTCCTCATTCTCTACACATATTGTACATACATCTGCACTTATATCTTATTTATACATATCTGTATCTATATGTACACCTTACATACCTTACAAACCTGAATACTGTATCTCTTTATATCTTACATACTGCACATTCTTCCTAATATTCCACACACATGTTTACATACTGTATATTTACTTCATCATTAAGCAATTTGAATTTTTTTTTCAATGCCGTAGATTTATAACTTGTTGTACCTTTACAACAGTGTTTGCCCATTTTTTACTCCCTTAGCCTTATAACTATTTACTTGTACTTTTCAACAGTGTCTGTAAATTTTTTCCACTGCTATAGACTTTATATTTATTTACTGTAAATATGTTTGCATATTTTACATGCTGTACATGTACTACATATTTATCTGCACTTGTCAATTTGCACAATTGCTATTTATCTATCGCCACGGCTTGCTCATCAGGGACAAACGCACACCATTCACCTTCACTGTTGTTTTCTGTAAAGCTGCTTTGAGACAATGTCTGTTGTGAAAAGCGCTATACAAATAAACTTGACTTGACTTGACTTGACTATCTAATCCTATACAGATCAAGTTAAACCAATTCTAAGTAAATTTTTTATCGCATGTTGTCAAAGGCAGGTCTAAAGCAGGTGTTTAAATAATGGAAATAGGACATGAAATGAGACATATCTAGATGTGCTTTTGCTGAGGGCTATATATTATTTTGTGATGCAAAACAGGTTCAGACATGTCCATATTCCAAACAGGGGTGGTAGATTTAGTGATATTTGGGGCAGTGGTATTTTATATAGTAGAAAATGAAGCAGTTGTGTGTAGTGTGGTGTTAAACAACATTGTGTTTTGTGGGACAGAGGTATTTGAAATAGTGATATTTTTCAATATCCTGCCCTTATAGAAATCACAGCTCAATTTTGCTTCCAGACAACCAGAATAAGAGAAGTGACTATGATTACATCATCAACCAAAACACTCAACAGAAACACCCACAGGATATAGACATGCACACAAAGGCACACACACACACACACACACACACACACACACACACACACACACACACACACACACAAAATTAAAAATAGCTGATGTACCATGTGATGTATTTGTCATTAAAACATAATTACTTTAAATAGACTGAAAGGAAAATATTTAAAATATGATCTTTATATAAATGTTTTATTAAGTAATCATCTCTGTTGATCATGGACATGGCATTTAAGCAAAAAAACAAAACAAAAAAACAATATGTACATATATTTGGTTAATGGTGACTTATGTAACCATTACAGTTGACACAACCTTTTTTTACTCACATCCAAACATTTCCAAAAAATTAATTTTAGGTGTAAAATATTTGTGATTGTTGAATAAGACTGATTATTATTGTAAGTACTATATAAAAGGAAATTCACTATATAGAGTCATCTGTAATTTCCTTCCTTATCTTATGTCACCAGCCTATGACTCAAGGTTGTTGCTTAATACCTCAACCTTTATTGTATATATATAAGCAGGCAGTGGATCCCAAACTGCATTAGTTTCTTCAAGGAGAAGCAAAATGAAGACTTACTACCAGTTGTGTGTCCTCATTGGTCTGGTGTTCAGAGTTCACTCAGGTCCTGTAACACCATCTATTGAGAAGAATGATGAAGAATTTGCAAAGGTAAGAATGGTGCTGCACTGAGAAATAAATGTTTTCATTTTTACATTTAGTTTAGCCTGATTTCTAAATCCTTTTTTCTTTTTTCACCAGAATTACTTGAAAAAGCTGTACAACATGGAGGAGGAGAGCAAGCAGCCATCTTGGCGTGCGGTCGATGAGATGAGCTTGAAGCTGGGTGAGATGCAGCAGTTTTTTGGGTTAAAGGTGACAGGAACTCTGGATGCTGAAACGATGGAGATGATGAAGAAGCCTCGCTGTGGGGTTCCAGATGTGGCTGCATACAAAGCCAGACCTCAAAGAAACAAATGGTCGAAAAACAGCTTGACTTACAGGTAAGAAAGCTGTCCAATGCATTCATGTAACCTCTTCTAGCTTTATCAAACAAACTGCTGAATATATTTAATAATTTACACTTTGTTATTTTATTCTACAGGATTTTAAATTATACTCCTGACATGTCTGAGGCTGAAGTGGATGCCTCAATCGAGAAAGCACTGCAAGTTTGGGCTAATGTCACCCCTCTAAAGTTCACTCGCATCTTCAGTGGTGTAGCTGACATCATGATCTCGTTTGTTGTTAGAGGTAAGTCTCCCATTTTTCCAATAGAATTGGTACCATTTCCTGTCGACACTGAAGCCGGTTCTCGAAACACATTTGTGCAGAATATTACAGAGTAAAAATAAAAAAGTACCATAAATATAATTTTAAAGAGTAAATGTAGATAATAGGTTCAACTATAAGTACTGAACAGAAAAGTATGCATCTCTTGATTTCAAGTTTAAAACATATGGGTATCTCTCCCTGCTTCTAGTCATACCAATACTAACATGAAAAACAAAATATAACCACTTTAGACTGCCAAGTTGATAACCATAATTTCATCACAAATGACTACATATCAAATGGTGATCTCTGTGCTTATCCACCTTCATGAAGAATTGTAGGTAGCCAGACAAGATGGACAGCTTTCAAGTAATTAACATATAAATTATGAATTTCCAATTTCAGATCACGGCGATGGCTCCCCATTTGATGGACCTAATGGTTTCTTGGCCCATGCATTTTTTCCTGCTCCTGGCATTGGTGGTGATGCTCATTTTGATGACGACGAGACATTTACCTTCAGATCTACCAGGGGTAATTATCTTACATCTCATTCAAATAATGAAAAAAAATAAAAAAATAAAAAAATAAATATATATATATATATATATATATATATATATATATATATATATATATATATATATATACTATTAAGAAAGCATCATAAACAACACATATTCATTCACAGGATACAACTTGTTCTTGGTGGCTGCTCATGAATTTGGACACTCTTTGGGTCTCGAGCATTCCAATGTTCCTGGTGCACTGATGTACCCAACATACAGCCCCGTCAATGTTAACAAATATCTCCTGCCCAGAGATGATGTCAATAGAATTCAGGCTCTGTATGGTAAGTTTCTGTTATAAGTTACTGGCAAATGTAGAAATGCTTTCTATAAAATGCAATGCAATTATTTAAAGTGAAATGACTTCAACAGGCCGAAACACTGAAAAACCCGTTAACCCTGATAAGCCTGAGCCAACACCTCCAGTCACCCCTAGTGCCTGTGACCCCAATCTGGCCCTGGATGCTATTACTACCCTGCGTGGAGAGAAGATCTTCTTCAAAAGCAGGTACACGTAGTCCTACACGTAGCAGGTACACGTAGTCCTAAAGTAACATTAATCTAATGAAACTATTTATAATTCATAATCATCTAATACTGTTTTCTGTTGTTCAGTTTCTTCTGGCGCAGCCACCCACAGTTCACAGGAATTGAGCAATATCTGATCAAGTTCTTCTGGCCACAGCTTCCTAACAATATTGATGCTGCTTTTGAGGATCCATCAGCTGACTTGGTGTACATCTTTAAAGGTAAAACATATGGTGCTCTAAACAACGGCAATCTGTTTGTGGTATTATGCATGAGTAAGTATTAACTTGTGCTTGTGAACTTTAGGTCAGAAGGTCTGGGCTCTCAGTGGTTATGACATTGTGAAACAGCTGACTCTCCAGAACTTTGGGTTCCCAGCTGGTCTGAAGAGGATTGACTCTGCTCTTTATGATGAACGTTCTGGAAGGGCGTTGTTTTTCGTCAGCAAGACTTACTACAGGTACTTCTTATTGTGTAGATATTAAAGCTATCAAAAGCATGCTCTTTTTCCTTTTTAAAAATGCTAAATAATACATTTCGTTTTTTTAAGCTATGACATGAACAGAAAGGTGTTGGACAGTGTTAAAGCTAAACCCGTGGAAAGAATCTTTCCAGGAATGACAAAAAAAATAACGGCAGCGTTGCAGGAAAATGGTCAGTTTTTTAAATACATTTCCGAGCTGCTGAATCAGAAGAGTCATCAGCTTTGACTAAAACACCCCTCTATATGTTTTGCAGGTTACACCTATCTCTTCAATGGGCCAGATGTTCACCAGTTTGAAAATGGAAGGATGACAAAACTGATGAAAACCAAAGACTTCTTGAAGTGCTAATATGTCATACATACTTCCCATACAGACAGCAATCAAATTAATTTATAGAGTAAATTATTAAATTATGTACATGCTAGTATATTATGTGTTTTACTGACTTATTGTCATTTATTTTTCATGTTTTATTGTGCTTTGTTTTGTCTTTTCTGAGTTTCTGAGTTATTTTTTGGAATTAAAGCATTTTTAATTACAATTTCAACCTGTTTCATGCTGCTATTTAAGCCATATATAAAATCCAAATCAGTCTGTAAAACTGTTGAAAGAACTGTTGGAAATGAACAGCTCTTCCTTTTTTACACCCTGTTACAAAGGTGGAAGTGTTAGTAATAGTATGTAAAAAAAGCTTATGTTTGCTACAGCATTAAAATATGTGCCAATAATACAATAAAACATGGCCTGGACAAAGAAAGGAATGTTAAGACAAAGACAACATGGTATACTGTAAACAGACAAAATAACCAGATGGTGCACACATTAGGAAACAGAACTAGAATTAAAGCAAAGACAGATGGTAAAATAAACAAAACTGAAACTCTAATTTCTTGCATTTTAAACCTCATCATATTTTGAGAGAAGGAAATTGTTACAGTTGTATACAGCTAATAAAAAATGGATTGGATTTTTTTTTTTACAAATTAATAAAACAATAGAATACAGTTTAACATGAACTGGTGATACTGGGATGGTTCGGGGAGGTACACTTTAACTATAAGAGACCAAATGAGAAAAAAAAATCCCCAAAATCACATTGTCTGATTTTTAAAGAATTTATTTGCAAATTATGGTGGAAAATAAGTATTTGGTCACCTACAAAAAAAGCAAGATTTTTGGCTCTCACAGACCTGTAACTTCTTTAAGAGGCTCCTCTGTCCTCCACTTGTTACCTGTATTAATGGCACCTGTTTGAACTCGTTATCAGTATAAAAGACACCTGTCCACAACCTCAAACTGTCAGACTCCAAACTCCACTATGGCCAACACCAAGGAGCTGTCAAAGGACACCAGAAACAAAATTGTAGACCTGCACCAGGATGGGAAGACTGAATCTGCCATAGGTAAGCAGCTTGGTGTAAAAAAATCTACTGTGGGAGCAATAATTAGAAAATGGAAGACATACAAGACCACTGATAATCTCCCTCCATCTCGGGCTTGAAAATGAAACCATCAAAAGGAGAGAGTCAAAATCTCTCGGTTTTTTGTTACTCGCGAGGGGTCATAGAACATAACCCCTGCGAGTATCGAGGTTGCACTGTACATGGATAGAAACAAGGAAGACTTAGTGCCGCTAGAGCCATGCGGCTGTGAAGTGAGTAGGGGGGATTTCAGACATTTTGCTTCTTAAAATTATTAGTGGTTTCAAAATGGTACACTTAGTACACAAAACACAGACATGAAAACACGATAACAGCATATTCTGTAAATATTTAACATTTAGATGCACATAAATTGCATGCTGTTTATTTTGAATTTGGAAAGACATTGACACAACCTTTTTGGCACAACAGATCAGTTGATTGTGTCATTCTTGTGGGTCTCAGAAAATGTGTGAGACGACATGCAAAATATCACAAGCAAAAGATGATAAAATGCTGCTGGAGGTTTCTGATGAAGGAAATGATGTTTCTTCATATCCAGCCTCTGATATTCTCACCATAGTTACATTATGTAAATCTAACTGATGTACATATTGGCAAAGAAATTAGTCAAAAAGTCTAAGCGTTATTCATGGGTTATGTAACAACTTTTCTGGTGTATTTTATTTTATTTTGTATGTGGGTTGTTATGCCTGGTGTAGTGCTGGGAGGATTTGCAGGACCAGAAACAACATGGTGATGCAGGTATTTGTGTTGTTTACATAAAATAGTTAAATAGACTCTCTGGTAAGTAAATATGTCATGGTTTGTGCTTGTAAGTTCTACTCACTCTAATGCTGTAAATAAATGAAAAACCCTGTTTGTCCTTCACTGTCTACTCAAACAGGACTAATCCCAGTCCCATTGTTACCAGACAAACTGTTAATGCAGATTTCCTGCATTCTTAACTTTATTAATCTCTGAGAGGATTTGTGACAGTTATATAGACTTAATAAAAATATCAAGTAAGTATAAAAAAATGAACTACACTTTAACCTTAACTGGTGATACTAATTTGTGTGTCCTGTAATGTGCTGAATGCACAATATCATTGGTTGAGACAAGTGCTGGTAAATAATGGTTTTATTAAATAAACAGTCAAAAAATATATACTTAGCAACAACAATAAACAGAGTAAAATTAGAACGAGAAACAAGAAACAGAAACAAGATCATAAAACATGGATATGTATCAAAACACAGAAGTAAAAAGACCTGTGAAAGAAAAACACCAATAATGTAACAAGGATGGCGATATGAAAACACAGTCACACATGAAACATCAAATCACAAAAACATGGAATTCTTATTGTGCAAGCCCACATGTTACCTTCTGCTGCAAACAGACAGGGGGGATTTCTCTAACATAAACCCCATCCGGAAAGCATTCCTACTCTAGTGTCTCTAACAAGATTTTTTTTGCCCTAGTGGTCCAGCCCCTGTGGGCCAAATGTTCATACTAGTTCATACATTGTCTGGAGGCAGGCATAGTCTTTTTCAGGGTACTGGGACAACAACTGCAACTTCAAAACATTACAAACATCTGAGGTTTTTCTACATGTACATGTGCAATACACAGCTCTTTTTCTCAGTGAAATGTGCAGATTTTGCCAACACACTAACATGTCACAACACTTAGGCAGTGATTTTTTTCCACTCTATTGCTGTTCAAAAAAAAGTTAACAAATTTACTTTGACATTTCATGAGACAATGGTGTTAGAAAGAATGAAATTTGATATAATTTCATTTGGTAAAGTGGTAAATAATACTTATGATAGTGATATTTGGAACTGTGATCTCTGAGATGGTGACATTTTGGACAGTTGTATTTGAAATGATAGTATTTGGCACATTGGTGTTTGTCAATTTCCTGCCATTTGAAAAGGTTTTCTAGGATATGGCTCAACTTAAAAAATAACAAAATAAACAGATGTGAAGATGATTCAACAACCGGGCAACAAAATCAAATTACACTTAAAAGGGTATACTTGGTACACAAAATCCAGACATGAAAGCACTATACCAGCATATTTTGTATTTTTTATTCCCACTCAGATGCACACAGATTGCATATAGTTCATTTGGAAATTGCAAAGACATTGGCAAAAACTAGTTTCTTGGGTCTCAAGGGTGTGAGAGGACATGCAAAATATCCTGGTGAAATTCTGTTGAACGTTTCTGAAGAAGGAAAAGATGTTGTTTCATATCCAGACTCTTATTTTCTTACCAAAGTTTTAGTATGGCAAGAAAAATTATGAAACATTCAGCATCATTTCATCATCATTTGCTTGAATTTTGGCAGCATATTGGCAGGGTGGAGTGGGTGGAGAAGAGTGACAGGAGTGATTTGTGATAGTAGGGTATCTGCAAGAATGAAAGGGAAAGTTTATAAGACTGTGGTGAGACCTGCGTGTGGTGAGACCTGCGATGTTGTATGCATTGAGTAGAAGACAGGAGGTGGAGCTGGAGGTAGCAGAGCTGAAGATGTTAAGGTTTCCGTTGGGAGTGACGAGGATGGACAAGATTAGAAATGAGTTTATTAGAGGGACAGCGCATGTAGGATGTTTTGGTGACAAGGTGAGGGAGGCGAGATTGAGATGGTTTGGACATGTGCAGAGGAGGGACATGAATTATATTGGTAAAAGAATGCTGAGGATGGAGCCACCAGGTAGGAGGAAAAGAGGAAGGCCAAGGAGAAGGTTCATGGATGTGGTGAGGGAAGACATGCAGGTAGTTGGTGTGAAAGAGGCAGATGTAGAGGACAGGGTGGTATGGAGACGGATGATCCGCTGTGGCGACCCCTAATGGGAGCAGCCGAAAGAAGAAGAAGAAGAAGAAGACTTTAATCCGGTTTCCGACTCTTGATCCGTGCGTGACACATATACTGTATGTTATTCATAAAAAATGAATAAATAAATAAATAAATACATTAAATAATATTTCGTGTGTACAGTATAAAATTCGGTTATAAACTAAAAACAAAAGGTTCCCAAAAGCAAATTAAATGAAACTACTGAAAAAGGTTGCTCACAATATTACACCTACAATCATTTGCTACAACATGAAAGGCCCCTTTTTAATAATAATAATAATAATAATAATATTAATAATAATAATAATAACAATTATTATTAATTATTATTATTATTATTATTATTATTATTATTATTATTGTTATTATTATTAATAATAATATTTATTATTATTATTATTATTATTATTATTATTATTATTATTATTATTATTATTTTATTTTATTTTATTTTATTTTATTTTTTATCACCATTATCATCATTATGACAATAATAATAATAGTGATTATAATAACTACTACTTCTTCTTTTGGCTGCTCCAATTGGGGGTCGCCACAGTGAATCATCCGTCTCCATACCCCCCTGTCCTCTACATCTGCCTCTTTCAAACCAACTACCTGCATGTCTTCCCTCACCACATTCATGAACCTCCTCCTTCCTCTTTTCCTCCTTCCTGGCAGCTCCATCCTCAGCATTCTCCTACCGTAATTATAATACCAATAATAATAATAATATCAAATGACATAAAATTTTATTTGTCACATTCATACAGAGTACGACATATTGTGAAATGCTTTTTTTATGACTGTCCAACATGTAATAGAAATAAAATATAGCTAAATAAAATAAATAAATATATAATATATAATAAAAGTATAGTGTAACTAAAAAATATATAGTATATAAATAATATATATATATATATATATATATATATATATATATATATATATATATATATATATATATATATATATATATATATATATATATATATTATTTATAGTTATATTCATTCTCACATTTTTCTACTTTTTAATGACAATTTATACTTTAATTAAACTTTTATACTTTATATTTATATTAATATTTTTTTTATTCATGGAAAATACCATGGCACTGCATATGTCTTTCACAAACTGTCGTGTTTGTCATGAAAAAAGGCTGTTAAATACAGTACTTTGCAAAAGCCTTAGGCCAACAATACATTTCTCAGTCTCTTTATTAGAATACAATCAGAAAGTAAACAAGATTTGTATACAGTTTTAAAAAAGGGCTTTTATAAGCTAAAGTGACCAGTATTTAGTGTGACCTCCACTTGGAAATAGCAGGAACCTTCTTGTAAACCTAAATTGAATGGAACCATAATAATAAATTTCATTGATAACATCTGTTTTTGTCCTACTATTTCTTGTCAAAATGACTGCTGTGAAAAAAATGTGTATTACACCAGGATTGTACAAGAACTTCTTAATAGTATATGATGTATTAGTTCAATTCATTATAACTTGTTAGTCAGACCAACTTTCAACCACATCATTCCATTTAGAATGCAAAAGCTCACAGAGTTTGACAAACATAAAAATCATACTTTTGCATCAGCAAGGCCACTCTCGAAAAGAAATCAGCCAAAAACCTGAATACTCAAGATGTCCTATTCAAGCTGTTATAAAGAATAATCAGGTCAGAGACAAATTAAGGACTAGAAGACAACTTTTAAAATTAGCTTTGAAGTTTTAGAGTTTCTTCTTTGAGAGACCAAAAAAAACTAAAACAACAAAGCTGGTAGCGGCCTAAGACTTTTGCACAGTACCGTATAAAATCTATTTTCATTAAAGAAGCTAGCAACAGTTGAGTCAGTGTGAGCAAAACACAATTATCTCATGTGTATAAAACAGGCTCTTAGTACAGGAAAGCACAAGCTTGGGAATAATTGGAATACACAGGTCCTACACAAGTGATGGGTCAGAATGCCTGATCTTTTGATGATGGCATCTGTAATGGAAACCTGACTGCACATGTATGTAAACAAGTTTCCTGCAGGTTGAGAAAATTGGCCAAAGATTAAAGGGAAATGCTTGATGATCAGCAGGTACACATTCAGATTGAAAAACTTGAAGACAAGAAAGTATTTGTCAATATCCTGCGTTTACAGCTGTTATGTGGCTTGTTTTGCCTTGAGCAAGTGTTTTTCAGTGTATGGCTCAACATCCTTATATATGGCTCAAGACCCAGTTTAAAACAGGATAGAACCGGTCTCTGCTGGCAAAACAACACAAGAGCACCATAAAATCTAATATTATTCTCGCTAAAGACAAATCTTTAACATAATACAAAAATACCATTCTATAACAATCCAATGGAGCTAATGTTGTATCTTGTTCCAAACTGAAAGAAGGAAAAGTAAGTTAATGCATAATTTATCCAGACTGGTGTCAAGCTGACAAGAGTTTTATTATATAAAAACATAATAAAAATAAATCAATAAACAAATAAACTGATTACAACCCCAATTCCAAAAAAGGTGGGATGCTGTGCAAAATGTTAATTAAAAATACAATGCAATGATTTGCAAATCCCATAAATCCATATTTTATTCACAATAAAACTAACCAGAAAAAAACATTAAATGTTTAAACTGAGTATATATATACCATTTTAAGGAAAACATATGGTCATTTTGAATTTTATAGTGACAACAGGTCTCTCACTGTGTAGCATCATGCCCTATGTCCGTATATATCTGGAAACTAAAGCGACCACTTGCTAAAGTTTTGGGAGAGGAACGTTGTCCCATAGGTGTCTGATACAGCTGGTCAACAGTTCTGGGTATCTATTGTTGTATTTTTGCATTTTTATTAAATTTTGTCTGACCACAGAACAGTTTTCCACTTAGAATAAGTACATTTTTAATGAATCTTCTTTGCATTATAGACATTTTATGTGCATTTGTGGATGACATGGCAAACTGTGTGACAATGATTTTTTTCTATTACAGAGTCATGACTGTTTTGAATGCAGTGCCACCTGAGGGCCCGAAGATCATGGGCATCCAATATTGATTTTCACCCTTGTCCCTTGTGCACAGAGATTTATCCAGATTCTTTCAAAATTTTAATGATATTATTTACTGTATAATGAGGTATTCAACTGTTTTTTTTTATTATTTTTATTTTATTTTATGAACATTATTCTGAATTTGTTCCAAAATCTGTAAACACAGTGTTTACAGATTGGTAAAGCTCTGCCCATCTTTTCTTCTCTGCCTCTCTACGATACATAAATTAAATCTAATCATCTTTCTGACCTGTTGTCAATGAACCTAATTATGTTGCAAAATCTTTCTCCAACTGTTTAATTTTAATAACAGTTACTTTTTACAGACTTCTGTTGCCCTATTCCACCTTTATCTGAGATTTCGTGCAACCATCAAATAAAAAATTACCTTATTTGTTTTTTTAAATGGTACATTTCTTTAGTTTAATTTGATTTGATATGTTGTTTATGTTCTATTGTATATAAAATATGGCTTTATGAAATTTGCAAAGCATGGCATTGTAGTCAAAATTGCATTCTGTTTTTATTTACATTATACACAGTGTCAAAACAAATTGTGGTTGTAACTAATTAATTTAAAAGTCCATTATGATTTATTTCTATTCAATATCCTGCATTTTGTAAATATAATGTTAGGCATGCATTAAAAAGTATCTATGTGTGGACCTTTTCTTTAATTAATGGATGTTGTGGGTTTTGTTTTGTAAAGTATTTTATTATGGTTTGAAAACTGATCACATTTTAAAGGGAAAAATTACTCAAATGTTCTTTGGATGTCTATGGTTCTACTTTTCTACTTGTTCTCTCAGCGGTACAAACACAGGAAAGACTTTACAAAAGAAATCTGTTTACTATTAAAGTTTACTGTAATAAGTAATTCAATCAATTGTCAGTGTAAAACATTTGTAATTAAATTAAATATTTCTTGTGGGTAAAAAAGGGTCTTTAGGCTGTACTTAAGGAACTTCAGGATATGGAGTCATCCATTTTTTAGGTATGCGATCTTTTGTGGTGTAATAACGTAGATTGTTACTCAATATCCCCTCCTTTTTTGTATAAAAGCTTGAGACAAACCTCAAACTACATAGGTTTGAAATCTTTATTAGAAGATAATCAAAATGAGGGGTTACTACCAGCTGTGTGCTCTTGTTGCCCTGGTGTTCAGGGTTAATGCAGTACCTCTGGCTAAAGACATGAGCGATGAAGTACTTGCAAAGGTAAGAATGGCACGCACTGTGTGACTACAAAACACTCAGGTTTTATTACAATTTACATTTAATATTTTATTTGATGAAGCCAGTGACTGTATTTTTTTTTCTCTCTTTATCCAGAATTACTTAAAGAGATATTACAACATGCAAGAGGAGAGCAAGGAGTCGTTTGGGCGTAAGGTCGACGAGATGAGCTTGAAGCTGAGTGAGATGCAGCAGTTTTTTGGTTTAAAGGTGACAGGAACTCTGGATGCTGAAACACTGGAGATGATGAAGCAACCTCGCTGTGGGGTTCCAGATGTGGCTGCATACACTGCTGGATCTTCGAACAACAAATGGTCAACAAATGATCTGACTTACAGGTACAAGAAGCATAGCAGTCATAGCCTATTATAGCTTTATGTATTAAGCACATGAATTGATTTATTTAGTTATGCTTCGTTTTTTTATTCTACAGGATTGAGAATTACACTCCTGACATGTCTGTGGCTGAAGTGGACAAATCTATCGAAAGAGCATTGCAGGTCTGGGCTCGTGTCACTCCTCTAAAATTCACTCGCATCTCCACGGGCGTAGCTGACATCATGATCTCTTTTGCTGTCAGAGGTTAGTCTCCCACTTTATGTGGAGTACCATCCAGAAATTCTGTCATTTAATTATCAGCATGTATACTGATTATAATAGTCAGCATTACAAAGCTCTGTATATTAATATTTCGTATTTCCAGACCATGGCGATGGCTCCCGATTTGATGGGCCTGATGGTCTTTTGGCTCATGCATTTGGCCCTGCTCCTGGTCTCGGTGGAGATACTCATTTCGATGACGACGAGACTTTCAGCTTTAAATCTCCTGATGGTTAATATCATAAATTACATTAAACATGAAATACACCAAATGCAATGTGCAAGATACAAAATTTTAAAAATCATGTACATCTATCTTTATTGGGGTACCACAGGATACGTCTTGTTTTTGGTGGCTGCCCATGAATTCGGACACTCCCTAGGCCTCGACCATTCCCGTGATCCTGGAGCGCTGATGAATGCAAGGTACATCTACAGAAATGTTGACCGCTTCCTGCTTCCTCAAGATGACATCAGTAAAATTCAAGAGCTCTACGGTATGCTTTTGGAGTTCGGAATTTTGTAAGTAGTTGACCAGAAAATTTGACGTATCAAACCTCTAATTAACAAAGTGAAATTAATTCAACAGGCTCAAACAATGAATTGCCTGTCGGGCCTACACCTCCTGTCACTCCCAACGCCTGTGACCCCAATCTGGTCCTGGATGCTGTTACAACCCTGCGTGGAGAGATGTACTTCTTTAAGGAGAGGTATGAATGTATACACAAATGTATACACAAACTTTAAAATGTTTCCAAAATATTTTTTGTGTCTTTTATAGTTGTAACCATTTGATGCATTTTTCGGTTGTTTAGATTTTTCTGGCGCCGTAACCCCCAACTTCCTGAAATGGAACAATTCCTGATTACAAGTTTCTGGACTGAACTTCCAGATAATATCGATGCTGCTTTTGAGAATCCATCAGATGACTTGGTGTACATCTTTAAACGTAAAATACTTATAAAATATATTGCTAATTGAATTTTTAAACATTGTGATGTGATATTGTGATATAATTTGGCATGTACTTGTGTTTATGATCTTTAGGTCAGAAGGTCTTGACTTTGAACGGTTATGATGTCGTGAAGCAACAAAGTATCAGTAACTTCGGCTTGCCAGCTACAGTGAAGAACATTGATGCTGCCTTTTATGATGAGTACACCGAAAGGACTTTGTTTTTTGTTGGCAAAAAATATTACAGGTACGTTAAAGTTTTATTGTTATATTTGTTTTTAAAGAAAGAAGACAGGCTGCAAAAAAAAAAAAAAAGTTATTTAATAAAAAAAATCTTTTTAAAGCTATGACATGAACACCAAGAAGATGGACAAGGGTTACCCTAAAGCAGTGGAAAAAAGATTCCCAGGAGTGACAAGAAAAGTTACTGCAGCCTTCCAGCAAAGTGGTCAGTATTTATTGAATTTATACATTTCATAAATAATCTGGATTTAGTTCTGTAAAAATGCTAACTTTTTTCAAACCACACGTTTCTGCAGGTTTCACCTACCTCTTCAGTGGAACCAGCGTACTTGAGTTTAGTGAAACAACTCTGATGCGCGTGCTGGGAAACAACTACTTCTTGACCTGCTAGGGCTTTTACGTCTTAGATATTTGTATTATTTAATATTTTATTTGACAGCAAACGGGATAATAACACAGTAAACTATTTAATAATTTAAAGAGTGAATTGTTATTTCAAATCATAGTAATCAAATTCTAATTTAAATCCAAATAATACATGTTATTTCTTATATTGTACTTGGAATACACTGTTTATGCTCGAATAAAACATGCTTTGCAATAATACTGTCTTATTTATTATTTGTATATTATTTATTATAAGTCGATATGCTTCATTATTGGAAATGAAAAGGAGGACAAGAGCTGAGGCAAGAGCACACATGACAAATAAGCACTCATTACTGTCTGGTTATTCTCTGAAAAAATTTACATCTTATTTTGATTTAAGAACTAAATACTATCTGAAATATGTTCATATAATATAATTAATTTAGCAAATCAGACACCACGCACTATGCAGATGAAATGATTAACAGTTAGAGGGTAGCTGATATTTTAGATAAGAAATGTGTCACTTTATGCAGAGGACATTACCATATTTTGACCCTTATATTCTATCTTCCATCTATTGTGGTTTTCTCTCAGATAGATGTTCCACATAGACCCTTATAAGATAGATGTTATAATACACTTAAACAAGGGTCTTCACCCAGGGGTTCCACACATTAAATCACAAATTATTATTTTGTAAAAAAAAAAATTAACAAGAGTAAAAACATCAAAGATAAAATATTTAATATTAAAATGTAAAATATTGTAATTATTAAATTAAAGTTCTATTGAAATTCAAGCTAAAGTTCATGTAAATGTATAATAATCCACCTTAGAGTAAAAGGAAAACGTATAAAACTGCAAATCTATTAAAACAAAAGACAACTGTGAACAACTTAATAAACTGTGATATGATTTTAATTGCAAAATATGTTTATTATGCATAAATCTCTGAAATATTTAAAATATATATTAAAATATATAGACAATGATGCATATATTACAACGACAACATACAGACACAGGGCCGCTGGAAGTAATTTTGAACAGGGGGTGCTGTGAATTATTTTGTTTTATTTTTTTTGACAAAAAAACCTATGAGCCTATGGGCCTATTTAGAATACATTTGAAAAAATATCATAGGGCTGTGACGATGGCACTTTTTTTTTTTTTTTACCACCACGGTGGTAGTGGACCAAATACCGGCGGTGTTGCGGTGGTTGGGGGGGTTGTTTTGAAATAATAAAAAAAAAAAAAAAAAAATGTTATGTTATTGTAAAAGGTACGGAGAGTTAATTTTATCTTCCACAAGGGCAAGGCATTTAGGCTATGTTTGCGCGCTGCCAGAGAAAGCCAAACTAAAATCACCCGCGCGTCTGAAACGCACTTTACAAATGAACTTGAAAAATCAATATAATTAAAATAATCAAAATAATTAAATTAAAATCCAAAATACACTTAATAGCCTACGTGTGTCAAAATCATTTCCTAAAATATTCATAAGGAATTTATAAATTGTGCAAAATATTTTTAATAGGCCTACATTAAAAAAAAAATCTCTCTCTCGCCAATAGGGGGTGCTGCAGCACCCCCAGCACCCCCAGTTACTGCGGCCATGTAGACAACACTAATTGTCTTAGCATGATATAACTAGCGTAATGTGATTGATTTCTATTATCATCAGTGGCTATGTTTGACACATTTTGTATCAAGGGGTCCCTGCCCCATGTCTCTATCACCTAAGGGGTCCTTGACATGAAAAACGTTGAAGACCCCTGTCCTAAAAGTTTACACGACACACAAACAATTTACATTTTTACCCTTATTCACACCACTAAATTCGGGTTACAGCCACTAGATGGCAATCTAATACAAGAATCAGTAAGTCTTAATGCAATTCTATAAACACGGTCATAGATAAAAGGAAAAGCAGGAATCACAATATTAAACCCAAATACTTGGCTGTTTAACTTGTCAATTTTAAGTGCGTTGTAGGCTTATGAAGTTATTAGTCATGGTGATGGATTGATTCTATTCTTATACTTCTACTCTTCTGTAAATTACTTTTAACATGACACCAAGCAAACATTTATCACATCAAATCAAATATACAAATCTCTATTAGGTGTGACTACCTTTTGGCTTCAAACTAGCATCAATTCTTACACTTGCACATTTTGTACACTTGCACAAAGTCAGGGATTTTTTAGAATCGGGTGTGAGTCAGGTGTAACCAATTACCCAATTATGCCAAACAAAAGCTAATGATCATGGATTTTATATGTAGGTTGAAATGGTCATTAACTAAAACAGAAACAGCTGTAAACAAGGTTTAAAAATCTGGGTAAGGAACAGCCAAACTCTGCTTCTAAGTTGAGGTTGTGGATTTTGTCACAGATCATACACCATTCAATTCAAAACAGCCTGGGTTTTCAAGATGTGTTGTACAAGCTATTTTGAATAAGGACACAGAAACTTAACGCAGCAGAAAAGACACATCGTACTTCCTTCCCTTCTACACCAGATGTTCAGCAGTGCTGTCGGCATAGAACTAGCGGAAACCAGTGGAACTGAAGTACACCCATTTACTTCCCAGAGGTGCTCTTCATGAAAGAATTGAGCATGCTGATTCATAATGCAATACAATCAGGGAAAGGTTTAATTAGCCCCAAATTTATTCTACAACAGGACAATAAGCCCAAACATACAGCCAATGTCATTAAGGCCTATCCTCAGTGTAGAGAAGAACAAGGAGTCCTGGGAGTGATGGTTTGTCCACAGCAGAGCCCTAAACTCAACATCGAGACTGTCTCGGATACCACATCATATGTATAAAGGATATGATGCAGTACTCGCTGCATCAAATAGGGTTAAATAAATTGTTGCCAGCTGCAGTAATTATCAGTAAACATCCATTGCATATATTGCAGGTTTTGGGATTATAAGCCACAGACTGCAATAGGCTCATTGCACAGTATTGCAGCATAGATAGACTTTGCTTCCCCTGTGCACAAGCAGGATATCAGTGTGCTACTTATTCCAACAAAAGTAAGAGACCTGATACTAAAGTAAGTAAATTAAATACCCCCTTACTCCTGCATCTGAGTTTCTCTATCCCAGTGACAATTAAGAATAATGGATCTTTACAGTCTGTTTTATTGTTCGTGGACTCCAGAGTCGCCGTCAATTTGATTTACCACTAATTCATTATTTAAACTCAATCTACCCACCACATAATGGAAGTTAACAATTAACCTATAGGGGCAGGCATTACCCAACAATATGTACTGTTAACTATACAGGTTGGTTTATTACACACATAATATATTTTCCTATATATTATTTTCTCCACAAATCATACTGGGTCACCAACTGTCACTGACCCCAACATTTCATGGTCTCGAACCATGAAATTTTTAGTGACACCAGTACATGAACAATCTCTACAAATCTCTAAAAGCAAGCCTGTTACAGTGTGTGTGTGTGTGTGTGTGTGTGTGTGTGTGTGTGTGTGTGTGTGTGTGTGTGTGTGTGTGTGTGTGTTTCTGATGTGTGAGTATCTCTTGCTTATTTTTTATACTTTTATACTTATGTATATTTAATTTTCTGGTTTTTTTTTTTGTTTGTTTGTTTTTTTTAATTCCTAATGTGACTGCACTCAGCAGCTGGCTGGGAAAGTGAAAATTAAGTGTAAGTGTAAAATCTTGCTCTTTTTTTTAAATAACAAAAAGACTTAAAATATTAGAGAAAATGTCACCAGGGTTGAAAACTGTTTATTTGCACTAATAAAGATGATTCATGATGAATATGTTGGCTATGCTATAACAGATGTTTAAGCGATAAATATGTTAATATACATTAAAAGTGAATTTTTCATCTTTTACCCAGACACCAAAGTGCGGGAATGTTTATGCAACCAGTGAGAAGAAATGTAAGTTACTAATGTGTGAATCAAAATCAGAATTTGGTTCCAGCTGTTATTGACTCTCAAAAGTACAGACATAAATAACACTATATATTTAGCTTGGACTATACAAGACAGAACAGACAAGACACGACAAAACAGACTATACGAGACAAAACAGACAATGTGAGACAATATAGACAGTACGGGTATTAAATAGGGATACAGAGTAAATGACAGATCAGTACTGTATATAAAGTGTGAAAGTGCATGGTAGTGCAAATAACAGTTTTGTGTGTCAGGTACGATAAAGAATGATGGGATACTGTGTCACAAATGTGCCAGTAAAGAACTTAATCCTAATATCCATTGTTCTTTTGTGATGATGTTTAGCTCTCCAGGGCATGCCTTTTTTTCTTTTTACTATAATGCTTGGAAACTATAATCTGCAAAGCTGTCTTGACAAGTTTACACCGACAGTATCGCGCTTTCAGATCTGCGCAGTAGACGTCACATTGAGTTTAAGACGTCACAGAACTGAATCAGAGACGTGTTTAAATGCTGGGGAACTTCCCTTCATGTTGAAGATCTAACAAAATTGGCTACACAGGCTAGTATAGACAACATACAATACTACAATACTATATTAATGTAATGCATTAAGCACACATAATATTATACAGTATCAACTTCACTGTAAGACTAGTTTCTGAAAACAAACCTAAATTATAATGTAAATTATAATGTTTTTAAGGAAAACAATAAAAATTAAACCATGTACAAAGTTTTTTGGGGATTTAACAATACTCACACTGATACATAAACAAAATAATTAGTATTTAGCAATCAGAGGGAGTCCACTCTTAATTAAGTTGTGTTTGCTGATGTTTGCTGCAAGCAATGGCATGTCCTGGTTGTTAAAATTAAGCCCAGAGTGTTATATATTACTTGCATAGTATAGTTGCAAGTATAGACTCTCAAGTATAGACAAGCAAATTAAGGCAGACTGTGTTAATGATCAGTGATACTGTGCACTCCGGTCAGCAGTCAATGTTCAGCAGCTCAATGTTGAGAAATACATGCTGATTCATCATACCATCAGGGAGATGTCTGATTGGCCCTAAATCTATTCTGCAGCAGGACAGCGACCTCAAACATACAACCAATGCCAATGACAGAGAAGAACAATAAGTCCTGGAAGCGGAGGTTTGGCCCCCATAGAGTTTCGATCTCAGAGTCATCAAATCTGTCTGGGATTACATAAAGAGACAAAAGGATTTTTAGCAGTCTATACCCACAGACGATCCGCGGTTAGTTCTCCAAGATATTTGGAACCTACCTGCCGAATTTCTTCAAAAACTGTGTTGCTGTTTTGCAGGCTAAGGGGTTCTCACACAAAATATTGTTTTCATTTGGATTTCTCTTCAGTTCTTCTACTTTCCATTTTGTTAACTGATTAAAACAAACTTTCACACATGCCTAAAACATTTGCACATTACTGTATATACATTTATTTCATTAATACTCTGGTCAGCAGTCATGTTGTCAAGTTGTGAACATCACAAATGTTCGCTGTAATTTTTTGTTACTTGTTTTTGGCACATCAGGGTACACAACAGACCTATATTTTGCTGTTGGGGTTTTTTAAATATATATTGTTTTAAATGAGGATGGTTTTATACCAATATATATTAGAAATAATTTGCCCTAAAAAGATGCAAATACAGATGCATCTACCAATACAAATTAGGGTATGTGTTTGTTGGTATTTTGGGAAATAGACCAATTAAATGAAAGAAAAAAAACCTTTAGGCCACAGCTGCCTAAATCTGTATAAAGATATAGATATTTAGGAAGATATTTCAGTGATATAAAATAAACTGAGTAGAATTCTACTAAAAGCTTCTCTCACATCCTCTTAAAAAAATCATGGCCCTATATATCTGCTATAAACTCACCATGCGTGTCATCACACTGATTTCACACACCTGGGAAAACCATTCAGATACGTGAAAAAGGTCCTTACAGCCCAGTCACAAAGCAGCGACACTGATGATGAATGATTTGCTGTATGAATGGCATCTGGGAGAGACGGTTGTGATTCAGGTATAGCATTAACAAAAACAACTGTGTCACTTCCCTGAAAAGATGCAGCTTAGACACGCCCAGGCTTGTGCTCACACTTTCAACATGTTTCCAGAAGCGTACATCACGTTTACAGTTACCATTCTTTACAAATATTTACATTAAATTTATTTACTAATAATTAGCTGCAAATAGACTTCCTAATTGTACTAATGATATTTTATGAATAGAATATCATATATGACTTTTTATATAGAGATTCTAACTTTTTGTATTTTCTTTATTCCTGCATTTTAATTTAATGTCTTAGTGTATTAGTGCCAACTATTAGTCACCTAATCCACATTATTCATGATTAGCAGTAAATTTAAAATTTAACAGTCAAACCAGGTTTAAATTACATTTAATTAATCATCTACATGTATTTCATGCTTTCTGGTTGTGGAAATCTGAGATTTGAACAAACATATTTATCATTTGACATCATTAGACATTAGAAAAACAGTCATAATGGTGACAATTTAAATATATTTATATGTAAACATATATCTGCAAACATGGAAATAAGAGAAATAATAATTTGCATATTTCACCAAAACAACTGTATTTTTTTGTAATTTAAAATGGTCAGTGATAAAAATGTAAAGATTGCAACAAAATGACCTGTTTTTAAAAACATAGTTTAGTGTGTGTGTGTGTGTGTGTGTGTGTGTGTGTGTGTGTGTGTGTGTGTGTGTTGTGTGTGTGTGTGTATTAACATCAGTTTGACACAATTAAACTGTGTAAAAAAGAGCAAAATTGCTAATTAACAAAATAATTTGCTAACAAAATTCTTTATATAAAGAAACAGTGAATTAATACATCACATGGAGATTCATTAAAAAAAATTTATGAAAACATTTAAATACTTTTTTATTATTTTTATTTTCCATGCTTTATATGATGTAAAACACAGACTAACATTATTAACAAATAATATAACGATCAAAGAGATAAAATAAAAATGTAAATTATTTATATAGAAATAGAAATATTAATATTTTAATAAAAGTATGCAGATGAGCAATAAACATTTAAGTAATAAAAAAACAGAATAAAAAGACAGAAATACAAATACAATAAGAACCAATGTGTAAAATGTAAATCCAACACTAATTTTGTCAAAATTTTGTATATGCATAAAGGACATTATCAGAAATTATATTATAAAAAAATTAAAAAATACAAATACAAAATACAAAAATAATGCAGATTAAAGGAAAAGAAATAATGAAGAGCCTTGATGAACGATTTGGGTGTAAACGTTTTTGACAAATCCGGATTTTTCTTGCTCGATCCATCAAGCCAGTAATTATATATGTTGTGCAATAAGTCTGCATCTGAAGCGTATATAAACCTCTCAGCCTCCAAGTCCAAACCAAAAACTGAAGATCCTTGAGGAGGAGGCAAACATGAAGATGTGCTACACAACCTGTATTCTGATTGCTCTGGCGATTGCCGTCCAGTCCGATCCGATACCAAAGACAGAAGAGAAAGATGATGCCTTTGCCGAGGTATGTATCTTCACTCTATCTATCATCCCTACATGTCCAGGTATCTATTTACAACCATAAACATGTCAGAACTTTTCATTTCTCTCTAGGCTTACCTAAAGAAATTCTACAACCTCACCTCATCCACTAATAAAGGACGATTCAGTCAGATGAGTCTGAAGATAGCTGAGATGCAGAAGTTTTTTGGACTCACCGTGACGGGGTCGCTGGACTCCAACACCTTGGAGGTGATGAAGAAACCACGATGTGGAGTGGTCGATGTGGGCGCGTACTCCACGTTTGGCACAGATCTTAAATGGCAAACAAACCAGCTGACATACAGGTGAGAAGAACAAGTGTTTTATAGAATGCAGAGATCTGAGTACAAGCTGACATACAGGTGCCACAAATCCTTCCATGCATAAGCTCGAATTTCGGTTTGTGGTTGTTTCCTCTACTAGGATTGAGAATTACACTCCAGACATGTCTGTGGCTGAAGTGGACGACTCCATCCAGAGAGCGCTGCAAGTCTGGGCTCGTGTTACCCCTCTGAAGTTCACTCGCATCAACAGTGGCATAGCCGACATCATGATCTCCTTCGGGAGAGGCTGTAAGTTCACCCACTAACATCCAAACACACAAACACACCACTGTTATCATTTTACAAACCTGTAAAGTGCTAAAGCATTACTTTTCTGATCTGTATATATATATATATATATATATATATATATATATATATATATATATATATATATATATATATATATATATATATGAAACAGATAAACAAAAAATAAAACACTCTGGAACATTATGTTAAAAAATCACTTTTTTACATTACTTTTGCCTTTTTCTATTCTATTTCATATAATATAAATATAACATTGCTTTTAGGGATTTCCATTTTAAACACTGCTTTATTATGATTTCTTGTAAGTTGTTATTGGAAGTATATGTAAGTTCATTAGTGCTTTATTTAGTCAATAACAAATTAGTAAGAATGGAATCATGTTGAAAAATGTGGGTCTAATAATAATGTTCTGTACAAATAAAAAAAAAGATTCTAACCCCCTCTATTAACTGCAAGGATTTGTAATTATTATTGGTTAGCACAGGTTTGTAATGGTGTGTGTGTGTGTGTGTGTGTGTGTGTGTGTGTGTGTGTGTGTGTGTGTGTGTGTGTGTGTGTGTGTGTGTGTGTGTTTAATCCCACTCCCACAGAACGTTAGACCAGTCATGTTTACCCAAGCAGATGTTAAAGCTGTTGACTAGACATGCAACAATTTCAACACTTCCGTTCCTGAGCTGTTGGAAATATTTTGTTTAACCACTTGGTGCATGCAATAAAATCCATCTCTTTCTCATAGCCCATGGTGATGCCTACCCGTTTGATGGACCATCCGGCACTCTGGCACATGCTTTTGCGCCATCTACTGGTATCGGTGGAGACGCACATTTTGATGAAGATGAAAACTTCACCTTCAGTTCCACTAATGGTGAGACAAATAGATATTTAAACTAGAATCTAATAAACCTTAAGCATGTAGACTGACCATGTCTATTTTTCATCAGGATTTATTTTGTTCCTGGTGGCTGCTCATGAGTTTGGTCATTCTCTGGGTCTGTCTCACTCCAGTGACCCCGGGGCCCTTATGTACCCAACCTACAGCTTCAGAGACCCAAAAACATTTGTCCTGCCTGCAGATGATGTCAACGGCATTCAGTCACTTTATGGAAAGAACACAGGGTAAAAAATGACAAACTTACATGGAAAACAAAAATTGTGGCTTATTTTGCAAAACAAATCCTAATTACTTTGTTGTTCGGTTGGCAAATATACACTAAATATTTTTTTATTTAATCATTCATCATTTAACCAGCTCTTTTATTTGAGCGTTGAGATTTATACAGTGTTTTTTTTTTTTTTTTTTTTTTTTTTTACAAAATATTATTTAATGGTGTAGATGTACAACAAATGCCTTCAACATTGTAATGTAATTAATTTCTTTGCCATAATTTCTTCAAAATTAATTATTTGGTTTTGTACAAGCATGGCAACAAGCCATTCAGAAGCTGAAAGAGTCCTAATTAGTAAGTCAAATGATCTGACTGAATAAAAAGTCGAAATTGAAATCTATTAGAAGGAGGAACTAGCTATTAGTCAGTGAACCTACCTGTTATTGCTTAGGGGACATGGTGTAACAAATGCTGCTCATTACTAATTAACACATTTTGAAATTGTTTAGAATTTGTATTTGTAATTATATATTTTAATAGCTATAGGCTTTACTTCTATTTTAAGAGGGTTTTGCCAATCCTAGTCAAAATTTTGGTGAA
Organism: Silurus aristotelis; assembly: GCF_946808225.1. Taxonomy (NCBI): domain Eukaryota; kingdom Metazoa; phylum Chordata; class Actinopteri; order Siluriformes; family Siluridae; genus Silurus; species Silurus aristotelis. The sequence goes on from NC_139591.1 coordinate 17,096,596, forward strand.
ATATTTTGGAAAAATTTGTAAAAAGACCAATAGGATGTATAGTTTTACAAGTGTTACTCTAATTATATTATAATCCCTTTTGCAACAGACAAATGTTTTTTTATTATTTTCCTCCACTGTAACTATTGACCTAAAATCACATGAATATTGCTTCTCAAATGCTTCTTTTTATTTGCACAATATACATATTTTTTAACATCTAATTTATCTGTAACTTTACTTCTACATTTAGACCAGACCCAAACCCTGTTGACCCTGTCAACCCCAGTAAACCTGACCCACCTCCAGTCACCCCAAGTGCCTGTGACCAAACGCTAGTCCTGGATGCTGTGGCCACACTGCGTGGAGAGAGGCTCTTCTTCAAGAATGGGTATATATTCCTAAAATAACAATTTTATAAGTTTTATTAAATTAAATGTTCACTATTTTAACGTTTGCTTTCCCTCTGTTAGCTTCTTCTGGCGTTTATTTGGAGCCAACACGGTTCAGCTGCAGCTGATCAAGAGCTTCTGGCCTGATGCGCCAGATAATATTGATGCTGCATTTGAGAACACTGTGCAAGACAGACTATACCTCATCAAAGGTAATTAAATATTCCTTTGTGGTTGTTTGCAGTGCTTTTAATCATAAATCAGTTTGAGATAACCATATGATCTTGTACTGTTTAGATCAAAAAGTATGGGCTTTTACTGCTTATGACCTTGTGAGTGGATTTCCCAAGAGCCTTAGCAGCATGGGTCTGCCTGCCATTGTGAAGAAGGTCAGTGCTGCTCTTTATGACCAAAACACTGGCAAGACATTGTACTTCGTGGACAACAATTACTACAGGTAGGAAATACATGACATTGCTAATCATCATTAAATAGATAAAAAAAAGCAAAGCTATTAATTACCCAGTTTTGCTTAAACCTGAAACTTTAGCTAGTTTTATTTATAAGGAATTTATAAGACTACTAACTACTCACAAACAAAAAAACTGTTAATAAAGACCTGCACATTTACGTAAGAACTAAACAACTCATAAATCTCCGCAGTTATGATGAAAACAAGAAAAAGATGGACACCGGATATCCCAAACGGGTGGAAAATGGCTTCCCAGGAGTTACTGAAAAAATCACTGCTGCCTTCCAGTACAAGGGTCAGTATTTTTATAAATGCTTTTGTTTTTGAATATTGTGATGTTCTTTATTCTTTTCTTAAGAAGTAAGATTTTTTTTATTATGAATGTATGCTGATTTTCATATTATGTCAATCCTGTGTTTCAGGTTTCACCTATCTCTTAAGTGGAACACGTATTTTTGAGTACAGCACTTCTACCAAGAAGGTGTTGCGCATGCTGAACAACAACTACTTTTTGAAGTGTTAGTGGTTGAGTTTTTTTATATTTTTTAATATATTTTTTTCCAAGAGCCAAATACTGGATCTGGATTATGGAAAAATCTCCATAGATTATATAATGAATTCAATTTATTTATAGATTAATGTATTTTTTTTTTAATTAAATTTTATGAGGACCTGTTTAATTTTGCTGTGTAATGAAAAATAAAGAACTTAAAAACACTTGTCATGCGTCCTTTCACCTTTTATAGTTCTATATCAAAGCTAAAATGCATACTTTTTTGGTAAAAAAAAAAAAAAAAAAAAAAAAAAAAAAGCAGAATATTAAAATTCTGAGAGACAGATAGAGAGAGAGAGAGAGAGAGAGAGAGAGAAAGAGAGAGAGATTTTTTATTTATTTATTTATTTTATTTATTTATTTATTCTGGACCTTCAGGTTATGGAAACAGAACACATGACGTTATATGAACAAAAAACATACATTAGCATCTCTGTCTTGCTGGAACATGTCAGCTTTATGTGTGTGTGGTGTGCGTGTGTTTATGGTTCCTCGATGCATTCCTTGTGGAGCAGCTTCAGTTGACATAAATAAAGATGGCTGTGACAGATATATGCTCATGATTACAGTCATTTGATGCCTGTAAAAATCTATACAGGAAAACATCCAGGACATTTTGTCCAAAGTGTGTAAGTTTATTTGATAAGGCTGATTCATTACTTACATCTGTAATATAAAGACAAATGACAGGCAGTCTGTAACCACATTGTGGAAATTTACATGTGCATATACTCACTGTGTGCTAATTTACATGTGTATATCGGCTTTTGTTTTAAGTAATTGCCCTCGAAATTGCCTATTTTTTGAATGACTGTTACGGGTCATCAACCCTGCAGCTTTTCTCAATAAGGCTTGATTGTCCTTTCAGAAAACCCTTTAGCCTGTAAACCATTTGTAACTTTACATATGCATAAACAGCATTGCTCTGTATAGAACTACAACCTAAATAATTATTTAAAAATGAAGCTTCCGAATGTAAAATGCAAAAGAACTATTTGAAACATCTAACCATACAGGTGAAGACTGGGATCTTGCAAAATGTATATTGTTGGTTTGATTGTTATTTAGCTTTGATTAAGGTGGTTTTCAATCTTTTCTTAATTAAATAAACCAAAAAAGCAAAATGATGTTGTCTGGCACTATGTATGTTGGCAGCATGTAGGAATGAAAATGTTCTGACAATTTACTGAAAAAAAAAACGAGATGATCTTCGATTGCTTTATTTTTACTCATTCTTTCTGAACTGTGTCAAATTAGAGGATTTAACCTTGTATCTAAATATGGAGAAACTCTAAAATGAACAAATATGTTTATATCCACTCCTCTTTTATCATATGTACCATATCAAACCTGTTCACACACGTATGAGCTTCTTCCAGCAGCATCACAAACACACAAAAAGACCCTCGTTGGTTCTGATTAGGGACTTGTCATGGCACGGTTTATCTCTCTTAAGAATTCAGCTCTGCTTTAGGGAAACAGGGAAACCATGTGTGTCTGTACACAATAAGGTGGGTGTGGGTGGATAGAGCTGATATAAGCTCATCATCATCCCTTTAGGAATCCAGAAGAAGACAGTTTGGAGATGAGGAACACAACCATTCTCGTGCTGATGCTCACAGCATGGGTTCTTTGCAGTGGTGCTCCTGCAACTCCCACAATGGATCAGGAGACAGCTGAGGTAAAAACTCATAAATATTGTATTTTATCTTATATTTTTATTTCTAAAAGATCTCCAGTCCTTTGAAAATGCATATAAATATGTCTACATTCCAGTATTAACCCCAGTCATTCTTCTGATTTTAATGCCATTACTGATCAAATGTAATAAAGATAGGAAAAAAAAGCATATCTGGGCATGATTGATAATCTTGTTTTCCTTTTTTTTGTATTTTCTTCAGGAATATCTGAAGCAGTTCTTCTCAGAGCACAAAACTCCGTCTATCAGTGGAAGACGAGTGAAAGTGCAGGACTTTGAGACAGTATTGAAGAAAATGCAGGAGTTCTTTGGGCTCCAGGTGACAGGCAAACTCGACACAAACACCATCGAGGTGATGCAAAAGCCACGCTGCGGTGTTTCTGATGTTTCAAATTATGTACATTTCAGTGGCAAACCCAAGTGGGATAAGCAGACCATTACATACAGGTACAGACTGCTTTTTATGGAGTAACTGATGCCTAGAGGTATGAGAAATGTATATGCTTTATTGCTTTTTTTTTTATATGCTTTTAATGCTTTATTGCTGATCACAGTTACACAATGTAGGGTACAAGATGAGGAAATAAACAAGCAAGATATTACATTTATGGATTTCTTTCCTTACATTTTAGAATTACTGAATACACACCAGATCTGAGTCAGGGTGAAGTGGATACCACGATTGCCCAGGCTTTTAAACTCTACAGCGATGTCACTCCACTCGTCTTTAAGCAGCTCTACAGTGGCATGGCAGACATCATGATTCTTTTCAAAGCCAGAAGTAATTGCACTAGATGTTCTCAAATACACCCTGGCTCCTAGATAGAGCACTTGTCTGCTGCTAAAATGCTGTTTGACAATATTGCATTTCCTATCTAGTGAACAGGATGTTACTTAGGACATACTGTATTTTTGTCATTTCATTTGTGCATTCTTTTTCTTCAGATCATGGAGATTTTTACCCATTTGATGGACAGGGTGGTGTTCTGGCTCATGCCATGTCTCCAGGTCAAGGTGAAGGTGGTGATGCCCACTTCGATGAGGATGAAAAATGGACTCTGAGCTCAGCAGGTAAAGTAGATAAAAGTTTATATAAATGGTATGTATGTTGGAAATAAATAAAAGATACGCTACCAGAGAAACAGCAAAGAGGGTTTTCCTTTTTTGTTTCTTTTTTTTTTACTTCTTAACATTTTATAACTGTTTTGCATAATTTTTTTATTTTTTTCTAAAGTCCAGTCAAAAGTACACAAACATCAACATATTCAAATGTTAAAACACCTTGTGCTATAGGTATGAACTTGCTCTTGGTGGCTGCCCATGAGTTTGGCCATGCGCTTGGACTGGATCACTCACAAGATCCCTCTGCACTCATGTACCCTACATACAAATACGTCAACACTCACGGATATCAGCTGCCTATGGACGATAAGAGAGGAATCCAAGCTCTATATGGTGAGTATATAAGCAAATCAGACAAAAGCAGGAAGAGGGATTTCAGTACAGAATACATTTTTATGACTTGCTTTTGATTGATTTCCAAGGTGCTGGTCAATCCCCCAAACCTCAGCCACAGCCTCAACCAAATCCACCAGAACGATGCAATCGAGACTTGGTGTTTGATGCTGCGACCAGCATAAGAGGAGAGCTTTACTTTTTCAAAAATAAGTATGATAATATTTAGTTTATAATCTTTTTTTTCAATCTTTCATATGACATGACTTGAACTGACATAATTTAAAAAAGATTGTTTAAAACAAAAAACATAACCCGATGTTAAGCGAGATGAGTTAAGCTTCAGTGTCACGCCAGCATGTGCGATATCCCATTGTTCGCAAGTTTTAATGTTTCACAAACTAAATACTATTCTAAAGGTCTAAGACTCAAGCATCGATTTTAGATCACTGCTTTTCAATGGAAAATGTATAACAAATGTATTTGCTGAATTTGTGAAGGTAGAACACACCAACAACATGCATAAAAAAAAAAGCAGTACCTACACTATGATTGTAATAACAAGTCAATGGGTGCAGGATTCTAAAGATATATGGGAGGATTTTATTCCCCACGTGGGGGTTCTTAGTGGGTTCTAAACTAAGGGGGTTAGGGGGTTCTAAACTAAGTTCTTAGTTTATTCTTCTTTAGAAGTTCTTAGTGGTGAAAGAGTGCAGCATGTGTTCTGCTCTAACAGCTGTTTCCATCTAGTGCTAACTGGGCTTTGTTTGCAAAAAAGAAAGAAAACAAAAAAAACAATGGACAGTAAAAAAAATTTTTATCTGAGATTGGATGAAGCAGCGATGAGGAAAAGATTATTGGGGATCTGCATGGGGATTGAAAATCTGAGCCTATTTTATATCTCTGAGTTAAAATATATCTCCCTTATTGTCCGTTTGTTTTTATTAGAGAAATGATTTAGTGTGTGTGTGCATGTGTTGTTGGGCTCACTCCTGTCCATTCGAATGGCCGGACATTAGTATGAATTGCCATCACTATAAAGCAATAGTTTGTCTGGCTACCTGACCATCAATATGAATGCAAAATCAATATCAATAGCTAAACATGTATAACAATAACCTGAACGGCCAGCAATTATTTTGAATGCAGACTGTATGAATGGCCACCTGAGTCTAGCAGATGGCTCTCAAACAGGGGGAGAGAGAACAGGATCAGACATATTCGCAGATAAATGTTTCTAGGCATCTCATTTGTCATGACAACTTCATAAAAGTTTAAATCTAAACTCATGAAACATGTGGCTTTCAACATTTAAATTTAGGTGGGTCATTTTTCAGCTGTGAGTACCAAAAGCGGGGGGTGAATGCTAACAGGTTAAAGTATGTTTGTAGAAATCAAATTTTTCATGATATCTTCATTCAATTTGAAATATAAACTCATGAGACATGTGGACTTTAACCCAGTACTTTCCTGGATTGCTGGACAGTAAAGCCCAAAAGTGTCTTCTGTCCAAGGATATTTAAATTGTGTATGTAGCCCACTTTTGTCAAGAAGGATTAACATTTAAAATTTAGGTAGGTCAATTTCAGCTGTGAGCCACCAAAATGCTAACAGGTTAAAGTAGAGATACACTGGGTGAAATATTCCAGTAAAAATGCTTCCTTTTACAAAAGTATTTGCCTTTATATGTACTCAAGTATCCAGTATTTGTTATGTCCTTTTATCATTTTCATTGTTTTTTTTTGTTGCTTAATCAACTCAGTTTATGTGACTCACTAATCTAACTATAAAATAGAGATATAAGATAGATAGATAGATAGATAGATAGATAGATAGATAGATAGATAGATAGATAGATAGATAGATAGATAGATAGATAGATAGATAGATAGATAGATAGATAGATAGATTTGCTCACTAAACTTTGTTTCTTTCTTAAAAGCTATTACTGGAAGAAAAGCACCCTGCTGAAAGGAATTCCCCAGACGCTAATCAGAACCACATGGCCCTCCATCACGTCTGTTGATGCAGCTTATGAAATCAGATCAAAAAGGATCAGTTTCTTTTTCAAAGGTTTGACTTTTAAGTGCATTACACATTCTTATATTCGCACAGCTTATAATAATAATCATATAATCATGGCATTTACAAATATGTGTGTGTGTGTGTGTGTGTGTGTGTGTGTGTGTGTGTGTGTGTGTGTGTGTAAATGTACAGGTCAGAACTACTGGGGCGTAACAGCAACCGCCATTTTACCCGGATATCCAAAGCACATTTCACAGTTTGGCTTTCCAGCTTCAGTCACAAATATTGATGCTGCAGTGCACATTGGCTCAACTGGACGCACTTTGTTCTTTACTGGTGAAAAATATTGGAGGTAATTTGTATAATATTATTTGAAATAATAATAATAATAATAATCACATTAACAACAATAATTTGACTGTATATTGTATATATACTGTATATAATCAATAATTTTGAATCATTTGATCATTTGAATAATTTATTTTAACTGAATGACATTTCTGATCAGCTTTAATGAGAACACCAGAAAAATGGACGCCGGTTTCCCCAAACCCATTCGCATAGATTTCCCAGGAATCGGCTTCAAAGTGGATGCTGCTTTTGAAAACTATGGTAAACACAAGTCAACTATCTTTTCTTTAATAAAACTACCCATGGAACATATGCATGATTTAATTTACACAAATACGGACTCATGTGAATGTTTGAATGTTATTTTTATATTTCCTTTATATTCTGAAGGTTTTCTGTATTTCTCTGATGGAGCCAGACAAACAGAATACATCTACAGGACCAAAAGTGTGAACCGTATGCTGCTGAATTATGCATGGCTAAACTGCTACTAAGCAAAATTTCATATTTATTTTGATATTTTGATGTGTTTGCTATGACTAGAACTGGATGTCTATAGAACTTATCTATATCTATCTGCAAATATATGAGCTGTATGAGGATATTTTGTATGGCAATATAAACTCAATGAGACTTTAAGTGGCGGTGAGTAATTTTCAGTTTTTTCCTCTGTGTTAGAGACCAGACACAGTAAGTACATGGTGCACTATATTTCGATTTTTTTTTTTTAACCCTTTTATATCTGAAACACATAGTGAACTTGTGAACTTTGTAATTATATACAGCAGCATGTTACTATCTTTAACAGGGACAAATAGATACTGAATAACTAAAGTCAGTAGGCCCCCATTTCAGACATGGTAATGAAACACTAGTGGATCTTAGGAGCTGTGTTTCTGTATTGCATCTCTTGAAAAACGGGTGGACCTTATATAATTAAATAATACAAATCAATTTCAGATTTTTCTAATTCAAAGAACTTTTACAATATTTATTGAAATGGAGTTGTGTGTTCCACATGATGCAGCCTCAGATGACACACATAAAAACTTTACTGATAACTATGTTCAAAATAGAGATATTAAAACCAATAAAATGTATTTGTCCAACATGTCCGATATTAATTTGATGTCTCACATTGTTCCAATACTTTTAGCCACAATATAAAAGTATATAGCATCCATCATATGGTAATTTACATTGCCTAGCCATCAAGTACTCATTTACATTTGATTTACATTTCTATAAGGGCTTTTGGCTCATGTTACTGTAAGAACAATCGCTTGTCTTAATTGCTCGGCTTTGCATTGTGAGGCTTGATTGTCCTTCAGGATGACCTCTAATTCCAACTGTTAATCATTTGTATTTTAATTACAATTCAGTTCATGTTATTTTTTTGTAAATTTCAATATAGAGAGCCAGATGACTTCTAAAAGTAGCTGCTCATGCTCACAGAGTTTCACTACATGCTGTACCCTGAATAAACTATCTATATAAAAACTAATACTTTATTTAAAGTTTTTAGCAGGTGTAAACATATATTAATGAAAAGGTTTATAGCAATTAGCAGACGCTCTTATTTAGCACGATATGCAGAAGTGCTTTGCAGTCTTTATATCAACCCCTAGGAGGTCGGCGGCGGTACTGCAGGGGGTCTGCTAATTAAAGCAATAGTTTTCAAAGTGTGTGTCGCGGCCCCCTAGTGGGGAATAAAGAAATGACATGTGGGGCGCAGTGAACATCAGTATTTATATAATTTTGTTTGTTTATTATTAATCTTCATTTAATTATTTTTTCTATTAATAATAAAGCTCATACACTTAAAGCAACCACAAACAAACAATGAGGCCATTCATGCAAATACGTTAAAACATTAGTTTGGGTACCTAAAACAAAAACATTTATTTTCTTTATTTATTTGTTTTATTGACATAGAACTTGATATTTCAATAAACATTTTTAAAAATTATATCATTACCATTTTTTGGAATGATGATGGACAAGTGGGGCTTGAAAATCCATCCCCCTCCAAAAAGGAAATGGCAGAAAGAGGTTTGAGAACCACTGGACTAAAGTCACATTTGTCACATCTTTTGATTATGGTATGTAGATGATATTTAAGATTTACAATATTAACAATGTTATGTTAAGGAACATTATTCTGAAATTGTTCCACAATTTGTGTATATACAAGAAGTGTGACTTGGACTGGAAATATATAAAATCCTGAACTAAAGAACCTAAACATAAGTGCTGTAATGTATTTAAGAATATATATATATATATATATATATATATATATATATATATATATATATATATATATATATATATATATTATTTTTTTTTTTTTAATAGTGACAGCATATGAGTATTACATAAATAAATAAATATTTAATCGGAACACTATATGTACAAATATTCAAAATAAATAAAATAACATTTATGTTGCACATTTCATTATCCTTAATGATCCACATACACAAAAATGAACTACTATTAGAAAGTCTTGTATATATGACTACAAAGCGCAATCCGTAAGAAAACTACACTACCCATAGTTTTTGTAAGGGGCGCGGCAACACCACACCTCCCAGCGTGATTGGCTGTTCTCCCTGTAAGCTCTTTTTCCCTACTGAGGTGAAGGTGAAACTCGCTTTGTGGTAGCGATGTCACTCTTCAGCACTCGCACTCAGTTCTGCCGGCGGCTGGTGAGTAAAAATTAAATAGCCGATGCAAGTTCAGTCGATCTGTGAACCTTTCTTTCTCCCCCCTGAGTCAACAGCACCACGTATAGCCGGCTAGCATGGTCGTTTTACTCCTCCACAGCCAAATCAAGTCCCTAGTAGCCGGGGCTGAATCCCATTGGGCTTTGTGATGCCTAATTAGGTGCACTTCATACGCCTGGAATACAATGACGTGCAGGGTACACGAAGTGCACTTGTGCAGTGCGGAAAGCGCGGTTTGAGATGCAGCCTGTGTCTTGTAGCAGCTGCAGGCCTAAAAGTTTATATATAACAGATAAAGAGATTACATTTCAGCTCTAGCTTCGTTTTATTGATTATTTTTGATTGTGCACTTAATATATAATTATTTTACATGTTAAATGTCTTCACCAAAAGCATGAAATATGTTTCCACAGGCACACAAGTATGTGGCCAGGACTTACACATCACGCCCTACTCTCAATGTGAGTTGTCAATATAAATGCATAAAATTATACCAAGTTATTAGTTTTTTTTTGTTCTGTTTTTTTTTTTTCTTCCTGAAAAAGTCTTTCAGGAGCTTAATGTCAGCTGTAATTATAAGATAAATATTAATGGTTTGAACCAAATAAAATGCTTTCATTCAGTTACCATTTCAACACAACCAACATACACTATATGGACAAAAGTGTGTGGACACCTGGACATAAGAGTTGTATAGAAATTTTGGGATGTCTCATTTCACATTTAGTCCCCATTTTCAAGTTCAAGGGGTTCAATAGGTTGAGGTCAGGGCTCTATAGAATGATATCTTTCACTCCAACCCATGTAAAGCATATATTAATGGAGCTTATGGAAATTGTCATGCTGAAAAAAGGTTTGGGTTTCCTAGTTAAGTGAAAGGAAAATGTAACGCTACAACGTCTAAAGACTTTCTATACAATTGTGCCCCTCCAGATTTGTGGTAACAGTTTGTGGAAGAACCACATATGGCTGTAAATGTCAGGTATCCCAATGCTTTTATCCCTATAGTGCATATAAATAAATAATAGAAATAAATCAGTGTTTTTGTATGAGTGAAAGTAAAATGACTTTAAAGTGATTTTTTCTTTAGATTTTGCATGGACACTATGTAAATATTACTTTAAAAAAATCTCTAAATTATCTCCATAACTTTGTATGTGTGAAGTGCTAGAAATTTCCCCACTGTGGGACGAATAAAGGTTTATCTAATCTTATGAACAAGCCACAGACCCACACCATGTATCTTCTCTTTATAGAAAGATGTTGAAGTAATTTTATAAAAGTTTTTATATATATTATATATTTGCACTCCAACAGGAAGTTGTCATTGTCAGTGCAGTCCGTACCCCTATAGGGTCGTTTAAGGGCAGTCTCTCGTCGCTTCCTGCAACCAAGCTGGGCTCTATCGCCATTAAAGGAGCGATCGAGCAGGCAGGTAAAGACCTACTAATATACACCTGCTAAAACTGCTTATTTTCACTGATAGAACATTGACACAAGCACGTGTTGTGCATTGTTTGTTTCAGGGGTAGCGTGTGAATGATACATACTCTAGTGTAGCCTGAGGTGGAGATTTGTTGTCTGGTCTTTGCAGGAATTCCACTAGAGGAAGTGAAGGAGGTCTACATGGGCAATGTGCTGCAGGCGGGTGAAGGGCAAGCTCCAACACGACAAGCACTTCTCGGCGCTGGTACGACTGTGGTACAAAAGGGCAAACAAACACGAAAACATGTCAAGTCCTTGAACTCTGGACGGCCTCGTCTTGGTTTAATCTCATACTAAGAGCGATAAGGACTTAATAAATTAAACATCCTCATTTATAGCAGTGTTTCAATGAGATTTTAAGTAACACTTATACAGTATTAACCATGTAAACATCATGGGGGGTTAGGGGGCACAGAAGAAAACGCAGTTGCAGCAAAGTGGCATGAAATACAGTATGTACGATAGAAACCACTAAATACAATCAGCATGTCTATTATGAAAAATTGTCATTAGATATATGATCATTTTTGTCTCTTTATCTTGCAGGTCTTCCTCTGTCCACTCCAGCGACGACAATTAACAAAGTCTGTGCCTCAGGCATGAAGTCCATCATGATGGCTGCTCAGAGTCTAATGTGTGGGCACCAGGTATCAGTCCGTAGCTTTAAATAAAACGACTTGCTTGTGCAAAACATATTCCTCTCCGCTTATGTGGTTTTTCATTGAATATTTGGACGGATGGAAGAAAATATTCTATTTGAGGCTGAGGGATAATTTAATGTGGGCGTTTTTAGGATGTGATGGTAGCAGGCGGCATGGAGAGCATGTCTCAGGTTCCTTACATACTGGCGAGAGAGACTCTTCCGTACGGTGGGGTAAAGATGGAGGACCTCATCGTGAAGGACGGCCTTACGGATGTGTACAACAAATTTCACATGGTAATTTCCTTCCTGTTTTAGTACAAAAAACTGTATTGAGTTTACCTTTAAACATGCCAGTCATGACTGTTTCATGTTTAGGGGAACTGTGCAGAAAATACAGCCAAGAAAAGCAGCATTTCCCGAGAGGAGCAGGACGCCTATGCAATTAACTCATACACACGCAGCAAAGCAGCATGGGAGTCCGGAATCCTGGCCAAAGAGGTGGTTCCAGTCAGCATCCCTCAGAAGGGTCAGTCATACCTGCTGGTTACTGTACAAAAAAGTGCCGTCATGATGCTTTCATAGACATTGAATAAGAGGATCTCAGGGTAACTCGATCAAAATCCACACATCCTTTCAACATAAATGTAATCCTTCCTTCAACTTGCACATTTTTATAACATTTTTCATTAAAGGACAGATTTTTTTTTTTTATTTGCTGACCTAATAAAATTATATATTTTTTTACATTTATTTCTATTTATTGTGATCCCAATAATGTGGAACTACATTTACAACTGACCTTTCTGTTAAAACTGTTTAATTAATTTCCTTAAGGATGAGGAGTAAAAAGGTACAGCTAAGGAACTGATGGGCCAGAAAAAGATATTTAAAATTTGGAAACTCTGCAAACGAAACATTTATTGTTTAATTGTAGACATTACAAGTCAGTTTTTAATGTCTGGGTTATTTGAAATATTTTGATTATCACAGTTCTACATGAATGGTGCAAAATTATATTTAAGCTCCGGTATCGCCATCTTCCACTCTTGGGCCCTTGAGCAAGGCCCTTAACCCTTTGTGCTCCAGGGGCGCTGTATCATGGCTGACCCTGCGCTCTGACCCCAAGCTGGGATATTCAAAGAATGAATTTCACTGTGCTGTAATGTGACAAATAAATTCTATTGTATTCTATTCTATATGATTTTTTCATCCAGGAAAGCCGGATATTGTAGTTAAAGAGGATGAAGAATGGAGGAAGGTGGATTTTAGCAAAGTGCCCAAACTAAAGACCGTCTTCCAGAAAGAAAACGGTAAGACATTTTTTTCTTTGGTTTTTCTATTAGATTAATTATACTGATAAAATGTGTCTAAATTTAAACTGTATGAATTTTGACCAAACTGCCTCACTTAAGTAATAAATATAATTTTTCAATTTCAGACCAAATGTACTGACTTATATGATGGAAACTGCTTAATAGTATCATTCCGTTTCTCCAAATACTCTAATTGCATTTGTGGGCATATCTGATTTGCAGGCACGGTGACGGCAGCTAATGCTAGCACGCTGAACGACGGCGGGGCTGCGATCGTCCTCATGACCGCAGACGCAGCAAAGAGACTTAACGTCACACCACTGGCGAGGATTGCAGGTGAGATTTCAAGCATCTTGCGTTAATAGTGACCAAAACTATCTTTTTTTTATAATTGGTTATAAAAAACAGTTATCATCTCTCTCTTGCTATTTGTTGTTGCATTTCTTTATTAAACCTGACTCTATTTAATCCGTAGCGTTTGCTGACGCTGCCGTGGCTCCTATCGACTTCCCGATCGCTCCGGCCTTCGCTGTACCCAAGGTGAGCAACTGTTTGTTTTTTACGTCGAGAGAACACATTTCTGAGCTTTGTATATTGAGTCATATTATGGTGTAGGTGCTGAGCGCGGCCGGTGTAAAGAAAGAGGATGTAGCCATGTGGGAAATAAACGAGGCGTTCAGCGTGGTTGTTCTGGCCAACATTAAGATGCTGGACATCGACCCGAGCAAAGTAAACATCAATGGTGGTGCAGTGTCTCTCGGCCACCCTATTGGGTAAATAACAACAAACAATAACAGATCGGTTAAAAAAAATATTTGCTGAATGTAAACAAACATGCAGTCACACAATTAGTAAAAGTATTGTCTTAGGTGCAGTTATCTTAACTCTAATTCCTGTTTTATATTTGTTTTTTCCTAAGAATGTCTGGGACGAGGATAGTCGGACACATGGTGCACCATCTGCAGCCTGGGCAATACGGCCTGGCGGGCATTTGCAATGGTGGGGGCGGAGCCTCGTCTGTTCTCATCCAGAAACTGTAGCTGTAGATCTGTTGATCTCTTTTTCAATTTAACATCGACAGGTCAAATTACCAGACAGTACGACTCCAACTCTATACGGTTACAATCACTCCAGAATAGGTCACTCCCTCTGTCAGCATCAGAGAAATTATTAAATGTCTTTTTGTTGTTTTTGTTTTGTCGAACATTTGAAATCCTTCATCAAGTAACATATATTTAAGATTAGCTTTATTTAAAGTGTCTTCTGATTGTGTTTTCCGGTGTAGAGGTTATTAAAAAATGCTGATGCAATAAAAGGTCATTAATTGTTGGGTTTTTTTTTTTTTTTTGGTTTACATGCTTAGCATTTTAAATTTATTTGTTTTGGTAAAAACCTTTTTTCAAAGTCACTTTGAGAAAGCGAAGGAACGTGATCTATTCATGTTGAATTCCATGGTTCATATCATAACATGATCACACACTTTTTCAGCATGCGAGCTACTTATAAAATTATCTACCTACTAAAAATGCATAAATAAATATCTATTTTTTTAATGTCATGCGATCTACACTCACTAACTTTGCGATCGACCTGTAGATTGCGATCGACGTATTGGGCACCCCTGATGTAGAGTATAACATGATGCACTTATGTTTTATGTTGTAAGGTAAAACTTTTTTTAAAAAGGTGCACTGTTTCAATGAGTTATGTTTAAAAAAAAAAAAAAAAAAAAAAAACCACTTCAACTAATAAAATGCTAGAGAGCAAACTGTGATAATTTGCAAAATACCATAAGGTTAGACAAAATTTATGAATGAACTAGATATTTTTAACCATTGAAAAATTTCTGCAAATTCAAGCATAAGTTTGAAAATCTGCCTTCAATGTATAGATGTTTTTATGTTAAAATCTTTGAGCTGTGAGTAAAAAGTGTCTGCAAAGAGTTGACAAATTTCCAGAGTTAATGTCCTTGTCATTGCCTTCATTTCTTTGATGTACTCTACTTAAAAAAGGGGTTTCACAGTTTTAGCTGTAGTATGGTTTAAAAAAAAGAGCTAGTGGTCTTGTAAGCACAGTATCTCACAGAGTAGTCGATGTGCAGTTTGTATAGCTGTACAGATTTACTATTCTCTGAAAATAACTCAACATACAGCCATTATTGTCTAAATAACTAGCAACAAAAGTGAGTACACCCTGAGCATGTCATAACTGTGCAAAGTGTCAATATTTAGTGTGAACACAATTGTTATCTAGCACTGCCTTAATCCTCCTGGACATGGAATACACCATTCATTCCACTCTTCCATAATTACATCACGGAACTGCTGGATGTTAGACACATGGTGCTTTTTCACCTTCTGTTTTTAGCTATATCACCTTCAGCTTCCTCAGCAAGGCACTTGTGGTCGTTATTATGTTGAAAAACTGTTTCGACATTTTCTGACGGGAAGCTGTTTCAGAATGTCACAGCACATGTTGGAAACCATGTTTACTCAATGAACTGCAGCTCCCCAGTACCAACAGCACTCATGCAGCCCCAGACCATGATGCTACCACCACCACCATGTTTGATTGTAGGCAAGACACAATTTTCTTGGTGCTCCTCACCAGGGCATCACCACACAGCTGGATACCATCTGAGCCAAACAAGTTTATAATAGTTTCATCAAATTTTTATTCTTTAATCCTCAGCGTGTTCATTGCCATGACAGAAACATGATCAATAGGACGTGGATTTGCATGGATGTATGTTGAGGAAGGCCAACGAGGAGGTTTATGGATGTGCTGAGGGAACACATGCAGGTAGTTGGGATGAAAGAGGCAGATTTACAGGACAGGAAGGGTATGGAGAAGGATGATCCGCTGAGGCGACCCCTATGGGAGAAGCCGAAAGAAGAAGAAGAAGAAGAAGAAGAAGAGAGTATTGTCCCTTTTAGAAGATTATACTAAGATTAAACTTGTTGAAATGTGAGGGGTGTACTCACTTTTGTGAGATATAGCATAGTTTTATGAATTAGAAAAAGCCCCAGCAATAAGTTGTTTGGCCGCTGAAGGAATCATTGAATTGGCTCCTACTGGTGAGTCAAATTATACAGTATATTTCACAGTTTTAACCACAGGAAGTTCTTCTTCTTCTTTTTCTTTCGGCTGCTCCCATTAGGGGTCGCCACAGCGGATCATCCGTCTCCATACCACCCTGTCCTCTATATCTGCCTCTTTTACACCAACTACCTGCATGTCTTCCCTCACCACATCCATGAACCTCCTCCTTGGCCTTCCTCTTTTCCTCCTACCTGGTGGCTCCATCTTCAGCATTTTTCTACCAATATAATTCATGTCCCTTCTCTGCACATGTCCAAACCATCTCAATCTCGCCTCCCTCACCTTGTCACCACAACATCCTACATGTGCTGTCCCTCTAATAAACTCATTTCTAATCTTGTCCATCCTCGTCACTCCCAACGAAAACCTCAACATCTTCAGCTCTGCTACCTCCAGCTCCACCTCCTGTCTTTTACTCAATGCCACTGTCTCTAATCCATACAACATCGCAGGTCTCACCACAGTCCTATAAACTTTCCCTTTCATTCTTGCAGATACTCTTCTATCACAAATCACTCCTGTCACTCTTCTCCACCCACTCCACCCTGCCTGCACTCTTTTCTTTACTTCCCTAACACACTCTCCATTACTTTGCACTGTTGACCCCAGGTACCTGAACTCCTCCACCTTCTTCACCTCTTCACCCTGCAACCGCATCACTCCACTGCCCTCCCTCTCATTCACACACATGTACTCTGTCTTACTCCTACTGACTTTCATTCCCCTTCTCTCCAGCGCATATCTCCACCTCTCCAGGCTCTTCTCAACCTGCTCTCTACTCTCACCACAAATCACAATATCATCTGCAAACATCATAGTCCAGGGAGACTCCTGTCTGACCTCGTCCGTCAACCTGTCCATCACCACTGCAAACAGGAAAGGGCTCAGGGCCGATCCTTGATGTAGTCCAACCTTCACCCTGAACCAGTCTGTCGTACCTACTGCACACTTTACTGCCGTCACACTGTCCTCATACATGTCCTGCACCACCCTCAAATACTTCTCTGACACACCTGACTTCCTCATACAATACCACAACTCCTCTCTCGGCACCCTGTCGTACGCTTTCTCTAAATCCACAAATACACAATGCAGCTCCTTCTGTCCTTCTCTATACTTCTCCATCAACATCCTCAAAGCAAATAAGGCATCTGTGGTGCTCTTCCTCGGCATGAAACCATACTGTTGCTCACAGATGGTCACCTCTTCTCTCAGCCTGGCTTCCACTACTCTTTCCCATAACTTCATGGTGTGACTGATCAACTTAATTCCCCTGTAGTTACTGCAGGTTTGCACATCTCCCTTATGCTTAAAGATCGGTACCAGCACACTCCTTCTCCATTCCTCAGGCATCCTCTCCCCTTCCAGAATCCTGTTAAACAATCTGGTTAAAAACTCCACTGCCATCTCTCCTAAACATCTCCACGCTTCTACCGGTATGTCATCTGGTCCAACCGACTTTCCATTCTTCATCCTCTTAATCGCTGCTCTCACTTCCTCCTTACTAATCCTATCTACATCCTGCTTCACCAACTCCACATCCTCCAACCTTCTCTCTCTCTGATTTTCCTCATTCATCAGCTGCTCAAAATACTCCCTCCATCTTCTCAACACACTCTCCTCACTAGTCAACACATTTCCCTCTCCATCCTTTATTGCTCTAACTTGCAGTACATCCTTCCCAGCTCGGTCCCTCTGCTTGGCCAATCGGTATAAATCCTTTTCTCCTTCCTTAGTGTCCAACCTCTTATACAGTTCCTCATATGCCTTTTCCTTGGCTTTCGCCACATCCCTTTTAACCTGCTGCCGCATCTCCTTGTACTCCTGCCTACTTTTCTCATCACTCTGTCGATCCCACTTCTGTTTTGCCAATCTCTTTCCCCTAATGCTCTCCTGCACTTCCTCATTCCACCACCACGTCTCCTTGTCTTGCTTTCTATTTCCAGATGTCACACCAAGTACTTTTCTAGCTGCCTCCCTCATCACTCCTGCAGTAGTTGCCCAATCATCCGGCACCTCTTCACCACCACCAAGCCCCTGTCTGACCTCTTCCCTGAACCTCACACTACACTCTTCCTCCTTCAGTTTCCACCATCTTATTCTTCTTTCAAACCTTACTTTCCTCCTCTTCTTCTTCGCCTCCAAAACCATCCTACAGACCACCATTCGATGCTGTCTAGCTACACTGTCCCCCGCCAACACCTTACAGTCTCCAATCTCCTTCAGGTTGCATCTCCTACACAGAAGATAATCCACCTGTGTGCACCTTCCTCCACTCTTATATGTCACCCTATGATCCTCCTTCTTCTTAAAATACGTGTTCACCACTGCCATTTCCATCCTTTTAGCAAAATCTACCACCATCTGCCCTTCCACATTCCTCTCCTTAAAACCATACCTACCCATCACCTCCTCATCACCTCTGTTCCCTTCACCTACATGCCCATTAAAGTCTGCCCCAATCACCAATCGTTCTTTCCTAGGTACACCATCTACCACTTCATCTAATTCACTCCAGAATCTTTCCTTCTCCTCCATCTCACAGCCAACTTGTGGAGCATAGGCACTGATGACATTTATCATCATCCCTTCAACTTCCACCTTCACGATCATCACCCTATCAGAAACTCTCTTCACCTCCACTACACTCTTACTGTACTCTTCCTTCAGAATCACCCCTACACCATTTCTCTTCCCATCCACACCATGATAAAACAGTTTAAACCCACCTCCAATGTTCCTGGCCTTACTCCCTTTCCACTTGGTCTCCTGAACACACAACACATCTACCTTTCTCCTCTCCATCATATCAGCTATCTCTCTCCCTTTACCCGTCATAGTACCAACATTTAAAGTACCAACCCGAACCTCTACTCTCCTACACTGCTCCTTTTCCTGCCGTCTCTGTAGACGCCTTCCTCCTCTCCTTCTCCTCCTTCGGCCAACAGTAGCCCAATTTCCACCGGTACCCTGTCGGCTAACGATACCTGTGGCGGTCGTTGTTAACCCGGGCCTCGACCGATCCGGTATGAAATTCTCATTTGTGATCCGCATATTTGATTTGGCACATGTTTTACGCTGGATGCCCTTCCTAACGCAACCCTCCCCATTTACCCGGGCTTGGGACCGGCACTAAGAGTACACTGGCTTGTGCCCCCCTAATGGCTGGGTTGTTAGCAAATACAAAAAGGCATTGCGAATACTGAAAAAAAACAATAGTTTATTTATAATATGTCAATAAAAACAAAAAACAAAACATTCAAATGGTTTAATACAATGAATAAATATTTTTTTGTGCTCTAGTCAGTAAAATCCACAAGAGGGCACAATCTAGCCTGTATTTAACATTTAACTCCTCATACAGCCAACAAACATCAAAATATGAAATAAATAAATAATCAAATGGCCTGATAAAGTAGTGGCTGATAAAGTGAATAAAATGGAAAAAGCTTAATTCTGGCATCAGCATGTCCAAAAAGTAGAATGTATTAAACACACAAGAGCAGACACGCTTAATGATTAACGCTAAAATTTTCATTTTAAATTACAGCAATTTTTTAAACCCCCCCCCCCAAAAAAAATTAATAAATAAATAAATAAATAAATAAATAAATAAACATTTTAATGGATTAATGCAATTAATGAGTAAATGGAACTAAACATTTTTTTGTGTTCTAGTCAGTGTAAACCTCAAGAGGGCACCAGGTTTTAAACTGAGCCTGTCTTTAACAATCCAACAAAACAAAAAAATTGGCAACCCTTTTTCACTTCTGATCCAGTAAATAAAAAAAGAAAAGGATTAATTTTGCTATCATCATGTCAAAAAAGTAAGATGTATTAAACACTCAAGAATATATAGCATTAAAGAGCCACTTATCAGCCAAAAAATAAATAAAAAATCAACTTTTATTAGTGAGATGAATCTTATACTTTAGTCGGATCCTCTTGGTGAACCAAGTCATAAATAATATTTCAGCCACATCTTGGCAAAGAAGAATAAAAATTAATATCAGCAATATTGTATCTTTGTTCGGTTTATGAAAAAATAGCAACGAGTTGTATGTGAGCTTGAATAAGCCAGCTGTTATTATTGATGTGACCGTTGTTTATGATTCGGCTCTTAGTTGGGAGAGGAATATGTGATATTACGGTGCTTTAGGTAAAGTTCAGCAAAGAGGAACGATAGAAAATATGATAGTCGTTTTTACTGAGAATCATTTTAAGAGATCGGATCATATGGTCAGTTTTTATTGCTTGTGATTTGAATCTTCTTGGTGAGCCAAATGGTCTGACTTGCTGAAAAGATTTGAAATTCCATTCACATAACAGTCCTTAACTCATAATTGTTGCAGTTCCACATGTTGGCCAGCAGTAGGCGCTACATTTCTCTACAACTCACTCATTTATTCATTAGGAATCCTTTTTATGATCAAGGTAAAGAGTTACAGTTTATCACTTGTAGTGTCTTAGTGTAGCGCTGGAGTATTTGAACAGCAATTTGTGAGCGTTGTTGACATGAAGACTGAGGTAGAGAGAGAGAGAGAGAGAGAGAGAGAGAGAGAGAGAGAGAGAGAGAGAGAGCTGTTCTTGTCTTCAAAGTTTTATTTTTCCCCAAAACTTAACCAATCTAGCAAAACTGACAATGTTATCTTTTCATTATTAAGTCGTTCAGAGTGTTAGAGGCCTTGCTGACAGTAATCAACAGTGAACTTTTTTTTATGTTATAAAAGTTTGTTGTCACCTCACTACTTCAGGGCCCTGAGCTTATGTTAGTGTCTGGCATTTTTTTCACTGTGATCTGTCCTGGTTTCTTCTGGGCCCACAATGTCTTCACCAAAATCATTAAAGTTTATGGGAGTGTTTATTTACTGGCATCCCATTAGAAGGAAATACACACTTCCTGGTATGCGGCTACTAAGTGTAAATGAATGAACAGTGTCATAATGTTACTATTTATAACAGCGAACATAACCACACTGTTATTGTACATGATCTGAGAGAAAGAGTACCGGAATGTTTGGGTATAAGGATTGCAGGTGTGATACACAGTACACACAGCCAATCAGCAACAAGCAGTGCTGCTAACCCCACCCACTTATGTAAGATAATTACATTTCCCCAAATCTGGTTGTAGAACCTGTTGACAGAAGACAGAAGATCATTTACCAGAGAAGGGTTTTATATACACACTCTTTACCCTATGTATGCTGTAAGCACACATTTATCCCACATCAAGCACACAGTTATCCCACTTTAACACTAGACTATATATTTTATTACATTTCATATTTTACGCATCATTTAAACATCTAGAAGAATTCCATATGCTAATATTTGTCACCTGAATCAGGACAATAAAATATATTATATTGTATAGCATTGTTCAGTGATTATTACTCTTAAAGCAATTCAGATCAGTGAAAAGTTAAAAAAAATGCAAGCCTGTTTTGTCATTTGTCAAATAAAAAATAATTAAATTAAATGTGGGAACAATAAAACAACAATCTGATTTAAAATAAATATAACAAAACATTATGTGGATTTAACAGTAAATTACTGTCAGTTAAACACAAGAGTAAATAAATGTATTGTATTTCTTAAATTTACACTTTGCACCATGTCAATCTAATCAAATCAAATCAAATCTAAAATGAGAGAACAACACAATGTTAAACATTATCTAAAGTATAAACATTCTCTTTGTTGGTAATTAATATAAAAATAATTAATTATAGTGAAGCTACAGTAAAAACCCTGATGTTTTCCAATTACAACACTTCTAGGTGTTGTACTGTGTTCTATTCCTTTTATATGACTGCACTTCTCCAACAATTACAATCTCTTTTCATGAACAAGCCAAAACAAAAAAATAATAATATAAAAAAAAAAAAAAACATTTGAACATAGATTTTTCTCTATTTACAAACACTATTATGGATGGAGTAAAAAAAAACTAACCAGAACGAAATAAAACAGTTTAGGAAAGCCACCAGCCTAGCTGAATCACTAGGAAAGAAATTATAATTATATTTAGAATATATATTCTTATATATAATGTTAAAAAAGAAATAATATTTTTTTCAAATGGCAATATTTTAAGGCAATACAGTGGAGCTAAAAAGTATTCAGTCAGCCACCAATAAGTTCTCCCAGTTAAAAAAATGAGAGAGGCCTGTAATTTTAATAATAGGTACACTTCAACTATGAGGGATAAAATAAGAAAAAAAAATCTCCCCATCTCAATACTTTGTTATATACCCTTCGTTGGCGATAGCAGAGATCAAACGTTTTCTGTAAGTCTCCACAAGGTTTTTACACACTGTTGCTGGTAGTTTGGCCCATTCCTCTATGCAAATCTCCTCTAGAGCAGTGATGTTTTGGGGCTGTCGCTGGGCAACACGGATTTTCAACTCCCTCCAAAGATTTTCAATGGGTTGGGATCTGGAGACTGGCTAGGCCACTCCAGGACCTTAAAATGCTTCCTACAAAGCCACTCCTTCGTTGCCTGGGCGGTGCGTTTGGGATCATTGTCATGCTGAAAGACCCAGCCATGTTTCATCCTCAATGCCCTTGCTGATGGAAGGAGGTTTTCACTCAAAATCTCACGATACATGGCCCCATTCATTTTTTCCTTTACGCGGATCAGTCATCCTGGTCCCTTTGCAAAAAAACAGCCTGAAAGCATGATGTTTCCACCCCCATGCTTCACAGTAGGTAAAGTGTTCTTTGGATGCAACTCAGCATTCTTTCTCCTCCAAACACAAGTTGATTTTTTATCAAGAAGTGTTATTTTGGTTTTATCTGACCATATGACATTCTCCCAATCCTCTTCTGGATCATCCAAATGCTCTCTAGCAAACTTCAGATGGGCCCGGACATGTACTGGCTTAAGCAGGGGGACACGTCTGGCACTGCAGGATTTGAGTCCCTGGCGGTGTAGTGTGTTACTGATGGTAGCCTTTGTTACCTTGGTCCCAGCTCTTTTTTTTCTTTTGCTCACCGTTCTTGTGATCATTTTGACCCCACAGGGGTGAGATCTTGCGTGGAGCCCCAGATCGAAGGGAGATTATCAGTGGTCTTGTATGCCTTCCATTTTCTAATTATTGCTCCCACAGTTGATTTTTTCACACCAAGCTGCTTACCTATTGCAAATTCAGTCTTCCCAGCCTGGTGCAGGTCTACAATTTTGTTTCTAGTGTCCTTTGACAGCTCTTTGGTCTTAGCCATAGTAAAGTTTGGAGTCTGACTGTTTAAGGTTGTGGACAGGTGTCTTTTATACTGATAATGAGTTCAAACAGGTGCCATTAATACAGGAAATAAGTGGAGGACAGAGGAGCCTTTTAAAGAAGAAGTTACAAGTTGGTGAGAGGCAGAAATTTTTTTGTAGGTGACCAAATACTTATTTTACACCATAATTTGCAAATACATTCTTTAACAATCAGACAATGTGATTTTCAGGATTTTTTTCCTCTCATTTTGTCTTTCATAGTTGAAGTGTACCTATGATAAAAAAAAACCTTTCTTGTACTTTTGTCATATTATAAATAATATGGTGTGTCAGAGCTTTTTAGCGTCTGTTTGTGTGTGTGTGTGTGTGTGTGTGTGTGTGTGTGTGTGTGTGTGTGTGTGTGTGTGTGTGTGTGTGTGTTTGAGAGGGAGAGCGAGAGAGACAGCATTATACAGCATGCAGTTTGTGAATTTTTTTAACAAAGCCAAAGTTTTTTTTTCCTGTTTTGGTTTTGGTTTTTTTTTTTAATAAAATCAGTGCAAAGTCGACATTTGATACAGATAACACTAACATGAACGCTTCTCTTAGTGACTCCTAAGCCTCAGATAAATGTTACTAAATGAAAGCGTTGATTTTCTGGGTTTTATTGTTAAATGAAATCAAGTAAAGCTTATTTATTGATTATTCTCAGATAAATGACTCTAAAACTGTGTTTTAAATGGAGAATTGTTAAATCTGTGAATAAATCTCACAGACAGGACTTGGGGTGTCTAAAATGTAACAATTATTTTACTTTTTTAAAATTTGCTCTCACGAGTACTGTGTATACTGAGCTTCTGTAGCTATACTGACCAATACTCAGATGCACACAACTAGTAACTAATAAATTCAAAGCTCAATGTAAAATCTAATAAATGATTAATGTGTGGTGTTCTTTTCATCTCTAAGCATCTGTCTTTAGGCAGCAAGGAAGACCGCTAGTGTTAATAGGTGCAGGTTTGACATAACAAAGTCCACAAAAATGCAGAGCTTTGGAGTGCAATTTGAGACTGTTTAACCAGCTGAGCTTAGCTACACAAGCACACGTGCACACACACACACACACACACACCCACACACACACACACACACACACACACACACACACACACACACACACACACACACACACACACACACCATCTAAATTAGGCAGTTCCTGGTGTTTGGATTGAACAAGGAAATACCTTGGGGGTATTCATTTGTTATATTTAAATTCAAATAAATACATTGCACTTAGAATTGTTCATTTTTTTAACCCTGCTGAAAAAGATCCTGGCAACACATTTCAAACTTCTCACTAAAAGCAGAAACAAACAATTTTATAACCTGCCTGTGAATCTCTCATGCTCTCTTTTTTCTCATGCTCTCTTTTCTCTCACTCTCTCTTTCGATCTCACCTCACTTTATCTCTCTCGGCTGAATCTTGTTTGAATAACAAACGCACGAACAAAAGGACACAGACGTATCAGGAGTATCAGAAATGCAAACACTTCCTTTCTGTTCTTTTCACACTTGCAGTGTTATACGCCTCTGAAACACTCCTGACAATCAGGAAATTGGGTTAAGGGAAGTAAGAGGCCTAATAGGCCCATGTGTGTAGGGAAAAAGGGTGTGTCCTGTGGCTGTTCTTTACCAGTAATACAAGAAAGGTGGACACAGAATAAGAGAGAAGGAAACGAATGCTGGTCAGACGGGAGGAACCACGAGAGAAGCAACAGGTCTCAGAGGTAAAACGTTTTTTGTTCATTCAATGATATTAGGTTTGTAAATATATACAGAAGCAGGAAAGTATTTACCTCTGGTATAGGGCTGTTACACCAGAAACTATTTACCTTTTTTTCTTTAACTATGTTTGGAGATGTATATTTGTTACTTAGGTCTGTTATGTAGTAGGTTAATTGTTAAAGAAACACTTTGCTGGGAACATTTTATTTTCACCAAATGTCCACGATCATGTGAGACATGTTAAATTTTTGCATGTCTTGGATTATTGTAGATAACTAGAAATAAAAAATCTTTTGTGGAAATAAAATATAAAAGCTGAATAAGAATAACCATTGGCATTAAGTGCTTTTATTTATTTTGTTTCACTCCACTTGTTATCTTTACAAAGTACGTCTGACTGAACACGATTATCTCTCCGTAGTGGGCATAGTCTGGTAGATCCTGGGCATGGTACAGCAATTTTAACAATGGTTATTGTTCTAAAGCACCTTTACAGAGATACAGAGTTTATCAAGTTTATAAAGTGGATTGTAAAAGTTTAGTGCCTATAAGTCTGTTTATTATAAGTTTATCCTTAATAAGCAAACCAGTGGGTACTGTGGCAAAGAACTCCCTGAGATGGTATGAGAAAGAAACCAGACTCAAAAAGAAATGCATCCTCATCTGGGTGGCACCAATTGTCCATTCATTATAGTTCCAGGATACAGAACTATACTGCTATCTGCAGTCCTCAGCCATTGTAACAGACTGATGATATCACAGTCCAAACATATCCTCATAGTTGACTTGCTCAGTGAATTCATGGATCTTCAGACTGTTCATGTGGAACCATCGTCAGCTGCACAGACTGGTCTCCAATTGAAGAGAACTCCATCCAGAGGTACAATGTCAGGATGAATCAGGAAGATCCAAAGAGAATAAAGGGACAGGAGCATTGGCTACCAGTACCTCAGAAGCATGTTTAACTCGACAAAGAGAGTGAGAGAGAGAGGAGAGTAGAGGGGTGACAGTGAGAGAGAATTTTATTGTTACTTTAATGTTTAAGGACATGGTACAGTGTTATCCGGGTGTAAGTAGGAAATATTATTATTATTTTTTTTTATTATTAACCTATTTCTTGTCATAGTGTGGCTTTTTCAATCTACCACTGGTGTATCATTGCCTGGCTCTCACACACTACGGACGTAGGCTAGCATACATAGCTAACAATGAACAGGGCAGATGGCAACAAAAAGTACGGGGCTAATGTGGATGAGTCAGAGGGAGTCAGCAATGTAAACATGACAGAAACATTCCTGATCACCTGATCATCATCATTTTTTCTCTGCTAGTGTTTTATATGGTGGTTGTTCAGCCTGGATACATTAATTAGATAACAAAATTAGAAATTATTTTGTATTAATATATTAATATGATGTAAGGTCCAGTTACCAGTGTAACACTAAAACAGGTAATTCTATTGATTACTAATATCCTTTCGCATTTATTCAGTTTTCATTAAAGGTTCAATAAATAATAAGTAATTTAAATGTCTGTTCTTCACATACGAATAAGAAATAAAACACTTAAAGACATGCTATCAATAAACCTGAAGTTTATTATTTTTGAGTAACAGCTGAGTTTTATTCTACTTATAGAACAGAAATTTGCCAGTAATGGCATTCTTATTTACTGTGGAAAATGTCGTAATTTTGTGGCATCTGCCACAAAAAAGTTCCTGTTTTCCCTGCTATTATAACAGATATTAACAGGCCTTCCCCCATTAATCTCTCTATTCTTTTCTCTGTCTTTCAGCTTGTTATGTTTCATGAGACACAACAAACAGTAGAAGTCATTTTATTTAAAAAAAATGTTGGTTCTAATAGCAGAGACTGTTACCATTAATGTTAAATAATCATTTCATCAAGGTATCTACAGTTTCCCTAAGCTTCTGTACTGAAAACAGGCAGTAATTTGTCATACAGATGTTACACAGCATTAAATGTAGCTATAAATGATAAAACAGACATGCTGTGTGAGAGTTGCGATGCTTAATCTTTCTTCTGTTTCATTTATTCTTAAAACAACTGGCCAATTAGAACTAAGAATTCAGAAGCACTGTGGTTAAACCAGGGTACACTGAAGAACAAAGCATTTTTCCTGTTAGTACTGGAGCACAATGCAGTGCTCAGTTTACTTAGTTACTAAATTAAGTTAAAGATTAGCTTTTGCTTGGACACCCGGTTTCCAGGGAAGTTCATACATCAGTGCTCTTTATATTTGTTTAACAACACACCTCGGGTATTTATACTTAGTGTATAACTGTGTACTGTTACGAACATTTGTTACAAAACTGGTCCAATCAGTTTTGTGAGTTTCTTAGTATTTCTATATGACTCATTGGCTGTTTATCAAATCACATTCCAGAAATGGTGCTTAGTCCACACGGCTTCTGTGGGTTTTATACACATTACGTTTGCTGACATGTGCACCAACTTCCTCTTGCATCTCCTCCTTCAGATGTATAACAACCCTTCTCATGTAAACTACGGATTTCAGTATGAAGAAGAAAGACCGCCGCCACAAGCACCTGAATATCCGCCGCCGTATTATCCCTCCGTACCTCTGTACTCCAACTTCCCACGCACACCTGCACTTGCACCTGTACAGGCACCCATCAATACACACTATACTGTCACAGCCGGACTTCCTTATACCCCATCGACACAAAAAGGTAACCAACAGTAATGGTGTAGTTTTGGTTCATTTTTAAACCTGTTAATAGCATCATTCATGTATTTACACAGGGAAGTGCTACTGTATGTACCTCAACATTTTTATGGAATTTTTTTTTCATACATTTACATACACCATTCAGAATATGCAAAATATGGTGTCACTTAAAAAAAATTATAATTTAAACCAATCACCCTGTTTAAAGTCCCCCCCCCCTTGATCTTAATGAATCATGTTACCTTCCTGAGAATGAGTGACTGCTTGCTATGTCAAAACAAAGCCGCTTATTCTAACAACACAAAGTTAATGTAATCATGAGTATGCAAAACTCTGAACCGAATTTGTGGAAAAAATCCGTTCAGTTATTATTGTTATATAGACTAATCAAAAAACAAAATGCAATTTTAATTATTATAATTTTTATTTAATTATTAATATTTGGTAGATTCTGCATAGTGTATGAAAATATATCAACTTAAGTGTATTTCTAGACATTTTAACATATTTCAAGATTAAAATTGTATTTTTTTCTGTTTTGAAAAAGGAATAAGATTATTTAATCAACACAACATAAATAAGACATATATTAAGCTTAAAAACAAGTAGAAATTATATAGGTATAAGATTAATAATCTTACATTTCTTTGAATACAATGTAATAAATATAAATTTTTGTTGAATTTGCCTTTATTTAATATACTATTTTAAGCTCATCATTTTGATGGAAATTTAGTAGAATGTTGGAAACTAGTTTGGATTGGACTGTTGGAAAATCAATTTTTTTTGTGAAAGTTGTCAAATTGATGTATTATTAATAAAATATAAGAAAACAAATAAAGGAGATTGATACATTCTCTTGCACATTTTACAAATGGCACGGTTGCATAATTATATTTACAGAATTCTATCGTTTTAAACACGATTATTTCCCATATCATTATGAATGAACTGAAAAAGTTTTAAAATGGCTTCTCAAGTCCAAACATATAAAGCTTCAGTGTGCTTTTTTCTTTTTGAGTAAATTGAAAGTGGGTCTCAGGTTAATATAACACTTTTGTTTCCCATTCAAGCCAGCAGAAGTCGATGTCTATGTATAACGGCAGCAGTTGTTATCATCGTCCTCATTATCTTGGCAGTAGCAGCTGTGTTGATCTGGTACTTCTGTAAGTAATAGGTTTGTCAGCTAAGAATTAGCTTTTTTTTGAGTAGTTCAGAGATGTTCTGATAAGCATGGTCTGTGTGTTGAAACCAGTGTTCAGCGCGTGTGTGATGGGGCGGAGATGTGGACAGAGCAGCATGTGTGTGCGCTCATGGCAGTGGTGTAATGGACAAACGGATTGTCCCGCGGGCGAGGACGAGGCCCAGTGCTGTATGTCTTATATTTAACACTAAAAATAGTTTTATGTGGAGGCAAGTTCCACAAATTATAAAATGTGTGTTTTTCTTAGTTCGCTTCTACGGTTCTAATCTCATGCTGCAAAGCTTTTCAAACAAAGACCAAAAGTGGAAGGCAGTGTGTTCAGACAGATGGGACAACACCATTGGAAAGCAGGTGTGCCAACAGATTGGTTACTCCAGGTAGGATAAATGGTTTACTTCCTGTTATGTGTCATTACACTGCCACCTTTAAAAAATGTAATAAAATAATGGTGTATCTGAAGTCTTTAGCAATCTGTATTTAACCTTGGGCAGAA
The DNA here is from genome assembly GCF_946808225.1 of Silurus aristotelis. Classification (NCBI taxonomy): domain Eukaryota; kingdom Metazoa; phylum Chordata; class Actinopteri; order Siluriformes; family Siluridae; genus Silurus; species Silurus aristotelis. Next base: position 17,126,201 of record NC_139591.1, read on the forward strand.
AAAGTCTTTAGGAATAACATGATGTAATTGTTTTTGTTCTTCTTTTAGTTCTGACTATGTTAGCTATGGGACAATAAATCCAAGCTTGAGCTCAGCAGATGGCTACATGATCCTCAAATCTGATTTCTCAAATGCATACAGTGCTGAGTCTGTACACGACTCACTCTCTGACAGGTCTGTTTTTCATTTTAAAATACAATTACTCATATACTCTATTCTTTTTTTTGTTCGTAAATTCATAATTCACTTAAGTTGATTAAGAATTTATCTTGTCCAAACACTTAAGTACATTATCTGTATCTGTAGAGCTTTAAATATTCTTAAGAGTTTCTATATTCGGATTTTAACCAGAAGAAATTCGCACAAATTCAACAACAGGATTCATTGAACTAAAAAATCTGAAAATTTGTATTGCTATCAGAAATGTTTGATGGGTAAATGATCATTACCATTATTAATCAGCCATAAATCAATGATGATCATGGACTGTCTATCTGACCAAATAAAACCTAGAGAACTACAAATAAGCAACTAACAGTAGACAGGTGCTGTAATTCAGATTTATTCATGCAGCCCATTATTACTTATTTATTATTGCATACTTATTTTAGAATGTTTTGATTTGAATAAGTATTACATCGCTATTACAATAACATTTTAAAAATTAATACAAATGTATATAAATGAAAGTCAGTATTCAAGTATGATTTTAAATATATTATTATATATATTTTTTCAATTATTATATTATAATAATAATTATTATTATTACTAAATGTGATCTATATCGACAGTATGGGACACAAAGTTGTTGTCCCACAATTGTATGGGATGTCATTGGATGTGGCAGCATAAAAATGTCCCTTCAAACAAGAAGATAATAATAATAATAATAATAATAATAATAATAATAATAATAATAATAATAATAAAAATAATAAAATGCTTTTATTTATTTTTTTTAATAAAAACTGATTTATTGATTTGCTTCTCCTTCCAGTTCGAGCTGCCCAACAAATACAGCAGTGACCTTGAAATGCATCGGTAAATAATTAGCTAAATATTTTTTCACTCTGGTGAAGGTTACCTTTACTCCAGTCACACCAGGAATTAGTGGGATGTGAAAAACCGAACTTCCTGTAGAGAAAAATCCTGAGTCGTCAGCACAAAGTACTAAAAGCTGAACTAATTAAAAATGCTGACCAAACCCAAAAAAAGTACATAATTTAACCAAAGTAAAATCACATTAACCCCACAGCAAGTTATGCTGTTGTGTTGTGCTGTAGGTTGTGGATCCTCTCTTGTCCCTGGAGTGCGGATTGTCGGAGGGGTTACAGTGAACACTTCGGGGCGCTGGCCCTGGCAGGTCAGTCTGCAGGCCATGGGGAGCCACATGTGCGGAGGATCTATCATCACTTCATCGTGGATAGTCACAGCTGCTCATTGCGTTCAGACGTAAGCTCATGTGACATTCTTTGTTTGAATTTTTTTTAAATTCTGCTCTTACTCAGCGACGTCCTTTTGCCATTTTGCAGATTTTCATCTCCAAGTCAGTGGAAGGTGTTTGCAGGGTTTCTGACCCTGACCCAGATGTCTTCCTCCATCGGCAACTCTGTCATTCAGGTTATTGCCCACCCTGGCTATGACCCTGATAACAATAACAATGATATTGCGCTGATGAAACTGTGGTCACCGCTCCGAATGTCGTGTAAGTTACATGAGGAACAAGAAGAACTAGGAAATGTGATCCTAAAAAATAAGATGTGGACATAAGTATAAGGACTCCTGACTTTTCAAGCGATATTTGTTTCTTTCCCTACCCTTTACCACAAGTTTATAGTGACATAATTGTTTACAATGTCTTTGGATGGGGTAGCATTACATTTTCTCTTCACTTGAACTAGGAGACGAAAACCTGTTACAGGATAATGCCCCTGTGCACTAAGCCAGCTCCATGAAGATATTGGAGTGAAAGGTCTCCTGCTTGAGAACTCCAATCTTACTGAAAACATTTGGGATGAATCATAATGCTGATGGTACCCATGCCTCTTTAACCTGCATCAGTACCTGACTTTACTGATCTCTTTGTGGCTGAATAAGCACAAATCTCCACAAGCAGACTCACAAATCTAGTGGACCATCTTACCATAAAAGTAGAGGTTATATATTTAGTCTCCCGCAAATAGGAGACTAAAATTGGAATGTATATTTAAAAAGCACACACCAATCTTATGGTTAGGTGTCCACACACTTTTGTCCATATAGTGTGTCATATCATGGTTTCTACCTGAATTTTTGCCACAACATCTCTGGCAGCAGTCTATTTAATGGGTTTATATTATTGTTATTATTTCTATGTTACAGTTAAATATAATTTATCAGGACTTATATAATTGTAATTATAAACAGATAAAAAGGTTTATTCAACAAAATAAAGTATATACTGGTGTGGTATACACAAGGAAGTGGTAGCTCAGTGGTCAAGGCTCTGGATTACTAATCGGAAGGTCGGGGGTTAACCCCCCGTATATCAAAGCTGTCACCCTTGGACCCTTATCCCTCTATGCTCTAGGGGCACTGTATCATGTCTGACCTCAGCTTCCTAACATTGCTGGGATATGCAAAGAAATTATTTTCCTGTGCTGTAATGTACATGTGACAAGTAAAATGACTCTTTCTTTCCACTCTTTCTAACAGCGTAATACTATTTGATGATATTGTTCAAAATAGCAAAGTTAATCTGTAATAAGTTTCAGTTTCATGTCATGTCCCAATTGAGGTACTGACTGTTTAGAGCTTATTGTTTATAGCTAAAGTAATTGACAAACATTCTAAGATAGCAAAACCAGAAGTAATCACTTTGGAAAATCAGGAAGTCTGTTTATGCAGAACCAAATATTTATTTGTTTCATTTGTCTTATTTAGCCAACATTGCACCAGTGTGCTTGCCAAACACCGGTCTCGACTTGTCAACATCGAGAACATACTACGTTACTGGATGGGGGGCAACTGTGAATCAAGGTAGGAAGCAGAGCTCAGCATCAGATTTACAGAAAGACTAGACGATTGTGTACATTAGATTTAAACTTAAGATGCATTTTCTTTTCAAGGTTCTGCCTCCAATGAGTTACGTGAGGCTCAAGTCTCACTTATAAGCAGGACAGTATGTAACAGCCGGCAGGTTTATAACGGCATAATCACAGACACCATGATATGCGCAGGCACGCTGAACGGTGGAGTGGACTCGTGCCAGGTCAGCGTCTGAAACATATAACACAATAGTGGAAAAAAATGTCTTAAACCTTTTTGCAAATCTTAACAATAAGATTTTCTTTTTTTGTTGTTGTTGTTTTGTTTATTTTTAGGGGGATAGCGGGGGTCCTCTGGTCACTTCAGAGAATTTCCTGTGGTGGCTGGTGGGAGACACAAGCTGGGGCCAGGGCTGCGCTCTCAGAAACCGGCCGGGTGTTTATGGAAATGTGACCACCTTTGTTGACTGGATTTACATGCAAATGAAGGTGAGAACATGGTACGTTCAAAAGCTGAGGTTTCATTATAGACATGAATAACGTAGGCAATTTCATACTTGTTTGTCTAAGATCACATGAAATAGATGAACACTACAAACTTTGAGAACTAGTGTAGGGAAACGGACTGTGTACAAATTTGAGTTATGTGTATGGAGTGAGGATTTAATATAGAAGTCGTGTGCATTTGTTGAGAGGTTTCATGAGAGTTAAGCGCATGGTGTACAATAGTTAAAGTGTACTGTATGTTTGGGGTACTTTACACTCAAAAACCTATTTAATGTCAATGTAAAATACCTAATACATTTATAGATTTGATATTTCCAACTTCAGTCCAAAAATTCAATGTCAGATTTTTTGTGCTTAATGGCAAGTGCTTGTGTTTAAATAAGGTGATCTGGAGACTCAAAACCCTGTCTCAGACACAACAAAAATCATGGCAGTTCTCGAGATGATTTGCATAATCTGAATGGGACTTCAGCGGTTGCATAACCCAATTTTTAATACTCCAAAATTTCCATGTGACATGACTGGTTTCGACCTAGGCCTCTCATCAGCTTTGACCCTAACTGTTGAAGAAACAGAAGATTTCTCAGGATTTCTTCTAAATATAGTAGCTTTCTAACCCTGCTTCCTTTTCCTGAATGTTGGATTGTATGTGTATGTGTATGTGCATATAGACACAAATCTGTGATGCAGGTTGTGATGACTGAAACCTGAGATTTGTAAATCGTTCAAGCATAGGCAAAGATCTAATGGGTGTGACCAAGGAGTAACCAAAACAGAAACCACTACATTAAAGTTGCTGTCAAAATGTTTAAAATAAGAAGGAATATTATATTGAAAGTTATTGTTAAAAAAAAAATGGAACCCATGCAAAGAGTCATTTTTATTCAGCAGGTAAATGAGCCAAAATTTTGAACAGTTTAGCATTTGAATTTATGTTATTATATTATTGAATTTATTATGTATATGTGTGTTTGTGTGTGTTACAGATATATTAATCTGAAGTCTGGGAGAAATGGATGACCTCTTGGACCTTTTTTGTGCAGCTTCATACAGGATGGTTTGGAGATATTTTTTTATTGTGCACTAGTGTTATATCCCATGGATTAGCTGTATTTAATAATAATTTCTATTGATTTATGATTTATTTTTGTAATAGGCTTTGACTTTGACTTAAGTCAGATGTCTAGCATTTGCCGTTTGAAACATTTTAAACTATTTATTTCCAAAAATGCCCTAAATGGGTAACCTAAAGATTGTTGTTTTTATCTATATTCGTATCAGATACATTTAGTAATATGCACAAATCTGCATATTCGACATGTTCTTTTTTTGGGGACTGTTTAAAGTTACTCAAGCTTTATTTGCACAGGTCTATTTTTTCCAAACACTACCCCTGAACCAAGTGAGTTTAGAAACAGGGCATGAGAATATGACAGAGAAAATGTTTTTTGCTTTATCTGCACTGCTGTTATGTCTCTATAAAGAGCTAATTGTGATTTATGTAGTGGCTGAGAAGCATGTGAAAGTGCAATATATTTCATAAACACAAGGTTTATGTATGTGGCTCAAATAAAAAAACAAAAAAAAACCTGATTGACATTAATGAATATGAGCATAGAATTCCCTTTGTTTATGTATATATCATATCAGATTACTGATTTTTGTAAATGAATTAAAATGATTATTGTACCTCTGGTTTGTTATTGTTTTACTTTTTTCTGCCAAACATAGCTATTATGGAAATCTTCTATCATTTAAATAGAACACATTGCTGTTTCTTCCATGTTTAATCTCTAATCCCAATGCTGGATTATGTCTGTATCCTCCTAAAGAATCCGCTCTACCAGAATTAAAAAGATGCATAAATACATTTACCAAGCACATGTTTTAATTCAGACGTGCTAAAATATTATCATTCATCTCCCCCCTCACAGTGTTTAATCAATGCTCACTGGGACCTCATTTTTTAATTGCAGATGCCCAGCAGTGAAGAGTACATCTGCTACCTGTTTGTGCCAATTAGCAGATGTGCAACCTCTTTAACAGGTTAACAGATGTGGCAATTAGGGACTCATTTGGATAAATGCACAATGGCCTCTGCAATTACATCGCCACAAGGAAGTGGGGTTTTGTCCCTATTTGTTTTTACTTTGAGGTTGTCTCATCAAATTAGCAGGGAAATTAAGTTGTGTTGGCAAACAAACAGTGTTTTTTTTCTCCTTTAGTCTCTCGGATTTTGTAAGGCGTGCTGACAACGGTCTCTGGTGTCACTTTTTAGCTTTTTATTGTTAATTAGATCCAGTTAAATTCAAAACACTGTCAAAGTGCAGAGTTGTCATAATCATTACAGACAAGGACAACCAGGAGTCACTGAACTATCCTGCATCATGTGATGTCACTGAAAAATTTTGCATCCTAAGATGTCTGTGAAAAATCCCAGTCTTTCTAAAAAATCCTGAAATGTTACTGACATTTCCTGAGGCGAATCTGAAATGTCACACTGAAATATCCTGCAGTGTTTGTAAAATACCCTCTAGTACTATTAAGATGTCATGCAGTGTTACTGAAATATCTTGCAGTGTAACTAAATTATCATACTGTGTTACTTTTAAGTTGGCAGTTATTAAGCCCCTCATTAAAAATCCTAATTTGGATCCAAATGAACTATCAAATTACAGACCCATTTCAAAACTTCTGTTCATGTCTAAGATTTTAGAAAAGATTGTGTTTGCCCAGTTATGTTCCTTCTTACAAGAAAACATTTCTTTAAAGCGCTTCAGTCAGGTTTCAGGCCCCATCATAGCACTGAAACTACATTTTAGCTTTAGACCAAGGCTACATTTCTCGGTTAGTTTTACTAGATCTTAGAACTGCATTCAACACTATAGATAATTTTTTTTCTAGTAAAAGACCTGGGAGCTATTTTGTCTTTTGAAAATCATATTACCCATATTACAAAATTGGTGTTGCTGAACAATACTGCTATGTAACGGAATTACTGCAGTGTTACTGAACTGTACTGCAGTGTTTCTGAACTATACTGCGATGTTGTTGAACAACACTGCTGTTACTGAACTACTGCAGTGTTATTAACTATACTGCGATGTTACTGAACAATACTGTGGTGTTGCTTAACTATACTGCTGTGTTATTGAACTGTACTGCAGTGTACTACTACTTGCTGAATTATACTGTGGTGTTGCTAAACTATACTCCGGTGTTACTTAACTATACTGCAGTGTAACTGAACTACACTGTGGTGTTGCTGAACTATGCTGTTAATTAATTCCTAAATTCTCTAAGCGCTATAGATAAAACTTGACTTGAGTTGACTTTAATATAGATATCTGTGCTGCTAATATATCTTAGTTTTTTCCTATCGTTTTACTGAAATATAATGCATTGTTTCTAAACTATCTTGTGTTGTTACCAAAAAATAGTGAAGTGTTACTCAGTTATTGACTTATACTCCAATGTTATTAAACTATACCGTGGCTATACCAAACTATACTCTGGTGTTGCTGAACTCTACTCCAGTGTTACTGAACTATACTGTGTTGTTGCTGAACTATACTGCTGTGTTACTGAACTATGCTGCAGCGTTGCTAAACTATACTCCAGTGTTACTAAACTATACTGCAGTGTTGTTAAACTATACTGTGTTTTACTGAACTATACTGTGGTGTAACTGAACTATACTGTGGTGTTACTGAACTATACTGTGGTGTTACTGAACTATACTGCAGTGTTACTGAACTATACTGTGGTGTTACTGAACTATACTGCAATGCTAATCAACTATACTGCAGTGTTAACGAACTATACTGCAGTGTTACTGAACTATACTGCAATGCTAATTAACTATACTGCAGTTTGAATGAACTATACTGCAGTGTTACTGAACTATACTGCAATGCTAATCAACTATACTGCAGTGTTAATAAACTATAATGCAGTGTTACTGAACTATACTGCAGTGCTAATCAACTATACTGCAGTGTTAATAAACTATAATGCAGTGTTACTGAACTATACTGCAGTGCTAATCAACTATACTGCAGTGTTAATTAACTATACTGCAGTGTTAATGAACTATACTGCGGTGATACTGAACTATATGGCAGTGTTGCTAATCTATTCTGCAGTGTTATTGAATTATTCTGCAGTGTTACTGAACTATACTGTGGTGTTACTGAACTATACTGCAATGCTAATCAACTATACTGCAGTGTTAACGAACTATACTGCAGTGTTACTGAACTATACTGCAATGCTAATCAACTATACTGCAGTGTTAATGAACTATACTGCAGTGTTACTGAACTATACTGCAATGCTAATCAACTATACTGCAGTGTTAATAAACTATAATGCAGTGTTACTGAACTATACTGCAGTGCTAATCAACTATACTGCAGTGTTAATTAACTATACTGCAGTGTTAATTAACTATACTGCAGTGTTAATGAACTATACTGCGGTGATACTGAACTATATGGCAGTGTTGCTAATCTATTCTGCAGTGTTATTGAATTATTCTGCAGTGTTACTGAACTATACTGTGGTGTTACTGAACTATTCTACAGTGCTAATCAACTATACTGCAGTGTTAATGAACTATACTGCAGTGTTAATGAACTATACTGCGGTGATACTGAACTATATGGCAGTGTTGCTAATCTATTCTGCAGTGTTATTGAATTATACTGCAGTGTACCAGCACTAATTGGATTCCACTTCATGTAGAGTTTGGACATTGGACCTTTTTGAGTGTTTAAAGGCTCTGGCATGGAGAAGCTGGTGTTAGATCTATGATGATCTCAAATGTTGAGCAATTTTATGAGTTGCTCAGTAGCTCCCGGTTCCATAACATCCACTGACTGACTGTAGAAAGACCATTACTCACAAGCTTACATTCCCATGCTCATGGTAGTTCTCACTCTCCAGTGTTTTTTTTTTATTATTTTAAGATTTATAATCACATTCTTGATACCACCCAAATGAGGATGGATTCCCCTTTTAAGTCTGGTATGTCTCAAGGTTTCTTCCTCATAACATCTAAGGAAGTTTTTTATTGACACAGTTGCCCAAGGCTTGTTCATCAGTGATAAATACACATAATTCACTTAAATCCTTAAATTCTGTAAAGCTGCTTCACAACAATGTCTATTGTGAAAAGCGATATAGAAATAAACTTAGAAATAAACCACTACTGTGTATTACTGATCTATACTTTGAAGTTACTGGACCATACTTTGACCTTACTAAATTATACTGTGCCATTACCAACCTATAATGTGGCATTAATGAACTGTACTGTAGTGTTTTTGGAATGTACTGTGGCGTTACTGAATTAACTTTTGTTGGTCCTGAACAGTCCTGTAGCCTTACTGTACTTCATTTCGGTATTACTGTACTATATTACAGGAGTTACTGAACTACATTGTTGTTACTTCAATGTTACTGAAATGACTGCATTTTAACTAAATGGTCCTGCCACTTTACTGAACTATACTGTAATGTTACTGAACTGCAGTGCAGTTTAATGGAGTTGTACTGAGGCGTTACTAAACAGTCCTACAGTGTTACTGACCTGTCCTGTTGAGTTACAGAATTGTATCCTTGTGTTACCAATCCAAGGTGTAACTGTATGGTCCTGCTGCTTTAATAATCTGTACTGCAACATTACTGAATGGTTTTGCTGCTTTACTGAACTGTTATGTGATGTTACTTAATGGTCCTGCTGCTGTACTAAAATGTACTGCAACATTTCTGAATGGTCCTGCTGCTTTACTCAACTGTACTCTGACATTACTGAAAGTTCCTGCTGTTTTATTAAAGTGTACTGCAGTGTTACTGGACTATAGTGAGTTGTACCTCTGCTGTGCTGTTGAAATTTCAATAGCACAGCAGTGGTACACCTAACTATGTCCTCACTATGGTCCAGATATTGAAATTTCTATTAATTCTTATGTTTTGATTGTTTTCTTGTAGCTGTTAATATATACCTTAGAGACACTTTCTCCCTTCTTTTTTGCATGAAGGATGTGATCCGGTATAACACCATATGACTGATACATTCCAAATCCCAGCATATCTATTGAAGTATAATGGAGTTCATAATGAAGTGCTCTTCCTGGAGAAGATTTGAGGTTTTTTTTCTGGTGTGAAGACGAAGTCGCACTTTTGGACAAGACTGAGAGCCAAATTGCACTTATAAGATTGACTGGGTTCCATCTTTCACAAACACTTTGTGTGAACATGGATCAAACTGTGTGTCGTTCGGTCTGAGAGTGCGATCAAAAGCACATGTCTCAGCAGCCAATGAGGATGAAGAGCTTGTTACTGGGCAGTTATGTGCTTTTTTTCTTGCTCTCTCTCTCTCTCTCTCTCTCTCTCTCTCTCTCTCTCTCTCTCTCTCTCTCTCTCTCTCTCTCTCTCTTTCTCTCGCTCTTCTTGAGGTCGATGTCATACGTCAGGGCTCATAGATTGCAAGAACAGCGAGATTCCTGTACTTAATATCCTTGTGTGTGTGTATGTGTGTGTATGTATGCATGTGTGTGTGTGTGTGAAGTTTGTAGGTCAGCTACTGCTAAGCTCAGCAATCTGGATGCAGTCTCACTCTCTGTGGTGAGAATAGCTCACTGCACTTTCCTAACTACAAGAACTCATCTAAGGCAACTTATGTCACTTTCCATTTCTTCTCACATTCTTGCAGATGTTTTTAACTACATCGCTTAGAAAAGAACGGAATACAGTCACGGCACAGATTTTCACACAACCTTCTATCATCTGATGCAGTGTTTATAAACCAGTGCAGAAACAGAGAGTAAATATGTATAATAAAATGCACACACACACACACACACACACACACACACACACACACACACACACACACACACACACACATATATATATACAATTACATTTATACAATAAAAAAATAAACAATAATATATCCAAATAGATTTAAATATGAATACTATTTCTATATATTTTATAATAAATATTTATTGAACATTTTAGTGGAATAAATTTAATCAACAGTGTTTTGTGTGTATTATATCACAGAGCAGTGATGGTTCTGTATTTGGGTCACACAGAATCCCTCAGGCTGCAGCCAAACACGTCCTCGGGAAAAGTGATTGACGCTGTGTCTGATTAAAAACGAAGTCTTTCCGCAGCTCTGCGCTATGCACAAAGAACACCCGAGATGCACTTCCCTTTCTGGCCTGTCCCTGCGTTCTATATATTCATATTCACCTTCTGAAATGGAGTGTTTGTCAGCAGACCTAAACAAATAGGGTGAACTTAGGACAGTGAATCTGCATATGTTCCTCAAATCACATCATGTGTTAAAATGAGGAAGAATATAATGACGTATCGGCCTATGACCTAGAGCTCACCTTTAACCATTCCACATGGTGGAATTTTCAGTTATTAAATAGGAACAAATCTTACAAATAATCTTTACTCTGCTCTTCAAGCAGACCTTACAGAAAAATTGCTTATAGTTTTGCACTATAGCTACAAAGTTAACAAGGCCAGTAAGTAACAGAACTGTATGGCTGTACATTTAGCATCACACCTTGAGCAGTGGTGTTTCAACCAGGTACCTTGTGTAATGATTCTTTTATTAAATAGCAGAGTAATTGTGTATTTAATTATTTTTTTTACGATTATCTGAGTTCCCTTTTGTACATGATTCCAACTTGAGGATGCAGCCACGATGCATTTAAACACTACACTTTGAATGAGAAGAGTGGAGGTTACTATAACAGAAATGGAGACTAAAGAGGAAATTCTATATTTTTGTACTTTCTTACAACATGTTTGGATTGCTCACCATAATTATGATATAAAAATATAGTTGACTTTTTTTTTTTTTTAAAGGCTTATTTTTTCTGTATGTATATTTTGGGAGAAATTGTCACGGATAGACCAGGCGTCAGGAACTGGGAGTAAAACAAGGTGTCATTTATTGATCATGAATATGCAGAACACAACAGAGTAAGAAACGACAATGCAGCAAATGGTAAACTTAACTCGGTCGTGCTTCACCCGAAGCGTAGCTAGGAGCATAGGCAACTCAGGCGGTAGTAAGAATGGTAGGTAGCCCGGATGTCCTATCGGACTGAGAGTGAAGGGGAAGATGGACCTTATGAAGAGGACGAGTAAATGGAGGACAGGTGTAGGTGATTAGTAGGAGGGAGAGGCTGAGTGAGAGTGTTGAGCGTTGGAGGGAGGCGTGCCTGGTGGCTCTCTGACAGATAATTTTTTTTAGTTCATATAAATGTCCTTACTCTGTTACATTTAGAGATGGCACTACACTACACTATAACATACTATACTACACTATAACATACTTTACTATACTATACTATACTATACTATACTATACTATACTATACTATACTATACTATACTATACTATAACTACTAGATACAATATCTTCATCAATCTTATACAAGGAAAAAACTAAAATGCATTTGATTCCATCCTGTAATAAATATAAAAGAGTGGAATTGGATTTGGAAAGGGATTGGTAGTATTGTACATGTTTTATTATAATTTATGACATTTATTATATTATTGTATATATGATATTTGCACTGAAAACTGTAACTGAATAAACAAAACTTTTGCAATTTATTTCACATATTTAATTCACATATTTTCATTTCAATTACATATTTTATTCTATATCTTTGTGACAATTCTTTTTTTTTTTTGTAGATTAAGGTTCCAGTATCTTAAAAAAAAGTAGCACCATGGCATTTCCAGCTAACCCATGGCATCTGCAGCTGGTGTCAGACACCAAAGCTTTTCTACTCTAGTGCCTATAAGAGAGATTGTATTAAACTTGCCATCAACTCCACCCAGAGTCTTACTTCAGAGTGTCTTAAGGAAGAAAAACAGAATTACGAAAACGCCTTAAGCAGATAATGCTCGTCTTAGACAATATGTGCTACACTGTAATTACAGCTTTCTGGGATGAGTTTTATCATTTTGTGGTTTAAGATCAAATGAAGCATGACCACATGTTCCTGTTTATGTTGTTTTTATGATAACCTGATTTTAGTAGTGGGTTTTTTTAAGACTGGGATTGCACTGTTTGTACAAATCTTTGAATTAAATCGTGAGAATAGTAATTAGTACAAATTTACGCTCTTGGCCAGCTCAATTATTGATACCCAACACACAAACAGCAGGCAAATTAACAAAGAAATAAACAAAAATTTACTAAATAAACAAAAAAATGCAATTTGAGTTAAAAATTAATTGTTGTGCACTGACACATGGGGGTGCTGTGCAGGTTTACTGGAATATTTTTTTTTTTAGGAATAACAGGTTTTCATACATTTCTGTAAAGCAATTTATTTATTGCCACCTTATACTAATCATAATAATCATAATAAAAATGTATTCAAATTCAGTCACAATTTGTATTTTTATTTTTTAAGTATTCTCACCTGGTATCAATTATTTTGCCACATATTCTATGGATTTAACAAAATATCTCATAAGAAGGTAAGTGGTTTCTTTGCTTTTTCAAAACGACACACAATATGTCTTTTCTAAAAGGGTGGCAATCATTTTGAAGCTGACTTTATATATAATTGTAATATATACAATTTAATATAATATTATTATATAATTGTTGCATTAAAGTCACTTTCCAGAATAAAACTGTGTGAAAGATGTTTGTAAATCATGTAGGAAAAAATTGGTGACGTCAAAGACTGTGCCATTCTGTACACTTCTTACCTGAGGACATGCACCTGCTGAACACACACTCATACACCTGCTGTGATGTGCCGCTGCAGAATTGTTGACAATATCATGCACCTGTTTGATTGTTGAGTGAGATGTAATACTCCTTTTGAGGCTTCTATCAAACATGACTGTTTTCTTTTTGTTCTTTGTTTGCACCATCTGTTGTGTACACACACACACACACACACACACACACACACACACACACACACACACACACACACACACACACACACACACACACACATGTACATATATACCTGTTGCCTTATATATATATATATATATATATATATATATATATATATATATATATATATATATATATATATATATATATATATATATATATATATATATATATATATTGGCAGATAAGATACCATTATTACCAGATACCTCTATTACCAGATACCTCTATTTCTAAAAAAAGGAGTCTTGGAAGAGCCCCTGCAGAACCCAGAAGTGCCAAGTTCCTTCAAAGTTTCTTCGAAGACTGTGCAAGTAAAAAATACTATTAATACATCTTTATTTGAAAGCATTATTATTTTATAGGTTTTTTCCACACTTAAAATTTTGGATAGTATTATATATACATCCGCTTAGCAAATCTGACAAGTGGGTAACATATTCAAGGCTACTACATCTTATAGCACAGTGCTGTTGAATTCTCGAGATTGGAATGTGTACTCACTGCTAATAAGTTATCGTTGCTATAGTAATTTACGCACGGAATTGGCATAAGCTTAATAACGCTAAACTAATTGTGATACTAATAGTATCCATATGATGCAGGTGTATGTAAATAGATTTATACTTATTCAGGAATTTATGAAGAGAATCTTCAGTATTATTGCTTTGCAGCAAAATTTCTCTTGGTTGCTTGGTAACATGAGAATCAGCTTTTTATTTCTAACATATTAATCTAAAAAAAGTTGGAAATTCTTTTGGTATAACAAATTTTTGTTTATGAATCTAAAAATCGAGATAAAATTTAGAGTATATTGGGTATTCTTCAAATACTTTTTGAAAACATCACAGACAAACCCACAAGATGGAAGCTTGAGGGCCAAGCTTCCATCTTTTAAAATTCACTTCAGGAAAAAATAAATCAATGCTTGATTTTACTATTGCACTGTACCAAGTAACTGTTACGCTGCTATGCAGCTGAGACCACATAAGCTTTCATCTTCACATGAAAGCAGGAAAGTGGTGTAAGTGCAGAGCTCCACCCATTACAAGGAATGGAGAGCAGAAGCTCTGATCCTAACTAGCCTTATTTTATAGATTGTTAATATAACAATATACTTATAAAACATATTTTTATAAATATATATTTCCCCCTACATTAATAAGAACCAAAGAGAGAGAGAGAGAGAGAGAGAGAGAGAGAGATCACTTGATTTTGACTTTGATGCACATGCACAGTTAGATAGCGAGGCTTCAAATACTCAATCGTTTGGTGCGATCATATTTAGTGTTATAGGATCCTTCCTGATGTATCGCTGAATCATCAGGGTGATAAAAATTGAAAGAAAAATACAAATATTAATAATAATAATAACCACTGTATAAACCAAACCGTAATTTCATTTTTACGTTTTTATGAGTGCAGCTAGAGTATTTGTAGATCTTTGTAATGTCTATGCGGATGTAGCAAAGAGCAATATTTCACAAATATGGTGGTACCTTTAGAGGTACTCAGGGGTACTACAAAAAGGTACCAAGGGTACTTACAAAAGCACAAGACATTTAATCAATTACATACATACAATTACATACAAGTCAAGTTTATTTCTATAGCGCTTTTCACAACAGACATTGTCTTAAAGCAGCTTTACAGAATTTACAGTTAAGGTGAACGATGTGTTTTTGTCCCTGATGAGCTGCCATGGCAACTGTGGCAAGGAAAAACTCCCTTAGATGTTATGAGGAAAAAACTTTGAGAGGAACCAGACTCAAAAGGGGAACCTATTCTTATTTGGGTGACATCAAGTGTGGTTATAAATCTTTAAACAATACAGAACACTGGAAAGTAAGAACTAACATGAGAGAACTAACATGAAAATACAATAACATACAATTACAACGAATACTTCTGTTTCTGTGCCATTGTGTGATCAGATGACATGAATGAAAAGGTGTTTCTAATACATTGGCTGACAAAAGCATGCTGACATATTGGCAGAGGAAAGCCCTCTGGCCATGTTGACTTTGTGTTGAAATGTCTGAACATTGATGTCCCCTGCATATGTGTTTGTGTGGGTGTGTGCATGTGTGAGAACCTGCCACCTCCTGCACTGCCTCCTTCCCTCTTTAGCTTGTGTCCTCTCCCCTCAAGTGCTCTGTGAGTGCAAACCATCTGCCACTGCCTTATTCTGCAGACGTCTGCACGAACATCTGTGTGCCCTGTGGGCTATGACACCAAGCACTTAACACTACAAACAGTCTGCTGAGCTTCTCGATAACAAGAACTGTAAGACTCTGAATGGAGCTGGTTTACACTATGACTAATTTATTACCTTATATGGCGTGTTATTC